>NW_028291473.1:0-305000 GCF_059453375.1 Lepisosteus platostomus
GCATTTGCAGAATAAGAGACCCCAGCATGATCAGAGGATGAGGAAGAATCACTCAAGGCCTTGCTCCGATGGAGTGCACAAACTGCTATTATGGCACAGGGAGGAGGAGCGTTTCTGTCAGTCTAGCATTTCAAAACCCTACCGGCACCTTCACACAGGAGAGAGGCCGTTCAGCTGCAGTCAGTGTGGGAAGAGTTTTAGTAAAATAAATCACTTACAATCACACCAGCGCATTCACACAGGGGAGAGACCGTTCAGCTGCAGTCAGTGTGGGAAGAGTTTTAGTCGGTCAGATGTCTTAAAAACCCACCAGCGCTTTCACACAGGAGAGAGGCCGTTCAGCTGCAGTCAGTGTGGGAAGAGTTTTAGTCGGTCAGGTGACTTAAAAACCCACCAGCGCATTCATACAGGAGAGAGACCGTTCAGCTGCAGTCAGTGTGGGAAGAGTTTTAGTCGGTCAGATGTCTTAAAAACCCACCAGCGCATTCATACAGGAGAGAGACCGTTCAGCTGCAGTCAGTGTGGGAAGAGTTTTAGTCGGTCAGATGTCTTAAAAACCCACCAGCGCTTTCACACAGGAGAGAGACCATTCAGCTGCAGTCAGTGTGGGAAGAGTTTTAGTCAGTTAGGTAACTTAATAACCCACCAGCGTATTCACACAAGAGAGAGGCCGTTCAGCTGCAGTCAGTGTAGGAAGAGTTTTAGTCGGTCAGATGACTTAAAAACGCACCAGCGCATTCACACAGGAGAGAGACCATTCAGCTGCAGTCAGTGTGGGAAGAGTTTTATTCGGTCAAGTACCTTAATAACCCACCAGCGCATTCACACAGGAGAGAGGCCGTTCAGCTGCAGTCAGTGTGGGAAGAGTTTTAGTCAGTCAAGTAGCTTAATAGCCCACCAGCGCCTTCACACAGGAGAGAGGCCGTTCAGCTGCAGTCAGTGTGGGAAGAGTTTTAGTCGGTCAGATGTCTTAAAAACCCACCAGTGCTTTCACACAGGAGAGAGACCATTCAGCTGCAGTCAGTGTGGGAAGAGTTTTAGTCAGTTAGGTAACTTAATAACCCACCAGCGTATTCACCCAGGAGAGAGATCATTCAGCTGCAGTTAGTGTGGGAATAGTTTTTTTCCAGTCAGGTGACTTAAAAACACCAATCTAGTCACCAGGTCAGTCACCAGTCAAGTCAACTAAAATGTCTTTTAGTGCAAGTAGGTAGAATTATCAGCATGTGACATCCGAAGAAGGCTCCACTGTCGAAACATTTATTTTCTTCTCTTTTCAGCAAACCTTTACTTGTTCCCAAAATATCTATTAGTCATAGTCACCCACTTTTGAGTTTGTCTGGTCCATTAAATTTTGACTATACTCTTATTTACAGTTGACTGAAATAGAAATAGCTCTTGTCACAGAGTTTAATTTGTGTATAGTAAAATGTTTTTAGTTTAATTCAATTTTAAAATGAATTAAGTCTACATTTAATTAATTTCTAAATTGAATTGAATTCCTTATACCCTTGGAATGTTAATTATAGTCATGTTTAATTTACAATTAAGACTGTCTCATTGGATAGGCTTGTAATTGTTTAACAGCTTTTAACTTACCATGTTAAGCAAAGAACACTCTTAAGGGAAAAAAAAGTCACACATCTGATTAAATTCTACAGAAAGAGCTCAAAGTCTTTGTTGCACAATCTAAAGTGTATTTATCCCCAGGGAGGATATATATCAAATACAAGAAATATTTATGCAATAAAGGGTAAAAAATAAAGAATAAGATATTGTATGAATCTCTTTTAATAAGAAAATCTATTTTGGCACCATTAGTAATAATTCCATATTTTAATGTTTTTTTTCACTGCAGCTATTTTTTTTAAACACTACAGGACAAGCAATATATACAGTGCCTTCAGAAAGTATTCACATCCCATTGTTTATTTCTCATTCTGCTGTGTTGCAAAGTCAAATTAAATCATATTTGAATGGGATTTTTTCCACTCTTGTAGAAGCAATTCTCTGTAATGTTAAAATTAAATTAAGTATTTATAATTGAAAATTACTTAATTGATAAGTATTCACTCCCTTTGTTTAAACAACCTAATTTGGGTCAATTATCTTGAGAGATCACACTTAATACATTAACAAGGTACACCTGTGTTAATTTCAAATTCACTGGTGTTCAATTGCTTGATAAATTGCACAATAAATATCACTGACTGTCAAAAAAACCACCAACAACAGGCAATGTTCAAAACAGCAAAAAGATAACAGGTTATGTGCAAAAACATGCAACAGCAGAATGAAATAAAGGGAATGAAATTATGGCGATCTACCTCTACCATACATTGACATGTATGGTAGAGGTAGATTTTCAATGTGTTTTTGGGTTTTTGGTAAGAAAGAAAGAAGGCGCTGTGAGTTTCAGATCATAGGTGAGAGTGAGAGAGGCTGGGAGTTTAATAGTTTGATAGTGCGGGGGTAAAAACTGTCTGAGTCTGGTAGTCCAGGCCCGAATGCTCCGGTACGGTTTTCCAGATGGTAGCAGATCATAAAGTCTGTAGCT
Source organism: Lepisosteus platostomus (assembly GCF_059453375.1). Lineage (NCBI taxonomy): Eukaryota > Metazoa > Chordata > Actinopteri > Semionotiformes > Lepisosteidae > Lepisosteus > Lepisosteus platostomus. The sequence continues at coordinate 2,558 of NW_028291473.1, forward strand.
GAGGTGTTTGGGGTCTTTGATGATGCCTAGAGCTTTCCTCAAGCACCGTCTGTCATTAATGTCCTGTATAGATGGGAGGGCAACCCCAGTGATAGACTGGGCAGTTTTCACCACCCACTGTAGGGCTTTGCAGTCAGAAGCACTGCAGCTGCCATACCACACTGTGATGCAGCCTGTCAGTGTGCTTTCTGTAGTGCATCTGTAAAAGTTAGTGAGGATCTGGGGATATATCTTAGCCTTCTTCAACCGTCTTAGGAAGTACAGGCGCTGTTGCGCTTTCTTGATCAGACAGGTGGTGTTGAGAGACCATGTGAGGGCCTCGGTGATATGGACGCTAAGGAATTTAAAGTTACTGACCCTTTCAACTTAAGCACATTGTGAAAGGTGTTGATGGGGTCTGTTAATTTAGCCTCAAACAAAAGTTAAACTAAGATGCCATAAAGCTGATTTGCTTTATCAGCCCCAGTGACTTAACGTTACATAATAACAGACAGGAACAACACCCACAGACAGGACAAACCAGACCAATGTCTGCTGCATATCAAAGGGCAGAACCTAGAGCAAGACAGAGTAGGACAAGAAGTAATTATATATCAAAGAACAGGACAAGCACTCAGATTGTGAAACAAACTTTCTTCTGACTGTATATATAAGAGCTGGGAAACCCTTGCAGTTTGTCTGTTCTGTGGGGCAGACCCAGCGCGCATTGTTGGACTTATTGAGCTCAATAAAACTGAATCCACACAAGACTGTGTCCTGCTAAGGAAGCTAAGGTTAATAATATTATTAATAATATGAGTATAGACCAGTTGTGCTAGCAGTTTAATCACCAGTGACTGCTGAGCTGAGTGTTAAGCGAGGAGTTGGCCCTGTATGCTAACACCAGACTCATATTCACTGACCTCAAGGGTACTTGTAAGTGTGATGGCAGCTCCGCTGGCAGCACTGATAGATCTGGAGATGCTATCTAGTCCAGATAAAACAGGGTCGGTTCTAGACCACTTAAGGAGGAGTATTATAAGGGCTAAAGGTAAAGGGAACATGGAAACAAAAGTTATGTATTAAGATTGAAATAAAACCTAATAATATTAATTGCTTACACTTTTATAGTGCTTTTCTGGACACTCCACTCAAAGCGCTTTACAGGTAATGAGGACTCTCCTCCACCGCCACCAATGTGCAGCCCCACCTGGATGATGCAACAGCAGCCATAGTGCGCCAGAACGCTCACCACACATCAGCTCTCAGTGGGGAGGAGAGCAGAGTAATGAAGCCAGTGCAGAGATGGGGATTATTAGGAGGCCATGATTGGTAAGGGCTAATGGGAAATTTGGCCAGGACACCAGGGTTACACCCCTACTCTTTTTCAAGAAACACCCTGGGATTTTTAATGACCACAGAGATTCAGGACCTCGGTTTTACATCTCATCTGAAGGACGGCGCCTGTTTAAAGTGTAATGTCCCCGTCACTATAATGGGGTACTAGGACCCACATGGACCGCAGGGTGAGCGCCCCCTGCAGGCCCCACTAACACCTCTTCCAGCAGCAACCTTCCCAGGAGGTCTCCCATCCAGGTACTGACCAGGCTCACACCTGCTGTGCTTCAGTGGGTTGCCAGTTGTGAGTTGCAGCTGCTGCTAAATGAATGGCGATAGTATTGTTGTTAAGTTATGAGAATATGGGGAGGGAATTAATACAAATGTTGTTTAGCAATGCTAAGTCAAGAAAAGAAGACAAACAACTTTTAAAAAAAGTTAAAAGAAGGGTTGTGCGACAAGCAAAAAGGGTAAAAAACAGGTAGTGATGGGCTGCGAGAGGTGGCGATGACGGAGAAGAATGTGAGGTGTGGAGAGGACAGAAGTATAAGCCTGGATGGGTGATAGAAGAAAGAACTGGAGTATAAATGTAAAGAATAACCTTCTGCCTTCCACCTCATAACCCTGGTGAGGCAAAAAAGAATAATACAGCACACAATAGCACAGAACGTGTGCTCAAAAGTACGATAAGCAAAAAAAAATTGGATTGCAATCTGATTGGAAGTAACAAACATTGCTTGTTGAAAAAAACTGAATGGAATACGTGATACTGTGTTTATTAAAAGTTACACAGCCGTTAAAATAGATACATGTAAAAGTAAAATGGACGCTGTCATTTCGTATAGTTTTCACTGGGATGTTATTTTGTTCAATCTTTTTATCTGTTATCTACCCGTAGAGTCTACAGTTTTAATCGATAATTTACTACTTATGTCTGTGAAACACAGTGAGAGGGAGCTCCCGTTCCTCATTCAAACTAATCAAAGCTACTGATGAGGAAAGAAAGAGTTGAGTAACTATAAATCATTTCCCACTTCAGGTAAAAAGTGTATAAAACACGATTGTGATTTGGAGAAAAGTTGTCAATGATTTGTTATTATGTCAAAAGTATTTTCTGGTCAGATTTGAGTGTATTTGTTAAATTATATCGAGTTATTAGAACAAAGTTGGTAGCGCCAATCCTCATAGTTATCATAAAGGCCATGTATTTGGTATGTTAAATGAAATTTGAATTTAATTTTAAATGAAATGAAATTTGAATGTTAAATGAAATGAAATTTGAAATTAGCAATTTAGTTCATGTTCGGTAATAGCCTTAGATTATTTAGCCTTAGGAACAGAAACTGTTCCTGGTTTTCTATATTTATTGGTGTTTTTTTATAATAACCAAAGTGCTCCACATTTTTATATTGCTAGTGAACATTATGTTTTTAAAGAAATACTAATGTGGTCTCGTGATATTGTCGATTTAGATTGTGTTTTACTGAAATGTAGAATATACTAAGGAGAAGACTGAATAAGACATAATGCAGAATATTTTCTTAATGTATAGTTAGAAAAATATTAAGAAGCATTTTTGTAACTTTCAGCTTATATTCTTTGTTATATTGTATTACTGTAAATTGTTTATCCTATATAGAATCACACTAAAAGCCACTGATGAGGAAACAAGTTGAGTGACTGATTATTTAATCATTTCCCTCTTCAGGGGCGCAACACTTCCCCTCTCATGGCGAGATCTCGACTTTAACACCTCTGGATAAGGTTCTTCTGTGGAGCACGCTTCAGACCTCTGCGTACAGTACCCTTGATGTCATTTTATTTTTACAGCATCCGCAATCAGTACAATCAATACAGCAATCATACTGGATTTGACTAGGATTCTGAAATGTCTCTTGCAAAGTTATTCAGGTTTGCTTGAACCTTTAATAAAAAAGTGATCTGAAACTACCCAGCTTACAATCTCTGAGGTAGTTGTCACTAAACTCAGACGTGATGTGCCGTGTGCCTTTACTTTTTTGTGTTCAAGAGTATTCGTTGTGTGAGCTCCTCACTGCGTGTCCTGTACTGTACTGTAATTTCGTTTAGATTATCTACGAAGAGTACAGCGACTAGACAACCTTGAACGTCTATAAGAATGTGTATATATAAAAATGCTAAAGAATATGTAAAGTGATTAACATTTTCTTGATGTCGATTTTCTGATTATGTCTCGGCGTCATTTAATGAATTCTCTTAGTGACAGGTCATTTCTTTCCGGTATTTTATTCTGGTGCTGTTATTGATCGCATACGAAACCTTATTCTCATCAGGAAAATGTCACCTACAAAGTCACTGTGAAACTTGTTTTGGGAAAAGTTTCTTAATATTTCTTTTGATTAGCATGCAAGAAAATTTGATCATAACCTATGGAATTTCCCGCCAGCGTGGAGCTTGAATTCACAACCTTGAGACTCAGTGTTCAAGAGTCACAGAAGAGGTCGGCCTAGTCTTCAGTTTGCCAACGATAAGCTCCGGCAGTGCTCCTCTGTAAAGCAGATTGTTCGGATCGGTTATGTGGGACGGCACTTCGATACTAAGATCGTTTGCAGCACACGCATGGTTTCCCCCTTCACGCAAAAAACATAGACGAAGGAAGCTCTCTTGTCTTGGGCTGCTGACTCCCAGATTTAAAGCGCTCTGGGTGCCAGCTAAGTCTCTAACAAGCACACTATAAAGACAGGAATTACACTTTGCTCACGTCACGCATGAAATGGCGAGGCTACTTGTTCCAATATTATCTAGTCTCACCTCATATGGTGCCGATTCCTGGTTTTCATTTAAGAAAGAGCACTGCAAACACCGTAAACAGTGCAAAACGTGTGATGAAAGAAGTCTTTTCCCCCCTTTGTCTAAAGCAGAACACAGCGGAGTCATGCCGAGGGTTGTGAGATCAAGACTTCAGTGGAGCTCTGTCGTCTATGTCTTTAGCTACATGAGTTGGACATCCTCTTGTACACGGAAAGCAGATTGAGATCCTCTGACATGAAAAGTGCCAGATAAAAGCCATTTCTCATCCTTTCTCTTAGTGGTGGAGCTATCGCATGTAAATGAGGCAACTTGCAAGGCGAGCAGGCTCGGTGCACACCGAACGCAGATGTCTCAGAGCAGTTGAGACGTGTCCAAGTGGCTGTCAAAGGACAGCACTTCGCCAGCGCCGTGGCTTAGTTGGCTAAAGCGCCTGCCTAGTAAACAGGAGATCCTGGGTCCGATTCCCAGTGGTGCCTTTCTTCCTGTCTTACTGTACAGAATTTATCCTTACGGGCAAATCCCATGCCTTTTAATTCAGGTGAATGCAAGTGTTCGTTTCCTTTCTGGAACAACTTGTTTTGAAAGAAATCTATACAGCTTGCGAAAGATGAAACACAAATCTTGCTTATCAGTGAAGAAGAGGTACTCCCAGCACTCCAGCTAATACCAGCAAAGTTTTTTTTTCACCCTAACCCAGAGAATGGAGAAAAGCGAGGCGCCTGTGGCTCTGCAGTGTAATCAGTTCGCGAGTTCGGCGGTTAGCTGAAAGAGTGGTAAATGGAGCTCGCCCCAGCCCGTCCTTATTCTTTTAAAGAGGATAAAAAATTAACTTCGCCGCCATTACTACCAGCTTTAAAAGACTGCCATGGGCACGGAAAAAAACACACTACAGATGACTTTTCTGGAACCGAAGCAGAGATTCCTTTACGAACCAACTGATAAAGCTCAGCCAGTGAATACTGTTAACAGAATGTGAAAGCACGATCAACTTTGTAACTGCAACCATAGGAAAAACAGCAAGAAGCAGGCTCCATTCCCCATTTAAATCTGTCGTGCGAGGCATGCTTTTTGAATGCATGAAGTAAATCCCACGATCGCTTTTGAACTTGGACAAAGTACTTCCAAAAGGGGCGCTATGCGCAAAGATTTAACAAGCTCAACCCCCGCCAACGATTCGGTGTGAAGAAGCAGAACATTCAAGTTTCACAGACAGAAGCAGCACGCTAGCACAGCCAACATTAAAACGGAGGGCACACTACGATTTGCATTGACACAAAAGTGATCTGTCTGCGGAGCAGGTTTCAGACCTCTGCGTACAGCACCCTTGATGTCATTTTATTTTTACAGCAGCCGCATCCGGAAAGTTGTGTCTTTTATGTTTTATTTGAACAACAAAACTACATACAATACAAACAAGAGCACATATAACGTATCAAGAAAATCATCAGGGGCACATGCTATAATACAATTACACTTTATGAAAAACGATTACACGAGGTAAATAAAAATAAGGTCCACACAGCTTGTTCTTACATTTCGAAAGAGTCGGTAAATACCCCTTTACGTCTATTTTGAACTGTTCAAACGTAGGACTCTTCCCAGACCATTTCACTTTATATCACATTCCTAAACGAGGATGCATCTCCTGTTTTAGAACTATTTTGGGCGGTATGGCTTATACAACACACCCACAGTATTCCAATGGTGGACTGCAGATCTGTGCTATAGTTCAGTCGAATTCGAGGGATCCAGCAATCGTACTGGATTTGACTGGGATTCTGAAATGTCTCTTGCAAAAGTATTCGGGTTTACTTGAACCTTTGATAAAAAAAGGGATCTGATCTGAAACTACCCAGCTTACAATCTCTGAGGTAGTTGTCACTAAACTCGGACGTGATGTGGCACACATGTGCCGTGTGCCTTTACTTTTGTAAAAAACTGGTATCGGGGAAAGTTTCTTAATATTTCTTTTGATTAGCATGCAAGAAAATGTAATCATTACCTATGGAATTTCCCGCCAGCGTGGAGCTTGAATTCACAACCTTGAGATTCAGTGTTCAAGAGTCACAGAACAGGTCGGCCTGGTCTTCAGTTTGCCAACGATAAGCTCCGGCAGTGCTCCTCTGTAAAGCAGATTGTTCGGATCGGTTATGTGGGACGGCACTTCGATACTAAGATCGTTTGCAGCACACGCATGGTTTCCCCCCTTCACGCAAAAAACATAGACGAAGGAAGCTCTCTTGTCTTGGGCTGCTGACTCCCGGATTTAAAGCGCTCTGGGTGCCAGCTATGTCTCTAACAAGCACACTATAAAGACAGGAATTACACTTTGCTCACGTCACGCATGAAATGGCGAGGCTACTTGTTACAATATTATCTAGTCTCACCTCATATGGTGCCGATTCCTGGTTTTCATTTAAGAAAGAGCACTGCAAACAGTGCAAAACGTGTGATGAAAGAAGTCTTTTCCCCCCTTTGTCTAAAGCAGAACACAGCGGAGTCATGCCGAGGGTTGTGAGATCAAGATTTCAGTGGAACACTGTCGTCTACGTCTTTAGCTACATGAGTTGGACATCCTCTTGCACACGGAAAGCAGATTGAGATCCTCTGACATGAAAAGTGCCAGATAAAAGCCATTTCTCATCCTTTCTCTTAGTGGTGGAGCTATCGCATGTAAATGAGGCAACTTGCAAGGCGAGCAGGCTCGGTGCACACCGAACGCAGATGTCTCAGAGCAGTTGAGACGTGTCCAAGTGGCTGTCAAAGGACAGCACTTTGCCGGCGCCGTGGCTTAGTTGGCTAAAGCGCCTGTCTAGTAAACAGGAGATCCTGGGTCCGATTCCCAGCGGTGCCTTTCTTCCTGTCTTACTGTACAGAATTTATCCTTATGGTCAAATCCCATGCCTTTTAATTCAGGTGAATGCAAGTGTTCGTTTCCTTTCTGGAACAACTTGTTTTGAAAGAAATCTATACAGCTTGCGAAAGATGAAACACAAATCTTGCTTATCAGTGAAGAAGAGGTACTCCCAGCAGGCCAGCTAATACCAGCAAAGTTTTTTTTTCACCCTAACCCAGAGAATGGAGAAAAGCGAGGCGCCTGTGGCTCTGCAGTGTAATCAGTTCGCGAGTTCGGCGGTTAGCTGAAAGAGTGGTAAATGGAGCTCGCCCCAGCCCGTCCTTATTCTTTTAAAGAGGATAAAAAATTAACTTCGCCGCCATTACTACCAGCTTTAAAAGACTGCCATGGGCACGGAAAAAAACACACTACAGATGACTTTTCTGGAACCGAAGCAGAGATTCCTTTACGAACCAACTGATAAAGCTCAGCCAGTGAATACTGTTAACAGAATGTGAAAGCACGATCAACTTTGTAACTGCAACCACAGGAAAAACAGCAAGAAGCAGGCTCCATTCCCCATTTAAATCTGCCGTGCGAGGCATGGTTTTTGCACGCATGAAGTAAATCCCACGATCGCTTTTGAACTTGGACAAAGTACTTCCAAAGGAGCGCTATGCGCAAAGATTTAACAAGCTCAACCCCCGCCGACGATTTGGTGTGAAGAAGCAGAACATTCAAGTTTCACAGACAGAAGCAGCACGCCAGCACAGCCAACATTAAAACGGAGGGCACACTACGATTTGCATTGACACAAAAGTGATCTGGGCAGACGTCGTTCCCTGCTTAACGCAAAAAGTGGCAAAGCGCTTTTGGGTTGAGAGGACGCAAGAAGGTTTTTGTTTTGTGCCTTGATGTCAAGCTGAAAAAGTATCTTTAAACACTTTGCTTAGTTTCTCGAGAGACTGCCAAAAAGCAGTACCCTCCCTTTCGTCTGAAGCCAGCTGAAAGGGGGTCTCGACAGAAGCACCTGGCAGCGGTGGGATTCAAACCCACGCCCCCGAAGAGACTAGAGCCTTAATCCAGCGCTTTAGACCACTCGGCCACACTACCCTATGTGCGCTGTCTCTTTGTCTCATTACTTGCCCGGAGGAAGCCAGGTGGGTTTTGCTCTTGTTGCCCGACTCAGTGGCGTTATGACTGTGGAACCGACTGCACCTGCTTTTTCTGAGATGCTTCCCCTCTCATGGCGAGATCTCGACTTCCTTAACACCTTTGGATAAAGATCTTCTGTGGAGCAGGTTTCAGACCTCTGTGTACAGCACCCTTGATGTCATTTTATTTTTACAGCAGCCGCATACGGAACGTTGTGTCTTTTACGTTTTATTTGAACAACAAAACTACATACAATACAAACAAGAGCACATATAACGTATCAAGAAAATCATCAAGGGCACATGCTATAATACAATTACACTTTATGAAAAACGATTACACAAAGGTATTTGGGTCTGCTTGAACCTTTAAAAAAAGTGATCTTAAACTACCCAGCTTACAATCTCTGAGTTAGTTGTCACTAAACTTGGACGTGATGTGCCACACATGTGCTGTGTGCCTTTACTTTTGTAAAAAACTGGTATCGGGAAAATTAAATTCGAAACCCAAAACAGTAACATATTTAAGAGTAAATGCCTCCTAATAGCTAGCAAGCGTTCCTAGTTAGTAAAGTTGTTTGTGTCCCTGCCTGTCACACGGGAAACCGGGTTTTGATTACCGACGGGGAGACAGCTAGTTTTTTTATGATCAGATTCCAGTCTTTAATGCTGTGTGTGAGAGTTTACGTAACTTTCCTTTTCTCACATTTTCTAACGACTATTCCGAAGGAGCGCCCTGTCAACTCCTAATACTTTTCAAAAATCTGCCTGCATGTTTGATTAGTTTTGTTTTACTTAGAAAAAGTTCAATATTGATCATAACTAAAGAAAATTATGATCAGAAACAAAAACAAAATGTTGAAGATGCAACTCGATCTTGAATCAGAGCTGGGTGACATGGGCTTCTGTTCTGATAGGGTTGTACGAGAAACAGGAGGAATCTCTTCTCTCCTATGGAGCATGAGCTGAATCAGGAATGAGACATGTCATATATCAATGCATGACCTACATCGTAAAACTAAAACTAAAATAAAAACTAACATTAAGTTATCAGAGACATCCATTTATATACAAACAAGAGACAGACAAAGCAATAATTCTACATTAACTTGTCCTGCACTGATCAGACTAATTGAAATGGTCTGATTCAGAGCCTGTGCAGCTCGTGCTAATACAACAACGCCAGTATTGAACCCTCAGCACCATACTGACTACTGAGCACAAGTACAGCTGCTCTCCAGCTTTGTTACGCACGTTTTTTTACTGCAAATGGAGCTGATCTCCAGACAGTACATTGTTAGTCGGCAGCCTCTACTAGTAATACATCGCCCCTGTCCAAAATCTCTAGGTAAAAAAAACACATTTTATACATTTGTCTGTTTAAAGATATAATCTCTTTAAAAAAGACAAAGGGTTTGTGTGTCAATTGTTTCGAATTAATTTCGAACGCAAAGAAAAGTAGTTTTCTTCCAAGAAATCACACATTTGTCGCATCCTCCATACTATACTTCTCTCTTGTAGTAGTAAAGCATTTTGATTTAAATTGAACAATATATTAAATGTTTCATCTATACACTTACGATTAACATAGGCAGCCTTGAACGGATGGCGGAAATCAAATATACAGATGGATTCAGAGTGTGCTTTCCATGTTTTGTGTAACATTTTCCTTTGATAGGGCGGAGTTGTTTTTAAAATCTGGATTAAATAAAAAGGAGTGACGTCAGTGTAAAACAGCTTTCCTTCATGGGGAACAACAGTTGTGTTCCATATTTCTAATTATTTTGGTTTCAAGATAGCAATTTAGTATGAAACATAAAAGCCAGCTGGATAAATCTGTTACACGTCATTTACAATGGTCTTTCAACTAATAGCCCGTGCAGGGATCAAACCCCAACTGTTGGTACGAGTTGCATAAGGCTCTGCAACATGCAGATGAGAAACTAACATCCGCTTCTTCATTATATACACAGTGAGCTATATTTTACCTTAGTGTCGGTATACTAAGATGTTTTGGTAACGAGGAAGGAGGGACAAAGCAAATTGGCAGAATGTGTGCTATTTTGTTGACTACAAGTCCTCACATGCCAGAGGGTCAATATTAAAAAAAAACGTAACAGTATAATCTCTTGTACTTCACAATTTAATAGTGTATGTTACATTGTGTCTCACACCTCAGTCTCAGAATTGTGAGACAAGTTTGTAATCAGGAGGGAGGGCCATAGCAATTCAGCAGAAATTGCATTCACCTTTTCCCAATGCATTCTCACATGACATTTTCTCACATGCCATGCTCAGAGGGTCATATTTTTAAAATAGTATCATAAAATGTCCTGAAGTTCAGGATTTTGACAGTCTGTTATATTGTGTCTCACCCCTTGATGTCAGAAATATGAGATTATTTTAAAATCAGGAGGGAGGGCCCTAGAAATATAGCAAACATTGCATTTACCATTTGACAATGTATTCTCTCATGCCATGTTCAGAGGGTCGTATTTAAAAAACGGTACAGTACAATGTCCTGAAGTTCAGGATTTTGATAGTCTTTTCCATTGTCTCTCACACATCTGTGTCAGAATTTTTAGACATTTTTATAACCAGGAGGTAGGTTCGATCACCCTCTGCTCATCCTCAGTTAACCATATAGTCTCATATGCCATGTTCTAAATGTTCCATTTAAAACTGCTATATTAAAATTTCTTGTAAAATGCATGAGTTTGAGACTTTTTATGATCAGAAGGCAAGGTCGTGAAAAATATGCAGAAAGTGCCAGTGAATCTACGTTTTGCCTTTGTCTTATTTACTCGTGGTATAACATGCCAGTTTGTTTTATTGTGAGTTGTGTTTCTGAAATGTGTTTCATACAAAAATGCAATTTGGACAGTCTCTACTTACATATTCCCCTTTACTGAGGAAATGTACAGTAATACATCCGGATAAGTCTTTTTAAAAATGACTGTAGAGAGCCATCTACAGGCGAAAGACGACATAACATCACAGCAGCAGCATTTAAGATGGAACGAAAAACGCAAAGCAGCAGCTGGCGAATAAGAAGCCAACTTCAGCCTCGTTAATGCAATAGCATTAGGTGACGTGGAAAAATTTTTCTTGCTCTGAATCTTAACATTTTTATAGGAGGTGTTCTAGGACTTCTTGCCTCAGAAAAAAAAAACTGCCAGTACATCACTTATTTTTCTCCATCAATAGCAGCAGTGTTATCAGTACTGAGCCCTAAGTGTAGGTCCTATCATCATATAAAAAGTCAAAAGTATCGACTGCATTCAACTGATAAAATGTATCTTCTATGAGAGTTATATCTTTATCCAAAATAAATCGGGAACAAATTTGCACGTTTTTTGGGGGGGATCCTGAAGACTGAGACTCAAAACTTTTTTTTCCTTCTTTCCAGAAGGAAGGATTATTCAGATGCAAACATTGTCCCAAACTCAATGTACTCTCCATTGATATTCAAATCCTCAAATTCTTCATCTGAACGTTGATATTGAAATATGATATCGTACAAATTGTGGTTTTCTTTTTAAAGCAAATTTTATGCTTTAAATTAAATAAATTGTATTTATTATGAATGTGCCAGAAATTTTTCATTACTTCAGTACAGGGTTCTGTCATTTTAGATGTTATGCTGTTCCTGTCTGATTTATCAAAATGTGTCATTTAAATCTCCAGTCATTTCTATATCAGTCTGAAGGCCTTGCAGTAAAGACTGCAATTCATCCAAAAATGCCAAGTTTCCCACTGGTGATACATACAAGGAAATTCATGTATATTTTCCCCTCAAATCAACAAATTTAAAATCAAATACCTCCCTCATCTGCAGGTGGAGAGAATAATGTCAGAATAAATACAGGTTTAAAAGTCAGGAGCATTGATAGTCCTATTTTAAAATTACACTAAAATGCTCACAATATACAGTGCCTTGCGAAAGTATTCGGCCCCCTTGAACTTTTCAACCTTTTGCCACATTTCAGGCTTCAAACATAAAGATATAAATTTTTTATTTTATGTGAAGAATCACCAACAAGTGGGACACAATTGTGAAGTGGAACTTGGATTTTTGAAACTTTTTTAACTAATAAAAAAATGAAAAGTGGGGCGTGCAAAATTATTCGGCCCCTTTACTTTCAGTGCAGCAAACTCACTCCAGAAGTTCAGCGAGGATCTCTGAATGATCCAATGTTGTCCTAAATGACTGATGGTGATAAATAGAATCCACCTGTGTGTAATCAAGTCTCTGTATAAATGCACCTGCTCTGTGATAGTCTCAAGGTTCTGTTGAAAGCGCAGAGAGCATCATGAAGACCAAGGAACACACCAGGCAGGTCCGTAATACTGTTGTGGAGAAGTTTAAAGCTGGATTTGGATACAAAAAGATTTCCCAAGCTTCAAACATCCCAAGGAGCACTGTGCAAGCGATCATCTTGAAATGGAAGGAGTATCAGACCACTGCAAATCTACCAAGACCTGGCCGTCCCTCTAAACTTTCAGCTCAGACAAGGAGAAGACTGATCAGAGATGCAGCCAAGAGGCCCATGATCACTCTGGATGAACTGCAGAGAACTACAGCTGAGGTGGGAGAGTCTGTCCATAGGACAACAATCAGTCTTACACTGCACAAATCTGGCCTTTATGGAAGAGTGGCAAGAAAAAAAGCCATTTCTCAAAGATATCCATAAAAAGTCTCGTCTAAAGTTTGCCACAAGCCACCTGGGAGACACCCCAAACATGTGGAAGAAGGTGCTCTGGTCAGATGAAACCAAAATCGAACTTTTTGGCCACAATGCAAAACGATATGTTTGGCGTAAAAGCAACACAGCTCATCACCCTCAACACACCATCCCCACTGTCAAACATGGTGGTGGCAGCATCATGGTTTGGGCCTGCTTTTCTTCAGCAGGGACAGGGAAGATGGTTAAAATTGAGGGGAAGATGGATGCAGCCAAATACAGGACCATTCTGGATGAAAACCTGTTGGAGTCTGCAAAAGACCTGAAACTGGGACGGAGATTTATCTTCCAACAAGACAATGATCCCAAACATACAGCAAAATCTACAAAGGAATGGTTCACAAATAAACATATCCAGGTGTTTGAATGGCCAAGTCAAAGTCCAGACCTGAATCCAATCGAGAATCTGTGGAAAGAGCTGAAAACTGCTGTTCACAAACGCTCTCCATCCAACCTCACTGAGCTCGAGCTGTTTTGCAAGGAAGAATGGGCAAGAATTTCAGTCTCTCGATGTGCAAAACTGATAGAGACATACCCCAAGCGACTTGCAGCTGTAATCGCAGCAAAAGGTGGCTCTACAAAGTATTAACGCAAGGGGGCCGAATAATTTTGCACGCCCCACTTTTCATTTTTTTATTAGTTAAAAAAGTTTCAAAAATCCAATAGATTTCGTTCCACTTCACAATTGTGTCCCACTTGTTGGTGATTCTTCAAATAAAATAAAAAATTTATATCTTTATGTTTGAAGCCTGAAATGTGGCAAAAGGTTGAAAAGTTCAAGGGGGCCGAATACTTTCGCAAGGCACTGTATTAAAAAGCTCTGTAAAATGCAAAAAAAAAAATTAAAATAAGGTAAAAAGAAATAATACACAGTTATAAAGCTCAGGAATTATCAATGTGAAGTTATAATGGGTTGATTGTGTTTCATGTGATTTAAAAAATAAAATGTTTGCAAAAAATCCACTTACAATATGCTACAAAAATGGCAAGAATACTTAACCTTTTACTACCAGTGACATATTTAGCCAATGTCTGCCTGGAATTTCCTCCCCCTTAAACATTTGTTATATCTCTGCAGCAGAACATAGCAGGAGCCTGGTTCAGGTCTTAAATTGAAGCTAACCCCCTTGGCTTTGAGTGTGAATAGTCAAATTTCTTATATTTCTTAATGTGTCCACTCAGCAGACAAACATATGACAAAAAACAAAACAAAACAGCTGGCGAACATTTTTTTTGGTCTTCAGAGGTCAGATTTTTCAACTATTTGCATGTCAAGGGCCTGGGAATGATTTCAAAATCTTGTTCTAGGTGGCTACTAGCTTGGATAAAAATTTGGGACAAATTGATCAATTAGAAAAAATTCGACATCATGTTTTGTGAAGACTGGACCTGGAATGAAATTGCACGCCTATAATAAAATATCATAACAATATTGAAAATAATAAGAATAAAAACCATTGCAATTGCTATAAAAACCTTAAGACACTGCTAGAGAACCTTTATCTGCTGTTATGCAATGAAAAAAAACCTCAGAGTTGCCTTCTGGTGTGAAAAAAAGGAGCACTGATAAGAAACTGATAAAAAACTGATTGATTATCCCTTCTGAGTCAATGATTGACAGCTAAAAATGCAGCCTGAAGCTTCTAGAGGAAGTCTCGCCCCCTAAGGGCTCTGAATGGCTGAAAATACAAAGAATGACAGCGGTTTTTACCAATCAAATCGCCTTATTTCTGGCGCTCATTCTTCAAACATTTTATACGTAATCAGTAACGTTTACTAGTCTCTAGCTCTTGAGATAAACTAGTCTGGGTTATTTTATATATATCTATATATATATCATGCTCCAGAATAAGGTAAAAACATGGGATATATATATATATATTTGCTGGGTTTTGCTTTTGCGGTTTTGTTGGTAAAGATGTATGATATTGACATGCTGTGCTTGCTGGGTTGCCGTGTGTTTTTATTGGGATTCTGCTAGTTCATTAATTTATTGGTTTATTGCATAATGGTGTCATGTCTGTGGAAACAAACTTTATGGTTTTGTTGTGGTGATATTTGAGAATACGTGCATGTGAGAAAATTTGTGGAGCGGTTTCAAACAAACGTTGTTTATCTCGCGTTTATCTTAAAAATAAAAAGTGTCATCTGGGGAGACAGGAGTGGTCCTCGGTGACCGCGATCCGGACTAAGTTAACAGGTGTGTAATTTAAAAAAAAATAAAACAAGTTAAAAATAAATGCTAAATGGGTTTAACATTCAGGAATGTAATTGGTCAGATGCTTACAATAAGTGACGCTGGTGTTTCGTGTGATTTATTCAAAAAAATATTCATTTTAAAAACGGCAAGAGCTCGTATGAAAAAAAAGTTCGTAAGTATCTTTGTTACAACAGCCGCGCCAGAACTATTCAGATATTGTACATCAGAAAAGTACCTGAACTTGACTGGTTTATATTCAGTTATGTGCATTGGGAACGAAAGGGAGACTTAGATGGATTTTATTAGGGTTTTAGGAATCAGAAAATGTATTTTTACACGTTTATGCCTACGAGCAGAAATAACTTCCTGCTTTCAGCGCTTTTTTTGTTTTTGCTTGTAACCTCGAACAGAGAAACCCAGTACTGACTCACAGAAACACCCCGGAGTTTCTGTGTTTCTGGGATTTAAGAGGGATGTATGCAGCGGTGTTACTAGTCTGGAAGGAGGAGACGCGCATTCCGCACGGGGAGCGAAGAGCAATGAGCCGCACCTGTCCTATATAACCGCTGAGCACGGACACACAGAGTCTCCAGCCAGTGCTGGAGATTTATGATTTCAATGTTTTTTTTTTCCTTTTGAGCAGAAGATGGATTTCTTCCTCTAGTTAAAGTTATTGGAGTTGTGGTTACTATGCTAGACCGTCGGGAATAGCGCTTTTATTTATTTATTTTTATCAAGCAGTCTGCTGTATACTGTACGTGAAATAAAGATAAGAGTGCTTCTTGATACTTCACAAGAGTATACATAATTCACTAGCTGTATTAAAAAAAATGAACTGGAAGAAAAGCAATAGGGCTGGAGTTTATAGACTGTGATGCAAATACGAGAGTAGGAAAGGAGGGGACTAGTTCAGGAGCACAACCGGCCCTCTCCTGCCCATTCTCCCACCAGGGTCTGTTGTAACCCAGTGTGAAATTCAGCTCCTTGCAGTTCAGCTTTTGATCACTCAGCTGCTTTGCCCTGGGAATATGGGGCAAATAAAGGAGATAGCAACCAGACTAGAGGGAGAGTTTTTATTCCTAAGGGATGACTTGTTTTACAACAGCAGACAATTTAAAGAAACAAAAACCTCTGTTCTGCTGCTCCAGGTTGGTTCCAACGGGAAACAATGTGTCCAGGAGCTCATGAACAGTAATTAGGGGTTGTTTCCACAAGGGGGGCTGGAGTAAGTTAGATGTCAAGGGCAATAAAACTCATTAGACCTAATTGACCAGTTAAAGTGAGTTGCTCTGCTTTCTGCACAGAAACCAGTGTTCTCTTCTCAATGTGTGGGTGAGTCTGTCAGTGATATAACAGCTAGGCAGGACTGCCACTGTGGTCTATTTCATCACCTGTGACCCCATCTTCCAAAGACAACAGTCCAATCTAGCATAGAGTGTCCCGGACTGCTCCGTCAGTGACAGTGAGAGGTTTATCTTGTCTCTTGCTCCACCAGAATGTAACAAATAGTGACCCCTTAATGGAGGAAACTTTAGCTTTTGTAGGTAATTATACCATTTGACAATGTTACAGGTGTTGGGGGGGGACCCCTAGTGATCCCACAGTCTCACATAGACAATGGCCAGTCTACACAAACCTCCAGTCAACACAGCCCTGACCCCTGTTATGTCACCCAGGTCTACACTGTGAGACAATGATTATGAAAATAGTCAAGTCTTGATAAATGGAGTATATTATCTATTTATTATACCTTTACATTGTGACAAAAACAAATTTCAAGTCCATTATGAGCACACACAGCATATTAAAGATGGGTCTCTGCACTGTAAAGGAATCTCAGTTCACTTATAAAAACTTTAGCTAATAAACCTGAAATGTCATTTCTTTTACTGCTTGTTCTTTAAGGTACTAACTCATTGACATTATGTACACTAAAATAAGACTATTCACAAAGAAAAAGCATTTATCACAAATGTATCAAAAAATACTGTCATGTGCATCCCTTTTGAATTGTCACACACAAATCAACAACAACAACAAAAAAAAAACATCAGTTAGTTTTTCTTTTCACCTCAAATGGCCAGGATCTCTCAATGACTGACTTATTTTAATATAATCTTCTCTATTCTCTTGCAGGTTTTGACTTCACACCTTTCTTCACCTCTCTCCACTTTGCACTTCCTGAGTGGCCTCTCTGCCGCTCCTGCCTCCTCCCCTCTCCCAGCTTTTGTTCTTCTGTGGTATTTAATCTTTGTAACCTGCCCTGTCTTTCTCACACCTGAAGAAGGCTTCACAGACGAAACGTTGAGTTTTCTCTCTTCTCTTTTCAGTATGGAATAAACCTATTACTTGTTCCTTTGCAGACTACACATGCTGACATAGTTTAGTTCAGGTGGGTAGCTGCTTTAATATACATTTGTAAATGTCAATTTAAAACTGTAAAAATAGTAAGATTATAACTCCACTTTAAAATGTGGCAAGAAATAGACACATGGCAGGCTACACCCTGGAAAGGACACCAGTCCATCACAGGGCTAAGATATAAAAAATAAACATATAGGCAGCACATATCAAGCCTTACAAGAAATCATTAACACCCTCAACACACACCACAGGTCCATTAAACTCAAATACACCAAGCATGGTAGCCTGATAGACTTCCTAGACACCACCACATACAAAGTTTCTTCCTTCAACAACACAGACAAACTGGACATCAAGGTATTTTTCAAAGACACATTCACACGGCTTACTGCACAAGGATAGCTTCCACCCAAAACATACTTTCAAAGGACTGGTAAAATCACAACTCCTACACTTCCACAAAATCTGTACACAACAACAAGACTTTGAGGAAGCCAAATACACACTCTTCCAAGCTTTATGCCAGAGAAGATACACACAAAGTTTCCTCAAAAATGTGGCACAAACATTTCTAAATAGAAAAACTCCAGATGACAGAAAAATACCCCTCAACACATCATATTTTCAACTCAGCATAAAAACCAACCAAAAACCATGATATTAGAAAACACAAACATACTGGGGGAGCACAAAATCATATCTGCACACAGAAAAAAACAAAAACCTTTAGCATTAATTAGACCAAAGCAAGCTAAAACCTGTACACAACAGATCATATACACCAAGAGCCAAACATTTCATAACAGAAAACAACGATCCAAAACAAAGAAACTAAAGAAATCTTCCAGTTGCAAAGGGCACTCTCAGAAAACATCAATAACGCCATGTACAGCATCCAGTGCAAAAAGTGCTGGGTGACCTATGTGGGGGGAACGGGTAACTCCATCCGAACCCAGCTGACACAACACAGGTACATCAGGAACCACGGGACTGGAAAGCAACCCCAACTGGACAGAGACAGAAAGAAAGAAAAAGGAAAGGGCGTGGATCAAAAGACTTAATACTATCTTTACACAAGACCTGTACATCAGAAAAACCGGGAGGGTTTTAGTCTTTGGAAGGAGAGTCCTCTCCTTGTCCCAGATGGTCCCCTCTCGGATAAAATCTGGGAGAAGGAGCTTTGTTCCCCTCTCCTAACTAGCCAGATCCTACAGGGACTGGAACTCTTCACCATACTAACACGCAACAAACAGAAGAATAACTGAAACCAATCAGCTATGGAAACTCGCACAGCTTGCACAGTCCTACTAGGGAGAAAAAACAAAAGACCCTGATTGCCTATTGAGATGTTAATGGTCCTTGCATAATCCCCACCAGGGAAAGCAGAAACCCATTCACCAACTGAAACTGCACCTACTCATACAGAAACGTACAGAAGGAACACAGACCATAGGATACAAACTAGCCCCCTAGGAGGAACTACAACACACTGCCCCTTACAAAACAGGATAAAAACAGGCCAGCATGGACACAGTGTTCCAGAACAATGCCTGAAGAAGACCCAGGCAGAAACATAGCGACACACAGAAAGGCAAGATTGTCTTCCTATGGAGCCACAGATTCTACAGAGTTAAAGCTGCCTAACAGTGGAAACCAAACGGTGTCAACGAAGCTTTAGGCATTTAAATGGTAAGTAAGGATCAATCCAGAGTTGACAATGCACGCAACCGTACGGTCACCCACCACACTGCCTACACAACAAACAAATGTCAAACAGACAGGATACCTTCCAACAAGGAACCAGGATCATCTACAAAATGATTCAAACAGTCCACCATTTACAAAACACAGCAGTTTTATTGGACGGGAGAACCGAGCACCCACCAGCCTACGACGGAAGACCGAGGAACTCATAAAACCTGCCAAGCCACCCAAACTCACATATTTGAAGCTGGTAAGCAATGCCAAAAATTGGCTTCACACCACACTGCAGATCCTCGAAGAGCACTACGAGGAAAATCTGTCATACAACTAGAGGATCTTGAGCTTCCCCACTGGGAGGAAGCTTTCACACTTGCTTCCAACTGATCAAAGAAACATTATGGGAGGAAATTGCAGAACACCACCTTTGGACCCTACAGTACACAATCTATCAATACTGGGTTAGGGAAGGACACTCGGGCAGATCAAATTATCACAGCAGTTTTTAAATTCTACAACGACTTCTACTGGAAAGACTGCGAACAAGACCAAGTAAGAGTTAAGTTGTTTTATAAAGTCATTATTTTAGAGCAAGGTATAATTCTGATAAAAATACAATAAACAATATGGTGAAGCTATTGGAGAGAAAATTAAGGCTCGGTTAAGAAACTGAAACAGTCTTGACTTGTTCCTTTACACAAAAGTTATTTATTTTCAAAAGAGACCCATGAGGATTCCTCTGGTGTGCAAGACCTGCCTGAAGACATTTGACCAGTTTCCTCTTCACCTAAAGAGGGTGTGTATGAAATGAGCCTCAGCAGAGGAGATCAGCAAGGTCCTTCTCCAGGCCAGGAAGGACTTGTTGAATCACTTGAGGAATCGGCAGGTCGGGGATTGCAAGAGCATAGGGCTCATGTCTGGTGAGAATGTTAGACTGGCGGAGTCCATGGACTGTTTTATGTGGAATCCTGAAGACACATCAGCAAGGTAAGATATTTATAATTTATAAGGGTTCTTCTGTTTCATTTCTAACCTTTACCTTTATGTAAGGGTATGTTAAAATGATATACCGGTGGTCCAGATGCCCTGAGCAAGAGGCTGCTGTCCAGGAGGAAGAGATGCCAGAGACTGAAGTGGAAGAGGAAGGGGAAGATGTGAGTTCTGGAGAACTTTCTATTTTTTCCAAATGTATCTTTTGTTTTATACTTGTATTCTAGTTTGTCTTAGAAGTAAAAATGTTTAAATGTGTATTTTGTATTCCTACTGTCCCCCCAGTTCTTAAAAGCCATCAGCAGGCTCTCAGGAAGACAGTGACCCAGGCTGGACTGGACAGAACGCACTCCCTGGATGCTCCTCACCTGGCTGGGTTTAAACAGGACCTTACCAAGGATCTTGGAGTGGCAGATTGCTCTCAGGAGGTATTTATTTTTTAAAGGCATTTAAAATTGAGCAGTGATATTTCCATAGCACATGCTTTTACTCCTTAGCTTAAAATTCACCCATGTGAAATCTTCGCCATAAACATAGTGACTCTACATTTGTCAGGTAGAAAATGTTTCCTGATTCCTGTTTTTATGGATCCATTTGCATCTTCCTTAAACTTTGTAAAGGGCCTATCCAAAACAACAATTATTGTAACCAAATGAAGACCACTGGACTGTCTCACCAAATCATTGCTAATTATATTAAGAACATAAACCATTTTCTGGGCTACATCCTAAATGATATCAGTGTGAAAGTAGAGGATCCCAGCCTGGCTAACCTCATCATCAACTTCCAAAGTATCCTAAAGGATATTCAGAAGAAGAACAGTAAGAATGTTGCCAAGAGATTACTAAAAATAGGTCATTTTCATTTTAAAACTTCTTTCAGTTGTACTTTTAATCTGAATACAAAAAAGTTGATGAGTATTAATTTCTCCCACAGATCTAGACAGTTGCAGAGTCCAGAACCAAGTACGAAGGATTGCTGGAAGGTGTTGATGGTTGCAAAGAGAGATGTGTTGCATAGACTGGGCAAGACATCACCTTGCCTGAGCAGCTTCTTGTACTGTATTACCTGCAGGCCTTTCTCCAGCTGAAGCACCTGTAGCACCCAGGGGTGGTAAAGAACATGACAGTAAGAATACTTTCATACAACAAAAGTAAGAAATTACATATATGGGATTTTTACAGTTTGGTGTGTTCATTTTTATTTTCTCGCTATTACAGGTTGAGGAATGGGTGCAAAGAAAGTGTTGTTTCAACAAGTGGGCACAAAAATGGTCATAATTCCTGTTAAAGAGCACAAAACCTCAAACAACAGCTGGCTTCCTTTGCATTGCGTGAAGAAGAGGAACATGCAAGTTGATGGCTACATTGATATACCCATCCACTCAATTCAGGGTTGTGGTAGAACTGGAACCATCCTGGCAAGCAGTGGATGCAAAGTACTGTATCACCCATAATGTGACACCAGTCCATCACAGGACTCACTCACACCATGGCCAATTTTCATAGAAGCCAATTAAAATCCATGTTAATACCGAACAAAAGACCTCCACCTGCATAGCTCCAATCATGTACAGTATTTAAGAAAATCTAGAATGTACCTTAATTGCATTTTATGTGTGTTTTATCAGCCGTTTCATCTTTACTTCACTAAACTGCGCTGTAATGCCCAGGTCAGCAGCTGTGAAAGGAGATGGAGAAGATGGACTGGTCAGCCAATGTATCAACAGTGTCTGAAGTGCTTGAGAAGTGGAAGCCCAACACAGGACTGCCACCAAATGACATGCAAATTAAAAAGTTGATAAAGTATCAAATCTGGGAAGCCCTGAGCATCACTGACGATCCTGTGAAGGGGAAGAAGTTTGTGACTTCCAGGTGTTTCCAGAAGGGAGAGGTGGTGTGTGATTACAACGGCAAGGTCATCACAAAGACAACTGCTGAAGCTCACAGATGACAGAGGGAGACATGAGATGTCTTTTCTTTTCAGATGAACCTGCACAAAGGTCAGGGTTATCCGGAATTGTCCTGTGATGCCCTGAATGTCGTTAGATATGTATTTGCAAGTGATGCAGCGAGTGCTATTGCAGGGGAAGGTGCTGAGTGCGAGGGAGCTGTGAACAAGAAGCTTATGTGGTGGTCAGCGATAAGAGATGATTGGGCGGTCGAGAAAAAAGAGTACCGATGGAGGGATCGTCCTGTAAAATGTAGTCATTGTTAATGATGGTCCTGGGGATAGAAATTGGGTTAGGGTGGTAGGAAAGCACCGAGGGAATGCGGTTGTGAGACCAGGAGTTCTGGATTGAGTTGATGAGCCGAGGGCTGTTTTTGGCCCGGGAGTAGAATAAAGTGACACCTTTCGTCAAACGTTTTGACAGGTACCACGCCCCCTTTTTCAGGCAATGGGAGGCCGCCATGGGCAGATGTCCTGCCCCCTTTTTGGCTAATGGTGCATCATTACGAGGGGATGTCCCGCCCCCTCCAGAGCCAATGGTGTTTCATTATGAGTGTTGTTGTCCCGCCTTCCACTCCCTGGGCCTCAGGGTCCAAATACCCACCATCGCATCCCCCTCAATTTATAAATAAGTGTATGAAAGCACGTATTAGCGATGAGGGTTGGAAGGTGATCAAGTCTGCCGTAGGTTTGAGTGCGCTCTATTATAACCCTAGGGAATCGGGGCGTTACGGCGGTTTGTGGGGAGTCTGGTGAGGGCCGTGAGTTCCCGGGGTGTAAGCGGCACCAGCCGCAGCCAGGTGTCAGACTGGTTGACCCTGATAGCATGTCTCAAAAAACAACAAGCGCACACACACACACACACACACACACACACACACACACACACACACACACACACACACACACACACACTCACTCACTGAGTAAAGTGGGCCGTGAGATCCCGGGGTGTGGGCTGTTGCAGCACACACACACACACAAAGTCTCACGGAAAGAACTCGCAGGACAAATAACATGTGAAATGTGAACCACTTTACTTCATCAGTAGGTTTTCAAATACAGAAACATCAAAGGAAACATCCCAGTATACACTTTTGAACTTTTCACACACGTTACAGACTACTGCTTGCAATCACCAATTAAATGTTGGCGCAGAAAATCAGTTGTAGCTATCACCCCAACATTGTTCAGAAACTCAGCAGCATCTGAAAAAGCATTCATAAGGCCCTTTCCCTCGCCATTTCTATAGCCATGAACACCAAACTGGGCAACTCTGTCTAACAGATCAAATAAATTTGCCTGAGTGATCAGAGGGACGGTGTAACCACAGGTTCTATATAAAATACGTTGGATTTTGGAATACACACCGCTGAATCCGCCAGGCTTCAGTTTCTAATCTGAAAACATCAGAATCACAGTAATTTCACTCATGTTCTTTACATACAAATCTATCTCTTTAACAAATTCAAGGACATGAGCATTCTGTTTATTGATTTTAATTTCAAGCTTTGCAGAAAGAAGGGTGTAAAGAACTCTTTGTAAGAATTCTAACGTATATATTCGGAATTCTTCATTCTTTGGACGATGGCTCACCCGTCTCTAAAACACAGCCATGGTTTTACATAGATCTTTTTTTCTCTTGTGTAAAAATAAGTATAATGTTTCTTTTGCAATGCACCAAAAGTCACGTCTAGTATTTTTCCATCTACCTTTTCAAGTAAGGAGCGATCGGTTGTCAATTATGTTTCTCAGCAAGTGTTTTATACTCCGCTCAGTATGATTTGTAATGGTATAGGCACCCAGGCCCCTGGCGATGTACAGAACAGCCGATAAAATTTGGGCTAAACTGAGAGACGTATAAATTTCTAACGCAGCAAACGACACATCTTCGTACCCATCCGCGCACCCGTCAACCAGGCATGTGTGACCCCGTTGAGCTGGATGATTAATCAAACAGGCCTCGCATTCATCAATCAGAACCCCCTTTAAACAATGGCTGAAGATGCAACATTCCACCGACTTTACAATCTGATCCATAGCATCAGGCTCATTAGAGCCATCATTAGCTAAACTAAGTTGAACATCATCATTATTAACATTTTGGCGAATACATATGCACAGACACGAAACATTCAAGCTCGATGGTAGTTAGAAGATTGATGCGTCGACCTCTTTGTTATTCTATTAAAGGAAAAAAGAAAAGGAAGGCTTAACAAAATAAATAGGCATGCTTTTTACCTAAACTATTTACCATTTTAATGCCTCTTTTGTGTTAGAGTTTTTCGTTTCCTCCAAACTCGCCGCGGTTTAATATTGACTATTTGTAGCGACTCTTTATCATCAGTCGTTGACGGTTCACCAACACCAGATTCCCCGTACGTGCTCACATGACAGCCACTGTCACACACCACTGAGTGCGGGGTCAACTTTTGCTAAAAAGAAGACGAAGTGTTGAAAATGATATACGCTAAGCGCAGATTGAAACAACAATTCCATTATCAGAAAAAATATTTTAGCAACTTACCTCTTCAGTTTGCATAGCAGAGGAATCCGATGATTCACTACTCAAAGAAGCCATCTTCGCAGCAGTCAATATCGGGGCCTGACAGCTAAGGTGTCACACTTCAAAACCGGCAAGTCGGCTCATTTAAGCATAAACTCCAAATCCGTAACCATGCCTACATAGCTCAAGACAGTTTTCAAATGGTTGTGATGTTTTAGAATGCCCCACCATATCCCCCTGCCCCAAAATCACACGTGTTTTATCGAGAGTGAAAAGTAATCACATTGAATTAAAATACGTAAGCTTATTTTTAATGAGAAATTCTTAACAGCTTTACAAAAGTTTGAAATACTTTTCCACATACCGTGAATGTAAAGTCTTTAAACCTTAAAAATATTCACATGCAACCCAAACCTCAAATGATGTGTGTTTGCCTAGAAAATAAATTACATTGAATCAAAAAATGTAACTTATTTTATTTTTTGAGAAGAGCATTGTGGGGCTGGTCTTTATTTTTTAGTGGATAGGTCATAAAAGTGTTACCATAATTGAATAAGACACATTTAGCAGCAATAACTTTTAAGCACAAGCAAAAAATTGATATTTATAATGCTTATAGGAAGGAGAAGCTCATTAAGATGAGGGCCAGGCTAAATCAGTGGAGACACAGGTCCCTGACCCTAAAGGGAATTCCACATCGAGCGCACTCAGTGCACAGTTAAAATCTCCGACGACCAGCCCTGGCTGCTGAAAGCAGCTCGCCTCCAGCTGCTTGAAGAAGGCGAGCCGCTCAGCTTCCCCATTGTGGGCGTAGATGTTGCTCAGCAGCACGGACTGTCCAGGAAACCCAAGACAGACCTGCAGGAGCTGGCCCTCCGTGTCGCGGTGCAGGAGCCTTACGCTCTCGTACACTCCCCCCCTCACCAGCACAGCCACCCCCCTCCTGCACAGCCTGGAGGCGTTGCTGTAAAACAGCTCCCCGTCCCACTGTGCTCGCACCTTCCGGACACACTCCTCGTCCCAGAAGGTCTCCTGGAGGCAGACAACATCCGTCCGCCCCAGCAGAGCTAACACTGCCCCCAGCTTTGCTCAGTCCCTCAGCCCGTTGGCGTTTAAAGAGGCGAAAGTTGCCATCACGCATATGGCCATAAGAGTGAAATTAATTCTCCGGCCCGCGCGACAGTTCCCCCGCCCTTTCTGCCACATTCTCATTGCCAACACTTGCCGCTTCCTCCCCACCTCCTGTCTCCGCCACCGCAGAGACATCAGGGATGGGTCTGCGGACAACTCTTGAATTGGGATTGAGGTTGGGCTGAGGCCTGACGTGGTGCCACTGGATCCCAGCCTTCGAGGGCCCAGGCGGTTGTACCCCGGCTTGCCCACTCCCCTCCCCCTCCTCCCTTTCCTCCCTCTCCACCCCATCCATCTCCACCACCTCCCCTTCCCCCTCCATCTTCATGCCCTGTAATACCCCTCCTCCGTCCCTGCCCCATCCATCTCCAGACACCCATCCTCCATTCCTACTTCCACCACTTCCCCTACCTCCCTCTCCTCCCACGACCATATCCAACTCCCCTTCCTCAGTCTCTGCCAACGGTGCCTGACCGAGTATTGAAGAGGCTCCCTCACCTGGCAGGCCGGTGTCTTGTGGCCGCTGCAGGGCAACCGGGCGCTTCCCCTCAGGCTCCTCTGGGTCCTCGGGCGTCTTTTCGTCTGGGCCTATGTCCACCTTGCCAGGGTCTTTTCGCCGTTGCCGCTGCCGCTTGGTCACACGCCTCGCAGCAGCGCCTTTGCTGACCCCAGCAGGCTTCTCATGCCTGGACCCAGAAGAGGGCCCTGCTGGCTCACTGGTAAGCTGGAAAACCGCTGACGGTGATGGTGGTGGTGGTGCTGGTGCCGTCGCCTCCTCCCTCTGCCTCTCTCCCTGCACAGGGTGGGGTGTCAAAAGCCCACTGGTACGCTGAGGGGCCGCCTCTGGTGGTGGTGGTGCCCGTAGGATCTCAGCTGCACCACGCTGCACCGCCGCATGTTGTGGAGCAACCTCCCTCTGCTTCTCTTGCGGCACAGAGTGGGATGCAGCAGGATTGTTAGGGCAACGGGGCGCCCCTGCTGGTGGAGATGCTGGCTGGTCCCCGGCTCCTTTCTGCTGCGCTATACCCAGGATTGGAGGGGCCTCCCTCTGCCTCTCCCCCATCACCGGCTGGGGCATTGCTGGCTCACTGGGGTCCTGGGGCGCCGCTGCTGGCAACTCTCCATGCTCAGCTGCAGCGACCACTCGTAGTCCATCTTCAACCCCCTCGGCGTTGCGGGCAGCTGCTCCTGCTCCGGCTGGATCTTCCGGCTCCGGCTCGCAGTTGCAGCTCATGAGCGCATGGAGGCAGTCCGGGCACTTGGCAGCGGTGCAGTTCCTGGCGCGGTGGCCGGGCTGTCTGCACTCATAGCAGAGGAACTCGGGGCAGTCCTTGGCAAAGTGCCCCGAGTCCAGGCAGACATGACACACCCTTTGTTGCTGGTCGTGGAGGACCCTGAAGTACTGGTCCCCCTCTGCCGTGGCGAAGCGGGTGCTGTATGGCAACGAGGCTACATGCCATCAGCAATGGTGGTCCCAGGGCAGTGGCGCATCCTGATGTCCGAAATCACTCTCACCCCCCAGCTACTCAGCTTCTCCTTGATAGTCTCGTCTGAGATATATGCCGGGAGGTGGAGGAAGGAAACCACTACCTCCTTCTGCTCCAGCCTGCGGCAGGGTCCGCGTGTTCTTTTGAGTACAGAGTCAGTTCAAACTCTTTTGGCGTCTGGGGGCGGCAGGCAAAAAGAGAGCCCTCCCCACAGACGCCATGCACCGCTGCGATAATAGCACCCGCAGATGGTTTCTCCACACAGCTCACATCCACCACAACAGTATGCGCCCTTGCAAAAACCCGCCGGGGGGGTTCTGAATTCCTCATCCTTCTCTTTCCTACACCACTCTCCTCCTCCACTACAATAACATTCTCTGCCTCCATGTTTTTTCCTTCCATTAAAACACAAACAGGACTCAGAAAGCAACAAAAAAGCAACAACAAAAAACCAAAAGTCTCTCCCCTCCCCAAACAGCGCTAGGCTGAAGGGGAGGGCTTCAAAAATCAACCAAAAATTCACAAAAAATCACAAAAAACAAAGTCTTACTTGAGACAAACAAATGCTCTATTCCTCTCCTTCTTCCTGCTCTCACGCTGACCACGGCCCCTGTGACGTCAGAGGGCCTGCTCAAGGGGGTGTGGCCGTAAGCGAGAGCAGGGCTCAATGGCACCTTTCTTATAGAGAGGACAGCTCCGTCACCTCTTTTACGACGCTGCTTTTTTCCCTTGCGTTTTTCTCTTCTTCCCACGTTCTCTCTCTTCACTGCCTTCGTCCCCACTCTATTTCACTTCAGTCTTTCACTTGTAGCGGCAATGCTTGTTAATAAGACAGAATTAAGTGTTGCTGTGCTTTCCCAAATGAGGCCCCATCTCTCTGTTCATCTATGTAGTGCAGCCAATGAGAAGCTATTCATGCAGGCTGATTTAAAGATGTTTTCTATTGATAAGAGACAGCTCCCAAATGGGGATGCACTTAGCTAAGACTGGCTATCATGATCAATGGTCATCCATTGGCGCCTATCTGTCTAGGGAGTGCCAGATGGACATCTGGACTGCATTCCTAAGTGTCAGGAGTAAGTGACTCATATCTCACCTTGATCAACCAATCAGGGACTGGTAGGGCCGAGTAACCCACGTGGGTCTCTGATGCCAACGAAACTTTCAGCCAATGAACAAGCTGAAGTTCCTCCAGGTAAAAACAGGCAACACAGAACTATTCAAAGGAGAACTCCAGGGGTGCGAGACAGTTCCAGGGCAGGACAGCCCAGGCGCAGAAAGGCTCCCAAGGGCAGGACATTCTCGCAGCACGCCTCCTGACCATCCTGAGACTCAGCCTGGACCACCACGGAACGGCCGGTGTGTCCAAGTGCCAGAACTTTCCTTTGTTCTAAGAGTCGAGAGCGGAGGTTGCCAGAGAGTAACCAGAGGATCCACCCGAGGTTAGCACCAGCAGCAGGCCTGGTGAAAAGGTCAGAACTGTGGACAGCTGAATCACTATTCAGAACTATCGCTTCATCAGGAACGAACCGGTATTCTTCCTCACCTGCTGGGACCCACACTCATCTTTTCTCCTGTGCACAAACTTTGCTAGTTAAAGCCAACACTAACTAGCCGGTCAGTGAGCATCAGCAGCGCACCGTCGCAAGCCACACAGCACAGCCTGGCACGGAGCCAGAGAGCCCGCAGGATATCTACATCCCCAGAGATTGGATGAGCATTCAACTGCACTGCATCACAGCTCGAGAATACAATTGTTATTCCAACCAGTTGATATCAATTTAATTCCTAAGAGTTATGTACTTGTTTTGAGTATCTAATGTAGAAGTTATAACCAAGTTCATTTACGAAACGGTCTAAATGAATGATATACTGAACGTATGTCCTCTTGATATACGTAACTCTTCGTAACTGATTGAATATATACCTTTTGTATTCTGATAACCCTCTCGATAAGATGCATATTTTATGTATAAATATTTTATGTATAAATATTTTATTAATAAATATTTCCTCGTGTATTAGTACCTGTGTGTATGCGTTGTTTGAGTTATATCGCATGGTTGGATTCTAAGGCCATTAAAAGAATCATTTTATTATTTACTGCTACAATTAATAATTGTCCCAGTAAATGCCCAAACCCTACAGAACTGGTGCCTCGTGAGAGCACACTACAACTGTATTATTATTATTATTATTATTATTATTATTATTATTATTATTATTATTATTATTATTATTATTATTATTATTATTATTATTGAGAGACAGGCTCACTGTCTGTTCCTCAGGCTGGGACAGGAGACCACACACTGTATTTTTATTATTGAGAGACAGGCTCACTGTTCCTCAGGGTGGGACAGGAGATGACATACTGAATTATTATTATTGAGAGACAGGCTCACTGTATGTATTTTTATTACTGAGAGAGAGGTTCACTGTCTGTTCCTAATGCTGGGAAAGGAGATCACACACTGCATTATTATTATTGAGAGACAAGCTCACTGTTCCTCAGGCTGGGAAAGGAAGTCACACACTGTATTATTATTATTGAGAGACTGGCTCACTCCTGTCTGTTCCTCAGGTTGGGACAGGAGATCACACACCGTATTATTATTATTGAGAGACGGGCTGACTGTCTGTTCCTCAGGCTGGGACAGTGGATCACACGACGTTGCGCTGCTGATGCTCTCTGAAGACCGGCTAGTTAGTTTTGGCTGAAACTAGCGAAGTTTGTGCACAGGAGAAAAGATGACTGTGGGTCCCAGCAGGTCAGGAAGAAGACCAGTTCGTTCCTGATGAAGCGATAGTTCTGAATAGTGATTCAGCTGTCCACAGTTCCGACCTGTTCACGAGGCCTGCTGCTGGTGCTAACCTCGGGTGGATCGTTTGGTTACTCTCTGGCAACCTCCGCTCTCGACTCTTAGAACAAAGCAAAGTTCTGGCACTCGGACACACTGGCCGTTCCGTGGTTGTCCAGGCTGAGTCTCAGGATGGTCAGGAGGCGCGCTGCGAGAATGTTCTGCCCTTGGGAGCCTTTCTGCTCCTGGGCCGTCCCGCCCTGGAATTGTCTCACAGCCCTGGAATTCTCCTTTGAATTCCCTTTAGAATAGTCTTGGAGCTCTGTGTTGCCTGTTTTTACCTGGAGGAACTTCAGCTCGTTTATTGGATGAAAGTTTCATGGGCATCAGAGACCCACGTGGGTTACTCGGCCCTACCAGTCCCTGATTGGTTGATCAAGGTGAGATAT
This sequence comes from Lepisosteus platostomus, assembly GCF_059453375.1. Taxonomy (NCBI): domain Eukaryota; kingdom Metazoa; phylum Chordata; class Actinopteri; order Semionotiformes; family Lepisosteidae; genus Lepisosteus; species Lepisosteus platostomus. The sequence continues at coordinate 32,979 of NW_028291473.1, forward strand.
GAGTCACTTACTCCTGACACTTAGGAATGCAGTCCAGATGTCCATCTGGCAATCCCTAGACAGATAGGCGCCAATGGATGCCCATTGATCATGATAGCCAGACTTAGCTAAATGCATCCCCATTTGGGAGCTGTCCCTTATCAAAAGAAAACATCTTTAAATCAGCCTGCCTGAATAGCTTCTCTGTGGCTGCACCACAGAGATGAAGAGAGAGATGGGGCCTCATTTGGGAAAGCACAGCAACACTTAATTCTGTCTTATTAACAAGCATTGCCGCTACAATTAGTAGGAAGAAAGATACAATATTTTGAAAATGTAATATGTTTTAAAGGATTAAAGGGAAAAGAAATACTTTATATACGCAAACTAATTCTACTGAGCTCCTCTAAACAATATCGCCTGAAGAATTGTCAAAGCACAGTGTATCAATTTGGGTGACAGTGGGGGAAAAGGATCACAACATTGAAAACCACAAGGCTTATTTTCAACAACAAAATTTGTGCTTGATAATATTTGACAAAAAAATGAATATTACACGCACGGAAATCAATATTTACCATTAGGGTAGAATGCAGCATAGAACAGTTGGATAGAAGGTTAGTGTAACTCTATAGTGCATCACAGAGGCTGGTCTCTTCCCCTCATTATGCAGGCTGACTTGTTCACAGTGAACTGTCCTCCAGCGATAGTCAGCTGTAATCACTTATGCAGACATGATGTTAATACTCTGACAGCATCTTGGCTGATTTGGTTAAAGTGTTTTCCTATTAAACAGGAGATTCTGCGTTCAAATCCCAGCAGTGTCTTTCTTCTTGTCTTGTCTTACAAAATGTATCACTATGGATGATTACATGCAGCTTGATTTTGTTTAATGCAAGTTTTCATTCCCTTTCTGATGGCTCTCTACAGTAATTTTTAAAAGTACTAATCGGGATGGATTACTGTACATATCCTCAGTAAAGGGGAATATATAAGTAGTGACTATCCAAATTGCATTTTTGTGTGAAACACATTTCAGAAAATCGAAAACCAATTTTCAAAACTCACAATAACAAGACAAAGGCAAAACATAAGTTCACTTGCACTTTATGCATATTTACCACAACCTTGCCTTCTGATCATAAAAAGTCTTAATTTTAATATAGCAGTTTTAAATGGGACATTCAGAACATGGCATATGAGAATATATGGTTAACCGAGGATGAGCAAAGGATGATCGCACTTTCTGCTTATCGCTATGAACCTACCCCTGGTTATAAAAATGTCTCAAAATTCTGACACTGAGGTGTGAGACACAATGTAACAGGCTCTCATAATCCCGAAATACAAGAAATTTTACTGTAGCGTTTTATAAATTTGACCCTGTGAACATTGCATGTCCCTCCATCCTCATTACCAAAACATCTCAATGTCCCGACACTATGTACTTTTGTAATTACAATAATTCACTGTTTCATTTATGAGTTGTGACATTGTGAACATGGCATGTTAAAGTATTTAGAAAATCTAGATCAGAACAGGCTAAATGCAATTCCTAGTGATTTATCATTTTCTTACTTTCTAAATGAAAAAAATATTTTTTCAGTGATTATGACACTTCAGTATGACATAAAATATGCTTCAATGACAGAATAAATAATAATAATAAATAATCATCGAAAAAATACCCAAAGTGGACATTCATAGTTGTGATTATAGGAATGTTAGATATCGGGTGAGTAGCTGCGTCAGCATGCGTAGGCTGCAAAGGAACAAGTAAAGGACTATTCCTGCTGAAAAGAGAAGAAAAGAATCACAATGTTTCGGCTGTGGAGCCTTCTTCAGGTGTGAGAAAGACAGGGCAGTAAGCAAAGATAATTTTCTTTTTATCTTTGCTGAGTGCAGTTTATCGCTGATGACAACATCAAAGACATTAAGGAGTTTTTACAGCTAACAGCTCCACATCAACTTCCTTACATAACTAACCTCATCAGATCCCTCAACTCCCAACTCTTCCAGTTTCTCACTTCAGAGAAGGAAAAAAAACTCAAAATCCTCTACAGAGAAAAACCATCAACACCCTTATCACCTCCACCAATCCTAACCTTGGTGTTACTACACCCTCTGACCTTTCCCTTTCACCCCTTTGCATCCTCAGCTAACATATTTTAATAGTACAACAAAATTACAATAGATTGTACAGTATTTATGTTTAAAATTAAGGTAAATATGTCAAAATATCAAAGTCCAAATGCACGGTGCTAATGTAACAATGCTTGCATGTTCTTAAACAAATCTGCACTGTATTTTTAAAATATTTCAGCAGAGGATACAACGGGGGTATAAATGACGACTCGACTTTTTCTTGGGTGAATATGGTTTTCTGGGGAGTTGCGATGTTGGGCATACAGTAATTGGACATTTCCCGGTGATTCTGACACCTGTTAAGCACTCGCATTTCCTGCAAATATTAAAATGGTTAAGGTTTCGCTGAGAAATCCAATCGACCTTTGCGAAGACAATGTTTACATCACATAAGAAACATGTCTCTGGGTGGACTCGAACCACCAACCTTTCAGTGAACAACCAAACGCGCCACACAGATGGAATGGTGGGTCCGTGTCTCGCATCACAACTTTCAGGTTAAGCTGGTAATATTTCTTCTGCACTGATAATCAAGAATTGAATTTCATTTCTCGCAAGCTGTGTGAATTTCTTGAAATACAAGTTTTCCAGAAAGGAAATGAATACATGCATTCAACGAAATCAAGCCCTTTGTGATAGTCTGAAATGGTACGTTATGTACCACAAGATAGGAAAAAAAACATGACTGGGATTTTAACCTACGTGACCTACGTTACCAGACCGGAGTAAAGTTAGCTTGAAGTTCGAAAACGATTTTGGCACGCCTGTAGCGTTTACACGAAACCTCTTAGAATCGCGAGAATACTTGCTTTGTGTATAAAATACATTGTGAATGCTTTCTCAGCCTTTACTTTTTCGTTTATATGACATTTTTTTGACCAATCACGAATATTCTTTTGTCCATATCATCGCAACGGAAGCACAGAACGCCTTCAAACCAAATACATTTTAAAGACCACGACATGTGGATATTTCCACAGCCTCTACATCAAAGTATCAGTGAGCTAATTATCTTTTTTTAAACCTCCGGTTTTTCATCGATGCGTAATTACGCACTAACTGGAACCTGGGGGACCGCTGTATACACAAGATCACAACGCGAGAAATGCTGTTCAATACGGCTTCATGCGAAAAACCCGTATATGACTATAGGCAACAGAATAGTGCAGTATCCAATTACTCAGACTGTAAGCACGCGAATAAAGCTTTGTCTGAATTCTGAAACCCTTTCTTTACGTCCTGTTTTCATTCAGGTAAGAGTCAACTATATGCACAATACTACTGACAGCAGGAAGATTAAAATATTCTTTACTCAGCAGCTTATTAAAAACAGCTCCCATGATGTTCAAACCGATTTTTTACACAGAACACTGACACAGCTTTGCGTTCTGAATCTCTTTTTCTCGTGCGTTTATTTAATGTGGCACAATGCACTGGGATAGGGGTATTCTGTTCACAAACCAATAGCATTTAAACCACAGCACCCACAATGCTGCAAGTAAGTGTTTTGCACACTAAGCAGAGAGCGATGTCTTCCTCGTTAGTATAGTGGCGAGTATCCCCACCTGTCACGCGGGAGACATACAAGGTACATCAGGACGTGCATTGAAGTGAAAGCAGGATGCGCTGCGACATCCACTGTGCAGATCCCGCCACACTAAGAGGTGAGTGGGTCTTTTCGATCACAGCGCTAGGCGAATCCCCAAACAGTGTGCGTGGCAACAAACGAAACAGGCCTGTTTCAGCCCGGTTTCGATCCGGGGAAATTGGGCCCAGTAGTGGCGGGATCTGTACAGTGCATGTCGCAGCGCTTCAATGTGCTTCCTGATGTCCTACCCCGAGAACTGAAAAGACAGCGTCCGCAGCAACCACAGCTCAGGTCTCTGCACAGGAGCTAAGCTGCCCCCATCTCCTCTGCTCTGCTCTGCGGCTCCTGCGGAGTGGAGTCCTGCCTGGAGCCGTGTTTGCAGGCGGCAGCTCCCCGCGCCCTGTCTGTGCGTCGTGTCCAAGGGCTCCTGGGAGGAAGAGAGAGCCCTCCCACTCGGGGGCTTTTCCACGGTCTGTGTGAGGAGGGGCGGGTGTGTCCAGTAGCTTATCGAGCGGAAGCCTTGGTCGGCGGAGAGCTGTGATCGTGCAGACCTTGAGGTGTCACCTCTTTGTCTGCTTTCCTGCCCCCCCTCCGCCCAAGCTCTGCTCCAAAGTAGCCCGGCAACCCCTCACACCTGCACCTTTCACAACTTAAGTTGTGGTCATGAGACACCCATGGGGCGTTGTTCTGTTCTTGCTAATTGTTTCCTGCCCGTCGCAGGCAGGAGTCCATGCGAGGAAGATGCGCTGGACAGAGCTCAGAGGGCGCACCTGGGTGGCTTTCCTTCTGAGTGACGTTCCTGCAACACTCTCCCGCTCCTCTTGGTGCGCTCATGCCGCAACACAGGAAGGCTGGAGCAGGTGGGTGTGGAGAGTGTTAGACTGAAGATTTAAAGGTCCCTGGTTCGATCCCGGGTTTCAGCGTTTTGTTTCATGGAGCCCTCTGTTCCTCTCTGCAGCACCCCCTTCCTAAAGTGACGCTTCCCTTTCTCAGCCTGAAATGCAAGCGAGACACCAGCAGCAGTCCCTGCTGGTTTCCGTAGTGTAGAGGCTGTCACGTCAGCCTAACACCTGAAAAGTCCCCGGTTCGAGACTGGGCGGAAACAGCATCGTTTTGCACACTCCTGTACTTCACAGAGGTCTTGAGCGACCGGTCATTTGTTGCCAATGTATTTCCGGTGCCTTCATGCACTCTTGTACCAAACGCACGTTCCTTCTGTACACGGAGCAGATCATTCGCAATTGGGCTGTGCCGACAGACCAGGACGAGCTCTGTTGGCTCAAATGCAGTGCAGGACCTGCAAGAACAACAGAAAGATTAGCATCCAGCGGGGGCTTCTTAGTGAGCCCAAGAGCTCATCAAGAATCGGCTCCAGCAACAGGGCTGGGCGCATTGTTCCATTCTCCGCCCACTCTCGGTGTAAACAAGTCTCTCCTGGTCTCTGCTTGAATTGCACTTTCCTGCGTTTGCTTTGGTATAACTGGCTTCCCCTGCATGGGCGAATGTGAAGAAGATCCTTAGTAAGTCATTGAAGAAAACCGAGAAGAGGTCGGAGTGACCTCTGTCGTTCATCAACGATCCAGTCAGGCAGTACTCCTCTGTAAAGCGCCGTTCGTTCACATGGATTGGCTTTTTTTTGCCTTCATTTGTGCAAGTAGTAAAAGCAGACACCCCTTTAGGGAGCCTGTCAGCACCCGGAGTTTTCCCCTTCTGTAAGCTCTCCATAGCCTCTCAGCTCTTCTACTGTCAAATCCCCCTCAAGTACTTCCCTATCTTCTTCACTCAAAACGTTTTCTAGCTTTGAGGTAAAAAAATGAATTTCTTCATCCTTTACCTCTGTAGAGCTGTACAGTCTTGAGTAGAAGTGTCACGCCCTCTGCAGCCAGAGGGCGGTCCTTCTCTGTCCTGTCCCTAGTTCCTGGTCTGCTGTCCTTCCTGTCCCTCTCTTTCCCTTGGGCTATATATTTCCGGGTCTTGCACTCTGTCCTCGCTCAGCACTGACGTTCGGATGTCCTGAGACCCGCCTAGCACCAGGGCGCCCCACGTCCGCTCCCTGAGGGCACAGGTTTCTATACGGCATTCCTGAACTCTTTGCACTAATGAGCCCGGGCCTTTTTCCCGTCTCGCCGCTACGCATATGGGTCTTTTTCCGCACTCCTGCTCCCCACAGTTAGTCCCTTTGGACGTCCGTGACAAGAAGGCCTCGATGCAGGAGAGGATAGCACTCAGCTCTGTACTCTCTCTTCCCTCCTCATCAACTACACTTTCCATGACAGACTTGGAGCCTACCACTTTCCTGAAAAAGAAGCGAGTACACTTCTCATTTTCTTCCAAGAACTGCACTCTGCTTCTTAACAGCACTCCTCGACTGCTTTCTTCGGCTATGCTCCGGATGTCCTTTTTTAAAAGGGTGATATCCTCAAGCACATCGAAGCCACTGTGCAGCATCGTGTAGAGACGCTGCAGCTGCCTCTGTTTCCTGGCTAGCACTCCTCTCCGTCTGGCAGCAGCCTTCCTTCCCTCAGCCATGAAAAAGGCCTTTGTCCTCACCTTCACCTCCTCCCACCACTCTCTTACTGACCCGTACAGACACTGCAAGGACAGCCACTGTGATAGTTTCTCCTTGTAGCGGGATACTACCCCCTCGTTCTCTAGCAGCTTTGTGTTGAGTTTCCAGAGGCCTGGGCCAAAGACAGTCCCGCCCTGGAGTTCCACTCTACACCCTAAAGCCTGATGATCTGAGAAGAAGACAGGCTGAAGAGTGACCCCAACAACTTTCACTCTCTCTGAGACAAAGCAATAGTCAATTCTGGAGCTGCTATTCCTCCCTGACCATGTATATTCTGCTGTTGTGGGATATATACATCTATATGTGTCTGAGAGTTTAAAGTCTTGAACTAAGTTTTGCAGGGCCAGTGAGCTGGAATCCAATTTTATCGGCCTTTTGGCTAAGATCAAGTTCAAGTGGCATGCCCGCAGTTCTTGTCTTTCCAAAGTTCTAGAAGGCGATCGAAGATCCTGAAGAGTGCTTGAGCTGGTATCGCCCTAGGTTGAGCCTAGGGGGTTAAGGCCAAGCAGCAGCTGAGCTGGGTGGGATCCGGCAGCAACGTTCTCTCTCTCTGCTCTCTCCTCTCCCCTCCCCCTTTCTCTTGCTCCACCTCCTTGGCCTCTTGGCTGGGAGTAGGTACTCGTGGCCTGCCCGCGGTGCTTGCTTTCTTCCTCGAGACTCAGAAGCGCTATCCGCTCCCTCTCTCTCTCTCCTCCTGCGCCTGCACCTAGCTGGGCTTTGCCCACAAGGACAAAGTCCAGGGCTCACTCGCTGCTCCTTTAGCAGCTAAACCCTCCTCTCCACAGGACCTTGCTCTCTCTCTTTCTCTCCTTTTTTCTTTTTTCTCCTTTCCAGATGGCAGACAAGAAGACACTGATCCGGTTCCACTGGACCAAGAAAACAGAGACGATGCCAACTGCGAAATCCTTTTTCATTACCTTCCTGAGAGGGATCCTGCAGTTGGTGGCCGGAGATCTCTACTGCCTGCAAGACAACAAGGCAGAGAGATACATGGAGGCCTACATAGCCACGGACGCCTCATATGAAAAGGCAACGAAAATGATCAGAGAAAAAGGTAAGCACCCCCGTTTCTCTGATTTCAGGCCGGAGCCTATGAGGAAGACAAACCAGAGGACCATCACAATCCTCACGTACAACCCCTACGTACCAATGGCACTGGTAACAGCGTACCTAGGGAGGTATGTAACTGTGGTGGGCAAACCGACGGAGATCAGGGACAGTTGCGGCGTCTGGTACGGCAAACGCCAGTACCGAGTCCTCCTGAAAGAGGACCTAGAGGGCGTCGACGGTTTCCAGCACCCCCCGGCCCGCTTCAACATCGGAGCCGACAGGGGGTACCTTTACTACCCCAGGATGCCGGATTTCTGCAAGAAGTGCAGACAGTCCGGCCACAAGGAGAACACGTGTGACATCGTCAGATGTCACAACTGTAACAAAGAGGGGCACCTGGCAAAAACCTGCCGGGCAGCCAAAAAGTGCGATGGATGCGGCGCCGAGGGACACCTCCTTCACTAATGCAAGGTAAGCAAACCTTCGTTTGCGCAGGTGGTGGAAGCCGACCAGCAGAAACCGGTCTCAAGACAAAGGGAGAGAGGTGAGAACAAAGAACCCGCACCTCCCCCGCAGAGAACCGAAACTGCCGAGGCCACACCCCAGCCGCACCAGTGCCTCAAGATGGCAGCCAGGACGACGGACAAAATGGCTGACCGGAGGAAGGGCCCTGGATAACTCCCAGCAAGAAGGGAAAGAGGATCCACCTTCGGAAGGACAAAAGAAAAGAGTGGTGTAGCGGGGAGGCTTAATAATAAGGCAGAATTAAGTGTTTCTGAGCTTCCCAAATGAGGCCCCATTTCTCTGTTCATCTCTGTGGTGCAGCCACAGAGAAGCTATTCAGGCAGGCTGATTTAAAGATGTTCTCTTTTGATAAGGGACAGCTCCCAAATGGGGATGCATTTAGCTAAGTCTGGCTATCATGATCAATGGGCATCCATTGGCGCCTATCTGTCTAGGGATTGCCAGTTGGACATCTGGACTGCATTCCTAAGTGTCAGGAGTAAGTGACTCATATCTCACCTTGATCAACCAATCAGGGACTGGTAGGGCCGAGTAACCCACGTGGGACTCTGGTGCCCATGGAACTTTCAGCCAATCAATGAGCTGAAGTTCCTCCAGGTAAAAACAGGCAACACGAGATTCAGTAAGATTCAGTAAGATTCTGGAGAGGATTCTGTGGACTGTTCTAAAGGGAATTCAAAGGAGAATTCCAGGGCAGGACGGCCCAGGAGCAGAAGGCTCCCAAGGGCAGGACATTCTCGCAGAGCGCCTCCTGACCATCCTGAGACTCAGCCCGGACAACCACGGAACGGCCAGTGTGTCCGAGTGCCAGAACTTTCCTTTGTTCTAAGAGTCTAGAGTGGAGGTTGCCAGAGAGTAACCAGCAGCAGGCCTCGTGAACAGGTCAGAACTGTGGACAGCTGAATCACTATTCAGAACTAGCTCTTCATCAGGAACGAACCGGTCCTCTTCCTGACTTGCTGGGACTCACAGTCATCTTTTCTCCTGTGTGCAAACTTTGCTAGTTAAAGCCAACACTAACTAGCTGGTCAGTGAGCATCAGCAGCGCACCGTCTCAAGCCGCACAGCACAGCCTGGCACCGAGCCAGAGAGCGCGGATTGGACAGCAACGGCCTGCAACTGTTTCTTTGTGCCCGCAGGAGATCTGAATCCCCAGAGATTGGATGAGTATTCAACTTCACTGCATTACTGCTCGAGAATTCAATTGTAATCCCAACCAGTTGATATCAATTTAATTCCTAAGAGTTATGTTCTTGTTTTGAGTATCTAATGTAGAAGTTGTAACCAAGTTCACTTTACGAAACGGTCTTAATGAATGATATACTGAATGTATGTCCTCTTGATATGTGTAACACTTCGTAACTGACTGAATATATATCATTTGTATTCTGATAACCCTCTCGATAAGATCTGTTAGGTTTACATGCATATTTTATGTATTAATAAATGTATCCTCGTGTATTAGTACCTGTGTGTGTGCGTTGTTTGAGTTATGTCGCATGGTTGGATTCTAAAGCCATCAAAAGAATCAAAAGAATTAATAATTGTCTCAGTAAATGCCCAAACCCTACAGAACTGGTGCCTTCAGAGAGCCACTATGATTACATATTTGGCGTCCCTGAGCCAGTTTTCTTACATATTTGGCGTCCCTGAGCCGGTTTTCCTACAGTGGTAAGGGAGAACCGTTTCCTCGTCCTAGAGGAAACGGAACTTTCTTCCCCCGAGGCCCAGGAACAACCGGAGGAGGCAGCCCAGGAAATGGAAACCCCCCCCCCCCCGAGGCCCAAAGATGACAGGAAGTGACAGCCCAGGAAACGGAACCCCCCTCCCCCGAGTCCCACGGACAACAGGAGGAGGCAGCCCAGGAAGAGGTTACCCCCTCCCCCGAGGCCCAGGGACAACAGGAAGAGGCAGCCAAGGAAGTCGGAACCCCCTCCCCTGAGGCCCAGGAACAACAGGAAGAGGCAGCCCAGGAAGTGGAGCCCCCCTCCCCCAAGGCCCAGGAGCAACTGGAGGTCCCCGAAACTCCTGGAGAAAGGGAAGAAAAAAGCCTTCCCGAAGCGGTGGCGGAGAGTATCCTCGAGGAAGACAAGATTACTTTGAAGCCGCCCTGGAGCTGGGACTGATGGTAGGGCTGGACCTGTCCAGCATGTTTACCTTTCAGTCCCCAGCGAGACCTGGAGGGAGCCCAGCATATTCCCCCCAGGACCCGAACGAGAGGAGTTACATCTAGGCTAAACAGTGCCCAGATGTAGACTCCCAAGTTTTCCACTGTAAGCACAAAGAGAGGAGGTTCAACTTTCACTTGTTTAATCATGATTGTGAAACTTACCTTTCTAACAACTAACGTGAGAGGGCTAAGAGACCCGGTGAAAAGATGGGGAGTCTTTCATGATCTGGTCTCAAAGTCTTTCTCAGTTTGTTTCTTACAGGAGGTCCACCTGAAGGATGAAAGCGACAAGCTGACATTCACCAGGGAATGGACGAAGGGAGAATCATGCTGGAGCGTAGGAGGGGTCCACTCTTCCGGAGTGAGAATCCTCCTCAGAAACCCAGAGATGACGCTGGTTTCCTCCTTCTCGGTGGTGCAGGGCCGGATCCTGGTCGCAGACATCGACTGGAGGGGGCAGAAGTTGAGAGCAATTAACGTCTATGCTCCGACGGAACCCTCTATCCGGAAGGAAGTGTTTGCTGACCTGGCCAGCTGCTGCACCACCAACAGACAGGTGGTGCTTGGCGGGGACTTCAACGTCGACCGGGAGAAGGGGAGCGACGCTAGCTCGGCAGAGCTGGAGTCGCTACTCAAGCAGTTCTCCCTGGTAGACGGTTTCAGACGGTGCCGCCCTAACGACGCCGGAACGACATGGAAAAACTCCCGGGGAGTGTGCAGCCGCCTGGACTACATCTTTCTGCACACGACCTGCTCCCTGGAGTCGGCGACGGTGTCCCCGGAGTGGTATTCCAGCCACGAGCGCTTGACGGTTTATACTCCGATTTATACTCCTTTTGCACCCTCAGCTGAAACATGTTAAAATAACAACGCAGATTTGTTGGAGAACCTGACAAGAATTATTGGGTTAGTACTGTATGTATTCTTGTATATTTACTTTAATTTTAATATAAATGTAAACATCCATGCTGTATAAGCTATTGTAATTTTAAAATATGTTAGCTGAGGATGCGAGGGGGGCTATTATACCTTGTGAAACACGCAAGGAACCGAAAAAAGGCTGATATTTGAATAAAATTGGCGATCACAAGAAAACCACAATTTATGTGGTATTATCATCAATATCCTTCAAAATCGACGTTCAAATGAAGGATTTGAAGAAACTATGAAAAAAGCAATAGCAGTAGGAGAGGATTTTGATTTTTGCTCTTCAAGTCAGTAGATCGACGTAGAGTTGCGCCCCTACAAACAGCACAAAGGATGAAACCCACCTCCTTCGTTATTGCTATGTTTGTGCCGGTGAAAGTAGCGTTTGTGCTATTGAAAGCATCTCGGAAGATGAAGGTGCAGTCACTTCCACATGTCATGATATCATTAGATCCGACTACAAGAGCTGAAGCCCCCCAGTCCAAGCCAGCAATGTGAGGAAGATGGACATGGAGGAAGGTAGCGTGGCCGAGCGGTCTAAGGCGCTGGATTTAGGCTCCAGTCTCTCTGGGGGCGTGGGTTCAAATCCCACCGCTGCCAAATGTTAATGTTTTAAGACCTGCAATACGATCAGTAAAAGTGCTTTTTGTTAGGCTGCAGGAGGTGTTAAGAGATAAACTTTCTAAAAGACAGGCTTAACATCAAGGCAGAAAAAATATTTTGTTTTCTCAACAGAAATTCTGTTTGGCACGTTCAACTTTATGTAGGGAACAACATCTGCCAAGATCACTTTTGAGGCAGTGCACATGATAGTGTACCGGCAAGTACAGTACATTCAATATTGGCTGTGGTGGTGAGCTGCTTTGGTCTGTGAAACTTTTAATTCTTCACGCCGAATCGTTGGCAGGGGTAAAGCTTATTAAATCTTTGAACATAGCGCTCCATCAGAAGTACTTTGTTCGTGATCAAAAGAGATCAGAGGATTAACTTCATGAATTCACATAGCATACCTTACAGGAAAGATTTAAAAGGGGAATTGATTGTGCTTCCTGATGTTGTTCCTGTGGTTTCTTTGGATACAAAGGTGAATGTTCTTTGACGTTCTGCTAGAGTATCCACTGGGTGGGCTTTATCAATTAGCTCGGATAGGTCATCAGTGCTCCGTCTCCAGGAAAATAATCAGCACTGTCGATCACGAGTTTACAGATTTCTCCAAATAACAACTATACATTTTAACCCAGCGGTTAGCATTCCTTCAATCCAATAGTTTTACTCTGGGTAAAAAGCAGCGCAATCTACAGAGAGATGATATTCAAATATTTCAACGTTCTTATTGGATTACCTGTATGGAGATATCGCTCAGAATTCCTAATATGATTTTGAGTTCAGTTTTGCTTTACTACTTTCAGAGTCTTTTATTGACCTTGCTGAAGCAGAGAAATGACATAATCACAAATGCGACCTACCTGTGCTGCTGTTTCTGGTTAATAATTATTATTGCGAGGAAAAAAAAACAGCTCCTTGCATGAAGAGCAAGAGCAACCAACGCACTCGCTTGTTGAGTTGGGTTTTTTCCGTGGTGCTCTTCCTCAGATGCAAAGTTATTTGGCGAGCAAGGACCTCTGAGAAGGAGCCTGAATCCGTCAAGAACTCAGAAATCACAGATCATCTTGAAAAGATTTGGGGATGCACTGGCTCAGTTATTTGAAGGAACCTATACCACCAACGCACTTCTGAGAAGCACCTGCACATTTTCGCAATCCTCTCTCTCACCTACAAAGTTATGAAGACACAGACGACCAACAAAAACTAATTTAATTCACTCAAGGCTTCACTCTTCTGTTACGATGTTGTTTTAATTAATGTTAGCTGTGATGAGGTGTTGTTTCTGTCTCTTAAAATTTAAGAGTCTGCTCCTTTCTTCCTGGTATAGAAATAACATGTTCCATCTTTGTTTACAAACACCACTGTAAATAATTGGTCCATCTCTAAAGCCTGTGTGTATTGACAAGGCAATTCAAAAGCACATATTAAATAAGAACACGATCCTTCTTGTTACCATTCCCGTGGTTGGAGCGTTGTTTCGCCCTTTAATGTTCTTCTACAATATTTACAGACAGGGCTTTATTACTGGAGTTGTGTGCATCGGTCCATGAACATCAACTGTACTGCTGTTTTTCTATGCGTAATTTAATTGCAAGCACTTAAAAGATGCAAAAAGGTTTCAAAGAAAACATAATTGAAAGACAGTCGAGTAAGGAGGTAGAAAAACGCACTCCCCCATTGAAGAATCAACCACCGTCGCCCATGTGACTGGATATAAAAATAAATTATTCATTTCAATTATTCATGAAGGGTGGATTGTGGTCAGTAAACATATGCACATCTTTAAGTCAGTTCCACCATCTGTGCCATAGGGGATGTAGCTCAGTGGTAGAGTGCATGCTTTTCATGTATGAAGTCCTGAGTTCAATCTCTGGCGTCTCCAGATGTCTTATATTATTGTGCTCACATCGCAATCTTCTGTTGAGTAAGAACTCTTTGCTCGTGTTCATAGAGAGCCAGGTTTACACAATTAAATTCAGTCACACACGAAGTGCTACAGTCTTGCTCTGCTGTTTTAAATGTACCTCCAAAGCATTTCGTTGTGTTAACTACCAAATGATTTGAACTAATTTTACGTCATATTCAGGAAATCCAGAGAAGGTCATCAGACTTTTAGTGGCTGTTGAAGAAAACACCTGTTGAATCTCACCAGGGATTTCTTGAGAGATCATTCAGCGAGCAAGTCCTCCCTCTGGACTCCAAATATTTTGGGTTAAACTGTTATTCACATACTCTAACGAAGAGAAACGTTAGTGTCTTCCGGTGTGTGAGCCCATTTCTAAAAAAAAAAAGTTATATAAATTGAATTGTTCTACTTTTTAGGCTTGCATAGTCTTATTAATATTTCAGTTAAATCTTTTTTTCTGTAGTAACATCAGTTGATATTAATATTAGTCCTGATTTATAATTTTTTTGTCATGGTTGATCTTAAATAATTTTGTAATTAGTTTCAGTTTTGAAAAATCATGCAGAGAAGCTACCAAAACTGGTAATGTTCATATAATGTGTAATGCAATAGCAGCATTTTGGGTTGAAAACAAAAAGTATATCTTGGTATGAATCCTAACACTTCATAGACAGCGTTCTAGGACTTCTCGCTTCAGATAAAGTTGTCAATACATCATAGATTTCTACTCAATCAATATCAGCAGTGTTATCGCTACCGAACGCTAAATATAGATCCTGGCAATACTTCGTGAGATCTTCGTAAGAAAATCCAAAATACTACGGAAGGAATCAAATGTATATGTTTCTTTGGATCGAGAAGATGATCATTATGAGACTCAAAACATGCCTGTCTTTTCTTTTTTCGAGGACAAATGGATTATTGAGGTGTAAAGATGGGTTCAAAACCAAAATCACCTGCTATCACTGCTGTTTCTTCAAATCCTTCAACTGATCATCGATATCGAGGAATAATATATAGTTTCTTCAAATCCTTCAACTGATCATCGACATAGAGAAATAATATTATACAATTGTGGTTTTCTGTTAATTGCCAATTTGACTAATTACATCTTCGTTTACAGATGTCTTGCATGTATCACAAGGTATAATAGTCGTCGTGCGTCCTCAGTTAAAATGTACGACAAAAGTACAACATTTATGGTTACATCCATATTAAAATGAAGGTAAATATACCAAGATATTAAAATACAATTGTACAGTCCTAACTTAATAATGCCTGTGAAGTTTTCCAACAAATCCGAACTGTAATTTTGAAATATTATAGCTGAGAATGTAAAGAGAGTACAAAGATCAAATTCAATGAGTGAAAATGCACCAGTAGTTCTCTAAGCTGAGTTTCTTCCCTGAACATGACTTGCTTGCGAAGCACCAAGCAGCCTTGAACGGATCGCGGAAATCAAATATACAGTACAGATGGATTCAGAGTGTGCTTTCCAACTTTTGTGCAACATTTTCCTTTGATAGGGTGAAGTTGTCTTCACAATCTGGGTTAAATAAAAAGGAGTAACGTCAGTGTTAAACAGCTTTCCTTCTTGGAGAACAATGGTACAAACTCAGATGCATTTTATCAAGTCGAGGTCATTCTCTTCGATAAATTCATTCAGAAGCTGAAATATGTGCTCTCCTGTAGTTCCTGTTGGTAGCGGTTTACAGAACAGAAAGTCTTCATGAGACATATCCTCAAACTCGTATCTAACGTAAACGAGCAAATTGGCCAAATCGACTACAGACTCATCTAATTGCAGTGAAAAACATCTGCTCATCTTAACGCGCTCTATCAGTGTACTTTTGATATAATCCTTCATTTCAATAATTCTATAAATGACTGTGTCTTTCAGGGGGAGGGGGGCAGCAGGTCGAGCTGTTTAGCAGCTTTTTTTCCACACATAATACGTGTCAGCTCTTTTCCCAACTGTAAATAAGGTTCTTCAAAAATAGTGTAGCTTACCTGCTTTAGCAATCCGCAAGCTTTTTCCGCGTTTCCGTTTTTATTTCCATATTTATTTAAAGTTTTTATTTCATGCGCATGGGAGCGAAACACAGAGACGCTCGGTGTATTTTTCTCAAATTCGAACAGTTCTTAAATATTTTTCTATCACGCTTTCGTGTGCTCACAAGATTGCCTGCGTTCGTAGCACGTATTTCTATGCATTCCTGTGTTTACAATGTTGGCATTGTTCCAAAATCACGCTAATTCTCCTTTCTCCCTATTTGCTGGAGATACAATAGCTTTTTTTAAATACAATTGGTCACTTGCATCCGTAGCACGCATTCCTATAGAGTGGTATAGAATTACAGAGTATCTCTTGTGTCCACTGAGGTATTAGCACGCACTGTATCGTAGTATGTAGGCTGCGTATTCGACAAGTATTAAAATACAAAATATGAAAACCCGTCCCGATTTTTCAGTGCACACTACACAGTTCCAGGGTCATTTGGCGTACCACCTGGTGGCACTCCACGTACCACTGCCGGTACGCGTACCACAGTTTGAGAACTACTGATCTACAGTATCTATAAATCTCTTACACGTCATTTACAATGGCTTTTCAACTAATAGCCCGTGCAGGGATCAAACCCTTGCTGTTGGTACAGTACGAGTTGCGTAAGGCTCTGTAACGCGCAGATGAGAAACTAACCTCTGCTTCTTCATTATATACACATTGAGCTATAAATGCGAGCTTACTGCCTCCTACGGGCTCTGTATTTGATTGCGGTAAAAGACCGGCCGTGGAGATAAAGTGAATAAATCCTATTGCCGAAGGTCAGCCCTGTCTACCAGAGTAACCCTCCCACAGCGATGATCAGCTCGTCTCACACGCGAGAAGTTTCGGTTGGAAACAAGCGCCCCCTCTTCTCGCACGTTTTGCACGTTCGAGTAGTTTTAATGCGGCTCTTTCGTACACGGTGCTGATCTTTTGGAAAGCAGGAGGCAAAACCGAGTCGAACCGCCTGGGTGAAAACCAGGAACCCTAACCGCTAGACTATATGGCAGCGAACAACCATGCTGTTCCCGGCATCATGCAAGCAAACTACATAAATATGAGAAAACACGCAAGAGAGTTGTCACTCAGAGTGTCGAAGGGTCGATGTATACTGGGGCTCAGTTGAAATGCAACGTCAGGACTTTTCCGAATTATGTCACACGAAGAGAGCACAGCCCTTTCCGCCCTGCCGCGTGTGTCTCGGTAACTCGCTGTGATCGTATAGTGGTCAGTACTTTGCGTTGTGGCTGCAACAACCCCGGTTCGAATCCGGGTCACGGCAGAATAGGGGCGTCTGCTTTTACTACTCGCACGAATGAAGGCAAAAAAAAGCCAATCGACGTGAACGAACGGCGCTTTACAGAGGAGTACTGCCTGACTGGATCGTTGATGAACGACAGAGGCCACTCCGACCTCTTCTCGGTTTTCTTCAATGACTTACTAAGGATCTTCTTCACATTCGCCCATGCAGGGGAAGCCAGTTACACCAAAGCAAACGCAGGAAAGTGCATTTCAAGCAGAGACCAGGAGGGACTTGTTTACACCGAGAGTGGGCGGAGAATGGAACAATGCGCCCAGCCCTGTTGCTGGAGCCGATTCTTGATGAGCTCTTGGGCTCACTAAGAGGCCCCCGCTGGATGCTAATCTTTCTGTTGTTCTTGCAGGTCCTGCGCTGCTTTTGAGCCGACAGAGCTCGTCCTGGTCTGTCGGCACAGCCCAATTGCAAATGATCGGCTCCGCGTACAGAAGGAACGTGCGTTTGGTACAAGAGTGCACGAAGGCACCGGAAATACATTGGGAACAAATGACCGGTCGCTCAAGACCTCTGTGAAGTACAGGGGCGTGCAAAACGAGGCTGTTTCCGCCCGGTCTCGAACCGAGGACCTTTCGCGTGTTAGGCGAACGTGATAGCCGCTACACTACGGAAACCTCTAGGGACTGCTGCTGGTGTCTCGCTTGCGTTTCGGGCTGAGAAAGGGACGCGTCACATTAGGCAGGTGGCGCTGGAGAGAGGAACAAAGGTCGCGATGAAACAAAATGCCGAAACCCGGGATCGAACCAGGGACCTTTAGATCTTCAGTCTAACGCTCTCCCAACTGAGCTATTTCGGCAGTGCGCAAAGCCCACAGCCACCTGCTCCAGCCTTCCTGTGTTGTGGCATGAGCGCACCAAGAGTAGCGGGAGAGTGTTGCAGGAACGTCACTCAGAAGGAAAGCCACCCAGCTGCGCCCTCTGAGCTCTGTCCAGCGCATCTTCCTCGCATGGACTCCTGCCTGCGACGGGCAGGAAACAATTAGCAAGAACAGAACGACACGCCATGGGTGTCTCATGACCGCACCTTAGGTTGTGACACGTGCAGGTGTGAGGGGTTGCCGGGCTACTTTGGAGCAGAGCTTGGGCGGAGGGGGGGCGGGAAAGCAGACAAAGAGGTGACACCTCAAGGTCTGCACGATCACAGCTCTCCGCCGCCCCAGGCTTCCGCTCGATAAGCTACTGGACACACCCGCCCCTCCTCACACAGACCGTGGAAAAGCCCCCGAGTGGGAGGGCTCGCTCTTCCTCCCAGGAGCTCTTGGACACGACGCCCAGACAGGGCGCGGGGAGCCGCCGCCTGCAAACACGGCTCCAGGCAGGACTCCACTCCGCAGGAGCCGCAGAGCAGAGGAGATGAGGGCAGCTTAGCTCCTGTGCAGAGACCTGAGCTGTTGTTGCTGTGGATGCTGTCTTTTCTGCACTCGGGGTAGGAGTGAATGTTGAGTTGCACTTAGAAATGAAGCAGAGCACTTCAACGGCACGGGTGTGTGTGTGTGTGCGCCCTGGTGATTCTGGGAGACAGATCGAACCTGGGCTAAAAGAGAGGGGGCTTAGCCCTCTTCCATTTGCTAGTTCAAAGTTGTACAACCCCTTTGTATCTGCTAGGCGGCGCAGTCGTCGTGCACAAAGAACACTTTGAAAAGCGTCAAAGGCAAGTCATTCCGAGTTGGTCGTTTGTGTTTTCCGTTCAGACGCGAAATGCTGACATGATCTCTCGGCTCCTCGGTTGTCATTTCTGCTCCGTAAAGGGATCACAGCACGCGTCGGCTTCCAGCATGCTGGGTCGGGACACGATGCCGGGGGTTGGAGAGAGCGATGTCTTCCTCGTTAGTATAGTGGCAAGTATCCCCGCCTGTCACGCGGGAGACCGGGGTTCGATTCCCCGACGGGGAGTAGCTTTTCTTTCACCTCCTTAGAGAAATGACTGCCTTTCACTTCTCTGTTTTCTTTCACAGCGTCGTGCACCTTTTCATTGCTCTCGCTTTCAGAGCCTCCGCACGGCAGTCGACTCGACATCAGGAAGCACATTGAAGTGAAAGCAGGAAGCGCTGCGACATGCACTGTGCAGATCCCGCCACACTAAGAGGTGAGTGGGTCTGTTCGATGCACAAAGAACGCTTTGAGAAGCGTCAAAGGCAAGTCATTCCGAGTTGGTCGTTTGTGTTTTCCGTTCAGACGCGAAATGCTGAAATGATCTCTCGGCTCCTCGGTTGTCATTTCTGCTCCGTAAAAGAATCACAGCACGCGTCGGCTTCCAGCACGGTGGGTCGGGACACGATGCCGGGGGTCGGAGAGAGCGATGTCTTCCTCGTTAGTATAGGACCTGTCACCTGTCCCCACCTGTCACGCGGGAGACTGGGGTGCATCAGGACGCGCCTTGAAGTGAAAGCAGGATGCGCTGTGACATGCACTGTGCAGATCCCGCCACACTAAGAGGTGGGTCCAGTGGGTCTGTTCGATCACAGCGCTAGGCGAATCCCCAATCCCCTTTTGTGCCTGGCGACAAAAGATGTCTGTTTCCGCCCGGTTTCGAACCGGGGACCTTTCGCGTGTGAGGCGAACGTGATAACCACTACACTACGGAACGGGTGGTAAGACGTGCCCAGCGGCCCAGCGCTGAGCTTCGCCAATGCGATTTAGCTGCTTCCAGTGCCTTTATTGGAGTGCGCTGATGGACCGTGCTCTCTCTCCAGAGACCAGCACGCCTGTCATGGACGGAGCAGGAAAGGCGGCGCCACATTCTACAGCCCTCTCCACGCAATCGACGAAATCGGGCTACTGAAGTGGAGAAAATCGCCTCTCCAGAAAGTGCAAATATCATCTTGGAGACTATAAATCCTATTGCCGAAGGTCAGCCCTGTCTACCAGAGTAACCCTCCCACAGCGATGATCAGCTCGTCTCACACGCGAGACGTTTCGGTCGGAAACAAGCGCCCCCTCTTCTCGCACGTTTTGCACGTTCGAGTAGTTTTAATGCGGCTCTTTCGTACACGGTGCTGATCTTTTGGAAAGCAGGAGGCAAAACCGAGTCGAACCGCCTGGGTGAAAACCAGGAACCCTAACCGCTAGACTATATGGCAGCGAACAACCATGCTGTTCACGGCATCAAGCAAGCAAACTACATAAATATGAGAAAACAAGCAAGAGAGTTGTCACTCAGAGTGTCGAAGGGTCGATGTATACTGGGGCTCAGTTGAAATGCAACGTCAGGACTTTTCCGAATTATGTCACACGAAGAGAGCACAGCCCTTTCCGCCCTGCCGCGTGTGTCTCGATAACTCGCTGTGATCGTATAGTGGTCAGTACTTTGCGTTGTGGCCGCAACAACCCCGGTTCGAATCCGGGTCACGGCAGAATAGGGGCGTCTGCTTTTACTACTCGCACGAATGAAGGCAAAAAAAAGCCAATCGACGTGAACGAACGGCGCTTTACAGAGGAGTACTGCCTGACTGGATCGTTGATGAACGACAGAGGCCACTCCGACCTCTTCTCGGTTTTCTTCAATGACTTACTAAGGATCTTCTTCACATTCGCCCATGCAGGGGAAGCCAGTTACACCAAAGCAAACGCAGGAAAGTGCATTTCAAGCAGAGACCAGGAGGGACTTGTTTACACCGAGAGTGGGCGGAGAATGGAACAATGCGCCCAGCCCTGTTGCTGGAGCCGATTCTTGATGAGCTCTTGGGCTCACTAAGAGGCCCCCGCTGGATGCTAATCTTTCTGTTGTTCTTGCAGGTCCTGCGCTGCTTTTGAGCCGACAGAGCTCGACCTGGTCTGTCGGCACAGCCCAATTGCAAATGATCGGCTCCGCGTACAGAAGGAACGTGCGTTTGGTACAAGAGTGCACGAAGGCACCGGAAATACATTGGGAACAAATGACCGGTCGCTCAAGACCTCTGTGAAGTACAGGAGCGTGCAAAACGAGGCTGTTTCCGCCCGGTCTCGAACCGGGGACCTTTCGCGTGTTAGGCGAACGTGATAGCCGCTACACTACGGAAACCTGTAGGGACTGCTGCTGGTGTCTCGCTTGCGTTTCGGGCTGAGAAAGGGACGCGTCACTTTAGGCAGGTGGCGCTGGAGAGAGGAACAAAGGGCGCGATGAAACAAAATCCCGAAACCCGGGATCGAACCAGGGACCTTTAGATCTTCAGTCTAACGCTCTCCCAGCTGAGCTATTTCGGCAGTGCGCAAAGCCCACAGCCACCTGCTCCAGCCTTCCTGTGTTGTGGCATGAGCGCACCAAGAGTAGCGGGAGAGTGTTGCAGGAACGTCACTCAGAAGGAAAGCCACCCAGCTGCGCCCTCTGAGCTCTGTCCAGCGCATCTTCCTCGCATGGACTCCTGCCTGCGACGGGCAGGAAACAATTAGCAAGAACAGAACGACACGCCATGGGTGTCTCATGACCGCACCTTAGGTTGTGACACGTGCAGGTGTGAGGGGTTGCCGGGCTACTTTGGAGCAGAGCTTGGGCGGAGGGGGGGCGGGAAAGCAGACAAAGAGGTGACACCTCAAGGTCTGCACGATCACAGCTCTCCGCCGCCCCAGGCTTCCGCTCGATAAGCTACTGGACACACCCGCCCCTCCTCACACAGACCGTGGAAAAGCCCCCGAGTGGGAGGGCTCGCTCTTCCTCCCAGGAGCTCTTGGACACGACGCCCAGACAGGGCGCGGGGAGCCGCCGCCTGCAAACACGGCTCCAGGCAGGACTCCACTCCGCAGGAGCCGCAGAGCAGAGGAGATGAGGGCAGCTTAGCTCCTGTGCAGAGACCTGAGCTGTTGTTGCTGTGGATGCTGTCTTTTCTGCACTCGGGGTAGGAGTGAATGTTGAGTTGCACTTAGAAATGAAGCAGAGCACTTCAACGGCACGGGTGTGTGTGTGTGTGCGCCCTGGTGATTCTGGGAGACAGATCGAACCTGGGCTAAAAGAGAGGGGGCTTAGCCCTCTTCCATTTGCTAGTTCAAAGTTGTACAACCCCTTTGTATCTGCTAGGCGGCGCAGTCGTCGTGCACAAAGAACACTTTGAAAAGCGTCAAAGGCAAGTCATTCCGAGTTGGTCGTTTGTGTTTTCCGTTCAGACGCGAAATGCTGACATGATCTCTCGGCTCCTCGGTTGTCATTTCTGCTCCGTAAAGGGATCACAGCACGCGTCGGCTTCCAGCATGCTGGGTCGGGACACGATGCCGGGGGTTGGAGAGAGCGATGTCTTCCTCGTTAGTATAGTGGCAAGTATCCCCGCCTGTCACGCGGGAGACCGGGGTTCGATTCCCCGACGGGGAGTAGCTTTTCTTTCACCTCCTTAGAGAAATGACTGCCTTTCACTTCTCTGTTTTCTTTCACAGCGTCGTGCACCTTTTCATTGCTCTCGCTTTCAGAGCCTCCGCACGGCAGTCGACTCGACATCAGGAAGCACATTGAAGTGAAAGCAGGAAGCGCTGCGACATGCACTGTGCAGATCCCGCCACACTAAGAGGTGAGTGGGTCTGTTCGATGCACAAAGAACGCTTTGAGAAGCGTCAAAGGCAAGTCATTCCGAGTTGGTCGTTTGTGTTTTCCGTTCAGACGCGAAATGCTGAAATGATCTCTCGGCTCCTCGGTTGTCATTTCTGCTCCGTAAAAGAATCACAGCACGCGTCGGCTTCCAGCACGGTGGGTCGGGACACGATGCCGGGGGTCGGAGAGAGCGATGTCTTCCTCGTTAGTATAGGACCTGTCACCTGTCCCCACCTGTCACGCGGGAGACTGGGGTGCATCAGGACGCGCCTTGAAGTGAAAGCAGGATGCGCTGTGACATGCACTGTGCAGATCCCGCCACACTAAGAGGTGGGTCCAGTGGGTCTGTTCGATCACAGCGCTAGGCGAATCCCCAATCCCCTTTTGTGCCTGGCGACAAAAGATGTCTGTTTCCGCCCGGTTTCGAACCGGGGACCTTTCGCGTGTGAGGCGAACGTGATAACCACTACACTACGGAACGGGTGGTAAGACGTGCCCAGCGGCCCAGCGCTGAGCTTCGCCAATGCGATTTAGCTGCTTCCAGTGCCTTTATTGGAGTGCGCTGATGGACCGTGCTCTCTCTCCAGAGACCAGCACGCCTGTCATGGACGGAGCAGGAAAGGCGGCGCCACATTCTACAGCCCTCTCCACGCAATCGACGAAATCGGGCTACTGAAGTGGAGAAAATCGCCTCTCCAGAAAGTGCAAATATCATCTTGGAGACTATAAATCCTATTGCCGAAGGTCAGCCCTGTCTACCAGAGTAACCCTCCCACAGCGATGATCAGCTCGTCTCACACGCGAGACGTTTCGGTCGGAAACAAGCGCCCCCTCTTCTCGCACGTTTTGCACGTTCGAGTAGTTTTAATGCGGCTCTTTCGTACACGGTGCTGATCTTTTGGAAAGCAGGAGGCAAAACCGAGTCGAACCGCCTGGGTGAAAACCAGGAACCCTAACCGCTAGACTATATGGCAGCGAACAACCATGCTGTTCACGGCATCAAGCAAGCAAACTACATAAATATGAGAAAACAAGCAAGAGAGTTGTCACTCAGAGTGTCGAAGGGTCGATGTATACTGGGGCTCAGTTGAAATGCAACGTCAGGACTTTTCCGAATTATGTCACACGAAGAGAGCACAGCCCTTTCCGCCCTGCCGCGTGTGTCTCGATAACTCGCTGTGATCGTATAGTGGTCAGTACTTTGCGTTGTGGCCGCAACAACCCCGGTTCGAATCCGGGTCACGGCAGAATAGGGGCGTCTGCTTTTACTACTCGCACGAATGAAGGCAAAAAAAAGCCAATCGACGTGAACGAACGGCGCTTTACAGAGGAGTACTGCCTGACTGGATCGTTGATGAACGACAGAGGCCACTCCGACCTCTTCTCGGTTTTCTTCAATGACTTACTAAGGATCTTCTTCACATTCGCCCATGCAGGGGAAGCCAGTTACACCAAAGCAAACGCAGGAAAGTGCATTTCAAGCAGAGACCAGGAGGGACTTGTTTACACCGAGAGTGGGCGGAGAATGGAACAATGCGCCCAGCCCTGTTGCTGGAGCCGATTCTTGATGAGCTCTTGGGCTCACTAAGAGGCCCCCGCTGGATGCTAATCTTTCTGTTGTTCTTGCAGGTCCTGCGCTGCTTTTGAGCCGACAGAGCTCGACCTGGTCTGTCGGCACAGCCCAATTGCAAATGATCGGCTCCGCGTACAGAAGGAACGTGCGTTTGGTACAAGAGTGCACGAAGGCACCGGAAATACATTGGGAACAAATGACCGGTCGCTCAAGACCTCTGTGAAGTACAGGAGCGTGCAAAACGAGGCTGTTTCCGCCCGGTCTCGAACCGGGGACCTTTCGCGTGTTAGGCGAACGTGATAGCCGCTACACTACGGAAACCTGTAGGGACTGCTGCTGGTGTCTCGCTTGCGTTTCGGGCTGAGAAAGGGACGCGTCACTTTAGGCAGGTGGCGCTGGAGAGAGGAACAAAGGGCGCGATGAAACAAAATGCCGAAACCCGGGATCGAACCAGGGACCTTTAGATCTTCAGTCTAACGCTCTCCCAGCTGAGCTATTTCGGCAGTGCGCAAAGCCCACAGCCACCTGCTCCAGCCTTCCTGTGTTGTGGCATGAGCGCACCAAGAGTAGCGGGAGAGTGTTGCAGGAACGTCACTCAGAAGGAAAGCCACCCAGCTGCGCCCTCTGAGCTCTGTCCAGCGCATCTTCCTCGCATGGACTCCTGCCTGCGACGGGCAGGAAACAATTAGCAAGAACAGAACGACACGCCATGGGTGTCTCATGACCGCACCTTAGGTTGTGACACGTGCAGGTGTGAGGGGTTGCCGGGCTACTTTGGAGCAGAGCTTGGGCGGAGGGGGGGCGGGAAAGCAGACAAAGAGGTGACACCTCAAGGTCTGCACGATCACAGCTCTCCGCCGCCCCAGGCTTCCGCTCGATAAGCTACTGGACACACCCGCCCCTCCTCACACAGACCGTGGAAAAGCCCCCGAGTGGGAGGGCTCGCTCTTCCTCCCAGGAGCTCTTGGACACGACGCCCAGACAGGGCGCGGGGAGCCGCCGCCTGCAAACACGGCTCCAGGCAGGACTCCACTCCGCAGGAGCCGCAGAGCAGAGGAGATGAGGGCAGCTTAGCTCCTGTGCAGAGACCTGAGCTGTTGTTGCTGTGGATGCTGTCTTTTCTGCACTCGGGGTAGGAGTGAATGTTGAGTTGCACTTAGAAATGAAGCAGAGCACTTCAACGGCACGGGTGTGTGTGTGTGTGCGCCCTGGTGATTCTGGGAGACAGATCGAACCTGGGCTAAAAGAGAGGGGGCTTAGCCCTCTTCCATTTGCTAGTTCAAAGTTGTACAACCCCTTTGTATCTGCTAGGCGGCGCAGTCGTCGTGCACAAAGAACACTTTGAAAAGCGTCAAAGGCAAGTCATTCCGAGTTGGTCGTTTGTGTTTTCCGTTCAGACGCGAAATGCTGACATGATCTCTCGGCTCCTCGGTTGTCATTTCTGCTCCGTAAAGGGATCACAGCACGCGTCGGCTTCCAGCATGCTGGGTCGGGACACGATGCCGGGGGTTGGAGAGAGCGATGTCTTCCTCGTTAGTATAGTGGCAAGTATCCCCGCCTGTCACGCGGGAGACCGGGGTTCGATTCCCCGACGGGGAGTAGCTTTTCTTTCACCTCCTTAGAGAAATGACTGCCTTTCACTTCTCTGTTTTCTTTCACAGCGTCGTGCACCTTTTCATTGCTCTCGCTTTCAGAGCCTCCGCACGGCAGTCGACTCGACATCAGGAAGCACATTGAAGTGAAAGCAGGAAGCGCTGCGACATGCACTGTGCAGATCCCGCCACACTAAGAGGTGAGTGGGTCTGTTCGATGCACAAAGAACGCTTTGAGAAGCGTCAAAGGCAAGTCATTCCGAGTTGGTCGTTTGTGTTTTCCGTTCAGACGCGAAATGCTGAAATGATCTCTCGGCTCCTCGGTTGTCATTTCTGCTCCGTAAAGGAATCACAGCACGCGTCGGCTTCCAGCACGGTGGGTCGGGACACGATGCCGGGGGTCGGAGAGAGCGATGTCTTCCTCGTTAGTATAGGACCTGTCACCTGTCCCCACCTGTCACGCGGGAGACTGGGGTGCATCAGGACGCGCCTTGAAGTGAAAGCAGGATGCGCTGTGACATGCACTGTGCAGATCCCGCCACACTAAGAGGTGGGTCCAGTGGGTCTGTTCGATCACAGCGCTAGGCGAATCCCCAATCCCCTTTTGTGCCTGGCGACAAAAGATGTCTGTTTCCGCCCGGTTTCGAACCGGGGACCTTTCGCGTGTGAGGCGAACGTGATAACCACTACACTACGGAACGGGTGGTAAGACGTGCCCAGCGGCCCAGCGCTGAGCTTCGCCAATGCGATTTAGCTGCTTCCAGTGCCTTTATTGGAGTGCGCTGATGGACCGTGCTCTCTCTCCAGAGACCAGCACGCCTGTCATGGACGGAGCAGGAAAGGCGGCGCCACATTCTACAGCCCTCTCCACGCAATCGACGAAATCGGGCTACTGAAGTGGAGAAAATCGCCTCTCCAGAAAGTGCAAATATCATCTTGGAGACTATAAATCCTATTGCCGAAGGTCAGCCCTGTCTACCAGAGTAACCCTCCCACAGCGATGATCAGCTCGTCTCACACGCGAGAAGTTTCGGTTGGAAACAAGCGCCCCCTCTTCTCGCACGTTTTGCACGTTCGAGTAGTTTTAATGCGGCTCTTTCGTACACGGTGCTGATCTTTTGGAAAGCAGGAGGCAAAACCGAGTCGAACCGCCTGGGTGAAAACCAGGAACCCTAACCGCTAGACTATATGGCAGCGAACAACCATGCTGTTCACGGCATCAAGCAAGCAAACTACATAAATATGAGAAAACACGCAAGAGAGTTGTCACTCAGAGTGTCGAAGGGTCGATGTATACTGGGGCTCAGTTGAAATGCAACGTCAGGACTTTTCCGAATTATGTCACACGAAGAGAGCACAGCCCTTTCCGCCCTGCCGCGTGTGTCTCGGTAACTCGCTGTGATCGTATAGTGGTCAGTACTTTGCGTTGTGGCCGCAACAACCCCGGTTCGAATCCGGGTCACGGCAGAATAGGGGCGTCTGCTTTTACTACTCGCACGAATGAAGGCAAAAAAAAGCCAATCGACGTGAACGAACGGCGCTTTACAGAGGAGTACTGCCTGACTGGATCGTTGATGAACGACAGAGGCCACTCCGACCTCTTCTCGGTTTTCTTCAATGACTTACTAAGGATCTTCTTCACATTCGCCCATGCAGGGGAAGCCAGTTACACCAAAGCAAACGCAGGAAAGTGCATTTCAAGCAGAGACCAGGAGGGACTTGTTTACACCGAGAGTGGGCGGAGAATGGAACAATGCGCCCAGCCCTGTTGCTGGAGCCGATTCTTGATGAGCTCTTGGGCTCACTAAGAGGCCCCCGCTGGATGCTAATCTTTCTGTTGTTCTTGCAGGTCCTGCGCTGCTTTTGAGCCGACAGAGCTCGACCTGGTCTGTCGGCACAGCCCAATTGCAAATGATCGGCTCCGCGTACAGAAGGAACGTGCGTTTGGTACAAGAGTGCACGAAGGCACCGGAAATACATTGGGAACAAATGACCGGTCGCTCAAGACCTCTGTGAAGTACAGGAGCGTGCAAAACGAGGCTGTTTCCACCCGGTCTCAAACCGGGGACCTTTCGCGTGTTAGGCGAACGTGATAGCCGCTACACTACGGAAACCTGTAGGGACTGCTGCTGGTGTCTCGTTTGCGTTTCGGGCTGAGAAAGGGACGCGTCACTTTAGGCAGGTGGCGCTGGAGAGAGGAACAAAGGGCGCGATGAAACAAAATGCCGAAACCCGGGATCGAACCAGGGACCTTTAGATCTTCAGTCTAACGCTCTCCCAACTGAGCTATTTCGGCAGTGCGCAAAGCCCACAGCCACCTGCTCCAGCCTTCCTGTGTTGTGGCATGAGCGCACCAAGAGTAGCGGGAGAGTGTTGCAGGAACGTCACTCAGAAGGAAAGCCACCCAGCTGCGCCCTCTGAGCTCTGTTCAGCGCATCTTCCTCGCATGGACTCCTGCCTGCGACGGGCAGGAAACAATTAGCAAGAACAGAACGACACGCCATGGGTGTCTCATGACCGCACCTTAGGTTGTGACACGTGCAGGTGTGAGGGGTTGCCGGGCTACTTTGGAGCAGAGCTTGGGCGGAGGGGGGGCGGGAAAGCAGACAAAGAGGTGACACCTCAAGGTCTGCACGATCACAGCTCTCCGCCGCCCCAGGCTTCCGCTCGATAAGCTACTGGACACACCCGCCCCTCCTCACACAGACCGTGGAAAAGCCCCCGAGTGGGAGGGCTCGCTCTTCCTCCCAGGAGCTCTTGGACACGACGCCCAGACAGGGCGCGGGGAGCCGCCGCCTGCAAACACGGCTCCAGGCAGGACTCCACTCCGCAGGAGCCGCAGAGCAGAGGAGATGAGGGCAGCTTAGCTCCTGTGCAGAGACCTGAGCTGTTGTTGCTGTGGATGCTGTCTTTTCTGCACTCGGGGTAGGAGTGAATGTTGAGTTGCACTTAGAAATGAAGCAGAGCACTTCAACGGCACGGGTGTGTGTGTGTGTGCGCCCTGGTGATTCTGGGAGACAGATCGAACCTGGGCTAAAAGAGAGGGGGCTTAGCCCTCTTCCATTTGCTAGTTCAAAGTTGTACAACCCCTTTGTATCTGCTAGGCGGCGCAGTCGTCGTGCACAAAGAACACTTTGAAAAGCGTCAAAGGCAAGTCATTCCGAGTTGGTCGTTTGTGTTTTCCGTTCAGACGCGAAATGCTGACATGATCTCTCGGCTCCTCGGTTGTCATTTCTGCTCCGTAAAGGGATCACAGCACGCGTCGGCTTCCAGCATGCTGGGTCGGGACACGATGCCGGGGGTTGGAGAGAGCGATGTCTTCCTCGTTAGTATAGTGGCAAGTATCCCCGCCTGTCACGCGGGAGACCGGGGTTCGATTCCCCGACGGGGAGTAGCTTTTCTTTCACCTCCTTAGAGAAATGACTGCCTTTCACTTCTCTGTTTTCTTTCACAGCGTCGTGCACCTTTTCATTGCTCTCGCTTTCAGAGCCTCCGCACGGCAGTCGACTCGACATCAGGAAGCACATTGAAGTGAAAGCAGGAAGCGCTGCGACATGCACTGTGCAGATCCCGCCACACTAAGAGGTGAGTGGGTCTGTTCGATGCACAAAGAACGCTTTGAGAAGCGTCAAAGGCAAGTCATTCCGAGTTGGTCGTTTGTGTTTTCCGTTCAGACGCGAAATGCTGAAATGATCTCTCGGCTCCTCGGTTGTCATTTCTGCTCCGTAAAGGAATCACAGCACGCGTCGGCTTCCAGCACGGTGGGTCGGGACACGATGCCGGGGGTCGGAGAGAGCGATGTCTTCCTCGTTAGTATAGGACCTGTCACCTGTCCCCACCTGTCACGCGGGAGACTGGGGTGCATCAGGACGCGCCTTGAAGTGAAAGCAGGATGCGCTGTGACATGCACTGTGCAGATCCCGCCACACTAAGAGGTGGGTCCAGTGGGTCTGTTCGATCACAGCGCTAGGCGAATCCCCAATCCCCTTTTGTGCCTGGCGACAAAAGATGTCGGTTTCCGCCCGGTTTCGAACCGGGGACCTTTCGCGTGTGAGGCGAACGTGATAACCACTACACTACGGAACGGGTGGTAAGACGTGCCCAGCGGCCCAGCGCTGAGCTTCGCCAATGCGATTTAGCTGCTTCCAGTGCCTTTATTGGAGTGCGCTGATGGACCGTGCTCTCTCTCCAGAGACCAGCACGCCTGTCATGGACGGAGCAGGAAAGGCGGCGCCACATTCTACAGCCCTCTCCACGCAATCGACGAAATCGGGCTACTGAAGTGGAGAAAATCGCCTCTCCAGAAAGTGCAAATATCATCTTGGAGACTATAAATCCTATTGCCGAAGGTCAGCCCTGTCTACCAGAGTAACCCTCCCACAGCGATGATCAGCTCGTCTCACACGCGAGACGTTTCGGTTGGAAACAAGCGCCCCCTCTTCTCGCACGTTTTGCACGTTCGAGTAGTTTTAATGCGGCTCTTTCGTACACGGTGCTGATCTTTTGGAAAGCAGGAGGCAAAACCGAGTCGAACCGCCTGGGTGAAAACCAGGAACCCTAACCGCTAGACTATATGGCAGCGAACAACCATGCTGTTCACGGCATCAAGCAAGCAAACTACATAAATATGAGAAAACACGCAAGAGAGTTGTCACTCAGAGTGTCGAAGGGTCGATGTATACTGGGGCTCAGTTGAAATGCAACGTCAGGACTTTTCCGAATTATGTCACACGAAGAGAGCACAGCCCTTTCCGCCCTGCCGCGTGTGTCTCGGTAACTCGCTGTGATCGTATAGTGGTCAGTACTTTGCGTTGTGGCCGCAACAACCCCGGTTCGAATCCGGGTCACGGCAGAATAGGGGCGTCTGCTTTTACTACTCGCACGAATGAAGGCAAAAAAAAGCCAATCGACGTGAACGAACGGCGCTTTACAGAGGAGTACTGCCTGACTGGATCGTTGATGAACGACAGAGGCCACTCCGACCTCTTCTCGGTTTTCTTCAATGACTTACTAAGGATCTTCTTCACATTCGCCCATGCAGGGGAAGCCAGTTACACCAAAGCAAACGCAGGAAAGTGCATTTCAAGCAGAGACCAGGAGGGACTTGTTTACACCGAGAGTGGGCGGAGAATGGAACAATGCGCCCAGCCCTGTTGCTGGAGCCGATTCTTGATGAGCTCTTGGGCTCACTAAGAGGCCCCCGCTGGATGCTAATCTTTCTGTTGTTCTTGCAGGTCCTGCGCTGCTTTTGAGCCGACAGAGCTCGACCTGGTCTGTCGGCACAGCCCAATTGCAAATGATCGGCTCCGCGTACAGAAGGAACGTGCGTTTGGTACAAGAGTGCACGAAGGCACCGGAAATACATTGGGAACAAATGACCGGTCGCTCAAGACCTCTGTGAAGTACAGGAGCGTGCAAAACGAGGCTGTTTCCGCCCGGTCTCGAACCGGGGACCTTTCGCGTGTTAGGCGAACGTGATAGCCGCTACACTACGGAAACCTGTAGGGACTGCTGCTGGTGTCTCGTTTGCGTTTCGGGCTGAGAAAGGGACGCGTCACTTTAGGCAGGTGGCGCTGGAGAGAGGAACAAAGGGCGCGATGAAACAAAATGCCGAAACCCGGGATCGAACCAGGGACCTTTAGATCTTCAGTCTAACGCTCTCCCAACTGAGCTATTTCGGCAGTGCGCAAAACCCACAGCCACCTGCTCCAGCCTTCCTGTGTTGTGGCATGAGCGCACCAAGAGTAGCGGGAGAGTGTTGCAGGAACGTCACTCAGAAGGAAAGCCACCCAGCTGCGCCCTCTGAGCTCTGTTCAGCGCATCTTCCTCGCATGGACTCCTGCCTGCGACGGGCAGGAAACAATTAGCAAGAACAGAACGACACGCCATGGGTGTCTCATGACCGCACCTTAGGTTGTGACACGTGCAGGTGTGAGGGGTTGCCGGGCTACTTTGGAGCAGAGCTTGGGCGGAGGGGGGGCGGGAAAGCAGACAAAGAGGTGACACCTCAAGGTCTGCACGATCACAGCTCTCCGCCGCCCCAGGCTTCCGCTCGATAAGCTACTGGACACACCCGCCCCTCCTCACACAGACCGTGGAAAAGCCCCCGAGTGGGAGGGCTCACTCTTCCTCCCAGGAGCTCTTGGACACGACGCCCAGACAGGGCGCGGGGAGCCGCCGCCTGCAAACACGGCTCCAGGCAGGACTCCACTCCGCAGGAGCCGCAGAGCAGAGGAGATGAGGGCAGCTTAGCTCCTGTGCAGAGACCTGAGCTGTTGTTGCTGTGGATGCTGTCTTTTCTGCACTCGGGGTAGGAGTGAATGTTGAGTTGCACTTAGAAATGAAGCAGAGCACTTCAACGGCACGGGTGTGTGTGTGTGTGCGCCCTGGTGATTCTGGGAGACAGATCGAACCTGGGCTAAAAGAGAGGGGGCTTAGCCCTCTTCCATTTGCTAGTTCAAAGTTGTACAACCCCTTTGTATCTGCTAGGCGGCGCAGTCGTCGTGCACAAAGAACACTTTGAAAAGCGTCAAAGGCAAGTCATTCCGAGTTGGTCGTTTGTGTTTTCCGTTCAGACGCGAAATGCTGACATGATCTCTCGGCTCCTCGGTTGTCATTTCTGCTCCGTAAAGGGATCACAGCACGCGTCGGCTTCCAGCATGCTGGGTCGGGACACGATGCCGGGGGTTGGAGAGAGCGATGTCTTCCTCGTTAGTATAGTGGCAAGTATCCCCGCCTGTCACGCGGGAGACCGGGGTTCGATTCCCCGACGGGGAGTAGCTTTTCTTTCACCTCCTTAGAGAAATGACTGCCTTTCACTTCTCTGTTTTCTTTCACAGCGTCGTGCACCTTTTCATTGCTCTCGCTTTCAGAGCCTCCGCACGGCAGTCGACTCGACATCAGGAAGCACATTGAAGTGAAAGCAGGAAGCGCTGCGACATGCACTGTGCAGATCCCGCCACACTAAGAGGTGAGTGGGTCTGTTCGATGCACAAAGAACGCTTTGAGAAGCGTCAAAGGCAAGTCATTCCGAGTTGGTCGTTTGTGTTTTCCGTTCAGACGCGAAATGCTGAAATGATCTCTCGGCTCCTCGGTTGTCATTTCTGCTCCGTAAAGGAATCACAGCACGCGTCGGCTTCCAGCACGGTGGGTCGGGACACGATGCCGGGGGTCGGAGAGAGCGATGTC
Organism: Lepisosteus platostomus; assembly: GCF_059453375.1. Classification (NCBI taxonomy): domain Eukaryota; kingdom Metazoa; phylum Chordata; class Actinopteri; order Semionotiformes; family Lepisosteidae; genus Lepisosteus; species Lepisosteus platostomus. The sequence continues at coordinate 65,649 of NW_028291473.1, forward strand.
TTCCTCGTTAGTATAGGACCTGTCACCTGTCCCCACCTGTCACGCGGGAGACTGGGGTGCATCAGGACGCGCCTTGAAGTGAAAGCAGGATGCGCTGTGACATGCACTGTGCAGATCCCACCACACTAAGAGGTGGGTCCAGTGGGTCTGTTCGATCACAGCGCTAGGCGAATCCCCAATCCCCTTTTGTGCCTGGCGACAAAAGATGTCGGTTTCCGCCCGGTTTCGAACCGGGGACCTTTCGCGTGTGAGGCGAACGTGATAACCACTACACTACGGAACGGGTGGTAAGACGTGCCCAGCGGCCCAGCGCTGAGCTTCGCCAATGCGATTTAGCTGCTTCCAGTGCCTTTATTGGAGTGCGCTGATGGACCGTGCTCTCTCTCCAGAGACCAGCACGCCTGTCATGGACGGAGCAGGAAAGGCGGCGCCACATTCTACAGCCCTCTCCACGCAATCGACGAAATCGGGCTACTGAAGTGGAGAAAATCGCCTCTCCAGAAAGTGCAAATATCATCTTGGAGACTATAAATCCTATTGCCGAAGGTCAGCCCTGTCTACCAGAGTAACCCTCCCACAGCGATGATCAGCTCGTCTCACACGCGAGAAGTTTCGGTTGGAAACAAGCGCCCCCTCTTCTCGCACGTTTTGCACGTTCGAGTAGTTTTAATGCGGCTCTTTCGTACACGGTGCTGATCTTTTGGAAAGCAGGAGGCAAAACCGAGTCGAACCGCCTGGGTGAAAACCAGGAACCCTAACCGCTAGACTATATGGCAGCGAACAACCATGCTGTTCACGGCATCAAGCAAGCAAACTACATAAATATGAGAAAACACGCAAGAGAGTTGTCACTCAGAGTGTCGAAGGGTCGATGTATACTGGGGCTCAGTTGAAATGCAACGTCAGGACTTTTCCGAATTATGTCACACGAAGAGAGCACAGCCCTTTCCGCCCTGCCGCGTGTGTCTCGGTAACTCGCTGTGATCGTATAGTGGTCAGTACTTTGCGTTGTGGCCGCAACAACCCCGGTTCGAATCCGGGTCACGGCAGAATAGGGGCGTCTGCTTTTACTACTCGCACGAATGAAGGCAAAAAAAAGCCAATCGACGTGAACGAACGGCGCTTTACAGAGGAGTACTGCCTGACTGGATCGTTGATGAACGACAGAGGCCACTCCGACCTCTTCTCGGTTTTCTTCAATGACTTACTAAGGATCTTCTTCACATTCGCCCATGCAGGGGAAGCCAGTTACACCAAAGCAAACGCAGGAAAGTGCATTTCAAGCAGAGACCAGGAGGGACTTGTTTACACCGAGAGTGGGCGGAGAATGGAACAATGCGCCCAGCCCTGTTGCTGGAGCCGATTCTTGATGAGCTCTTGGGCTCACTAAGAGGCCCCCGCTGGATGCTAATCTTTCTGTTGTTCTTGCAGGTCCTGCGCTGCTTTTGAGCCGACAGAGCTCGACCTGGTCTGTCGGCACAGCCCAATTGCAAATGATCGGCTCCGCGTACAGAAGGAACGTGCGTTTGGTACAAGAGTGCACGAAGGCACCGGAAATACATTGGGAACAAATGACCGGTCGCTCAAGACCTCTGTGAAGTACAGGAGCGTGCAAAACGAGGCTGTTTCCGCCCGGTCTCGAACCGGGGACCTTTCGCGTGTTAGGCGAACGTGATAGCCGCTACACTACGGAAACCTGTAGGGACTGCTGCTGGTGTCTCGCTTGCGTTTCGGGCTGAGAAAGGGACGCGTCACTTTAGGCAGGTGGCGCTGGAGAGAGGAACAAAGGGCGCGATGAAACAAAATCCCGAAACCCGGGATCGAACCAGGGACCTTCAGAGCTTCAGTCTAACGCTCTCCCAGCTGAGCTATTTCGGCAGTGCGCAAAGCCCACAGCCACCTGCTCCAGCCTTCCTGTGTTGCGGCATGAGCGCACCAAGAGGAGCGGGAGAGTGTTGCAGGAACGTCACTCAGAAGGAAAGCCACCCAGCTGCGCCCTCTGAGCTCTGTCCAGCGCATCTTCCTCGCATGGACTCCTGCCTGCGACGGGCAGGAAACAATTAGCAAGAACAGAACGACACGCCATGGGTGTCTCATGACCGCACCTTAGGTTGTGACACGTGCAGGTGTGAGGGGTTGCCGGGCTACTTTGGAGCAGAGCTTGGGCGGAGGGGGGGCGGGAAAGCAGACAAAGAGGTGACACCTCAAGGTCTGCACGATCACAGCTCTCCGCCGCCCCAGGCTTCCGCTCGATAAGCTACTGGACACACCCGCCCCTCCTCACACAGACCGTGGAAAAGCCCCCGAGTGGGAGGGCTCGCTCTTCCTCCCAGGAGCTCTTGGACATGACGCCCAGACAGGGCGCGGGGAGCCGCCGCCTGCAAACACGGCTCCAGGCAGGACTCCACTCCGCAGGAGCCGCAGAGCAGAGGAGATGAGGGCAGCTTAGCTCCTGTGCAGAGACCTGAGCTGTTGTTGCTGTGGATGCTGTCTTTTCTGCACTCGGGGTAGGAGTGAATGTTGAGTTGCACTTAGAAATGAAGCAGAGCACTTCAACGGCACGGGTGTGTGTGTGTGTGCGCCCTGGTGATTCTGGGAGACAGATCGAACCTGGGCTAAAAGAGAGGGGGCTTAGCCCTCTTCCATTTGCTAGTTCAAAGTTGTACAACCCCTTTGTATCTGCTAGGCGGCGCAGTCGTCGTGCACAAAGAACACTTTGAAAAGCGTCAAAGGCAAGTCATTCCGAGTTGGTCGTTTGTGTTTTCCGTTCAGACGCGAAATGCTGACATGATCTCTCGGCTCCTCGGTTGTCATTTCTGCTCCGTAAAGGGATCACAGCACGCGTCGGCTTCCAGCATGCTGGGTCGGGACACGATGCCGGGGGTTGGAGAGAGCGATGTCTTCCTCGTTAGTATAGTGGCAAGTATCCCTGCCTGTCACGCGGGAGACCGGGGTTCGATTCCCCGACGGGGAGTAGCTTTTCTTTCACCTCCTTAGAGAAATGACTGCCTTTCACTTCTCTGTTTTCTTTCACAGCGTCGTGCACCTTTTCATTGCTCTCGCTTTCAGAGCCTCCGCACGGCAGTCGACTCGACATCAGGAAGCACATTGAAGTGAAAGCAGGAAGCGCTGCGACATGCACTGTGCAGATCCCGCCACACTAAGAGGTGAGTGGGTCTGTTCGATGCACAAAGAACGCTTTGAGAAGCGTCAAAGGCAAGTCATTCCGAGTTGGTCGTTTGTGTTTTCCGTTCAGACGCGAAATGCTGAAATGATCTCTCGGCTCCTCGGTTGTCATTTCTGCTCCGTAAAGGAATCACAGCACGCGTCGGCTTCCAGCACGGTGGGTCGGGACACGATGCCGGGGGTCGGAGAGAGCGATGTCTTCCTCGTTAGTATAGGACCTGTCACCTGTCCCCACCTGTCACGCGGGAGACTGGGGTGCATCAGGACGCGCCTTGAAGTGAAAGCAGGATGCGCTGTGACATGCACTGTGCAGATCCCGCCACACTAAGAGGTGGGTCCAGTGGGTCTGTTCGATCACAGCGCTAGGCGAATCCCCAATCCCCTTTTGTGCCTGGCGACAGAAGATGTCTGTTTCCGCCCGGTTTCGAACCGGGGACCTTTCGCGTGTGAGGCGAACGTGATAACCACTACACTACGGAACGGGTGGTAAGACGTGCCCAGCGGCCCAGCGCTGAGCTTCGCCAATGCGATTTAGCTGCTTCCAGTGCCTTTATTGGAGTGCGCTGATGGACCGTGCTCTCTCTCCAGAGACCAGCACGCCTGTCATGGACGGAGCAGGAAAGGCGGCGCCACATTCTACAGCCCTCTCCACGCAATCGACGAAATCGGGCTACTGAAGTGGAGAAAATCGCCTCTCCAGAAAGTGCAAATATCATCTTGGAGACTATAAATCCTATTGCCGAAGGTCAGCCCTGTCTACCAGAGTAACCCTCCCACAGCGATGATCAGCTCGTCTCACACGCGAGAAGTTTCGGTTGGAAACAAGCGCCCCCTCTTCTCGCACGTTTTGCACGTTCGAGTAGTTTTAATGCGGCTCTTTCGTACACGGTGCTGATCTTTTGGAAAGCAGGAGGCAAAACCGAGGCGAACCGCCTGGGTGAAAACCAGGAACCCTAACCGCTAGACTATATGGCAGCGAACAACCATGCTGTTCACGGCATCAAGCAAGCAAACTACATAAATATGAGAAAACACGCAAGAGAGTTGTCACTCAGAGTGTCGAAGGGTCGATGTATACTGGGGCTCAGTTGAAATGCAACGTCAGGACTTTTCCGAATTATGTCACACGAAGAGAGCACAGCCCTTTCCGCCCTGCCGCGTGTGTCTCGGTAACTCGCTGTGATCGTATAGTGGTCAGTACTTTGCGTTGTGGCCGCAACAACCCCGGTTCGAATCCGGGTCACGGCAGAATAGGGGCGTCTGCTTTTACTACTCGCACGAATGAAGGCAAAAAAAAGCCAATCGACGTGAACGAACGGCGCTTTACAGAGGAGTACTGCCTGACTGGATCGTTGATGAACGACAGAGGCCACTCCGACCTCTTCTCGGTTTTCTTCAATGACTTACTAAGGATCTTCTTCACATTCGCCCATGCAGGGGAAGCCAGTTACACCAAAGCAAACGCAGGAAAGTGCATTTCAAGCAGAGACCAGGAGGGACTTGTTTACACCGAGAGTGGGCGGAGAATGGAACAATGCGCCCAGCCCTGTTGCTGGAGCCGATTCTTGATGAGCTCTTGGGCTCACTAAGAGGCCCCCGCTGGATGCTAATCTTTCTGTTGTGCTTGCAGGTCCTGCGCTGCTTTTGAGCCGACAGAGCTCGACCTGGTCTGTCGGCACAGCCCAATTGCAAATGATCGGCTCCGCGTACAGAAGGAACGTGCGTTTGGTACAAGAGTGCACGAAGGCACCGGAAATACATTGGGAACAAATGACCGGTCGCTCAAGACCTCTGTGAAGTACAGGAGCGTGCAAAACGAGGCTGTTTCCGCCCGGTCTCGAACCGGGGACCTTTCGCGTGTTAGGTGAACGTGATAGCATCTACACTACGGAAACCTGCAGGGACCGCTGCTGGTGTCTCGCTTGCGTTTCGGGCTGAGAAAGGGACGCGTCACTGTAGGCAGGGGGCGCTGGAGAGAGGAACAAAGGGCGCGATGAAACAAAATGCCGAAACCCGGGATCAAACCAGGGACCTTCAGAGCTTCAGTCTAACGCTCTCCCAGCTGAGCTATTTCGGCAGTGCGCAAAGCCCACAGCCACCTGCTCCAGCCTTCCTGTGTTGCGGCATGAGCGCACCAAGAGGAGCGGGAGAGTGTTGCAGGAACGTCACTCAGAAGGAAAGCCACCCAGCTGCGCCCTCTGAGCTCTGTCCAGCGCATCTTCCTCGCATGGACTCCTGCCTGCGACGGGCAGGAAACAATTAGCAAGAACAGAACGACACGCCATGGGTGTCTCATGACCGCACCTTAGGTTGTGACACGTGCAGGTGTGAGGGGTTGCCGGGCTACTTTGGAGCAGAGCTTGGGCGGAGGGGGGGCGGGAAAGCAGACAAAGAGGTGACACCTCAAGGTCTGCACGATCACAGCTCTCCGCCGCCCCAGGCTTCCGCTCGATAAGCTACTGGACACACCCGCCCCTCCTCACACAGACCGTGGAAAAGCCCCCGAGTGGGAGGGCTCGCTCTTCCTCCCAGGAGCTCTTGGACACGACGCCCAGACAGGGCGCGGGGAGCCGCCGCCTGCAAACACGGCTCCAGGCAGGACTCCACTCCGCAGGAGCCGCAGAGCAGAGGAGATGAGGGCAGCTTAGCTCCTGTGCAGAGACCTGAGCTGTTGTTGCTGTGGATGCTGTCTTTTCTGCACTCGGGGTAGGAGTGAATGTTGAGTTGCACTTAGAAATGAAGCAGAGCACTTCAACGGCACGGGTGTGTGTGTGTGTGCGCCCTGGTGATTCTGGGAGACAGATCGAACCTGGGCTAAAAGAGAGGGGGCTTAGCCCTCTTCCATTTGCTAGTTCAAAGTTGTACAACCCCTTTGTATCTGCTAGGCGGCGCAGTCGTCGTGCACAAAGAACACTTTGAAAAGCGTCAAAGGCAAGTCATTCCGAGTTGGTCGTTTGTGTTTTCCGTTCAGACGCGAAATGCTGACATGATCTCTCGGCTCCTCGGTTGTCATTTCTGCTCCGTAAAGGGATCACAGCACGCGTCGGCTTCCAGCATGCTGGGTCGGGACACGATGCCGGGGGTTGGAGAGAGCGATGTCTTCCTCGTTAGTATAGTGGCAAGTATCCCCGCCTGTCACGCGGGAGACCGGGGTTCGATTCCCCGACGGGGAGTAGCTTTTCTTTCACCTCCTTAGAGAAATGACTGCCTTTCACTTCTCTGTTTTCTTTCACAGCGTCGTGCACCTTTTCATTGCTCTCGCTTTCAGAGCCTCCGCACGGCAGTCGACTCGACATCAGGAAGCACATTGAAGTGAAAGCAGGAAGCGCTGCGACATGCACTGTGCAGATCCCGCCACACTAAGAGGTGAGTGGGTCTGTTCGATGCACAAAGAACGCTTTGAGAAGCGTCAAAGGCAAGTCATTCCGAGTTGGTCGTTTGTGTTTTCCGTTCAGACGCGAAATGCTGAAATGATCTCTCGGCTCCTCGGTTGTCATTTCTGCTCCGTAAAGGAATCACAGCACGCGTCGGCTTCCAGCACGGTGGGTCGGGACACGATGCCGGGGGTCGGAGAGAGCGATGTCTTCCTCGTTAGTATAGGACCTGTCACCTGTCCCCACCTGTCACGCGGGAGACTGGGGTGCATCAGGACGCGCCTTGAAGTGAAAGCAGGATGCGCTGTGACATGCACTGTGCAGATCCCGCCACACTAAGAGGTGGGTCCAGTGGGTCTGTTCGATCACAGCGCTAGGCGAATCCCCAATCCCCTTTTGTGCCTGGCGACAAAAGATGTCTGTTTCCGCCCGGTTTCGAACCGGGGACCTTTCGCGTGTGAGGCGAACGTGATAACCACTACACTACGGAAACGGTGGTAAGACGTGCCCAGCGGCCCAGCGCTGAGCTTCGCCAATGCGATTTAGCTGCTTCCAGTGCCTTTATTGGAGTGCGCTGATGGACCGTGCTCTCTCTCCAGAGACCAGCACGCCTGTCATGGACGGAGCAGGAAAGGCGGCGCCACATTCTACAGCCCTCTCCACGCAATCGACGAAATCGGGCTACTGAAGTGGAGAAAATCGCCTCTCCAGAAAGTGCAAATATCATCTTGGAGACTATAAATCCTATTGCCGAAGGTCAGCCCTGTCTACCAGAGTAACCCTCCCACAGCGATGATCAGCTCGTCTCACACGCGAGAAGTTTCGGTTGGAAACAAGCGCCCCCTCTTCTCGCACGTTTTGCACGTTCGAGTAGTTTTAATGCGGCTCTTTCGTACACGGTGCTGATCTTTTGGAAAGCAGGAGGCAAAACCGAGTCGAACCGCCTGGGTGAAAACCAGGAACCCTAACCGCTAGACTATATGGCAGCGAACAACCATGCTGTTCACGGCATCAAGCAAGCAAACTACATAAATATGAGAAAACACGCAAGAGAGTTGTCACTCAGAGTGTCGAAGGGTCGATGTATACTGGGGCTCAGTTGAAATGCAACGTCAGGACTTTTCCGAATTATGTCACACGAAGAGAGCACAGCCCTTTCCGCCCTGCCGCGTGTGTCTCGGTAACTCGCTGTGATCGTATAGTGGTCAGTACTTTGCGTTGTGGCCGCAACAACCCCGGTTCGAATCCGGGTCACGGCAGAATAGGGGCGTCTGCTTTTACTACTCGCACGAATGAAGGCAAAAAAAAGCCAATCGACGTGAACGAACGGCGCTTTACAGAGGAGTACTGCCTGACTGGATCGTTGATGAACGACAGAGGCCACTCCGACCTCTTCTCGGTTTTCTTCAATGACTTACTAAGGATCTTCTTCACATTCGCCCATGCAGGGGAAGCCAGTTACACCAAAGCAAACGCAGGAAAGTGCATTTCAAGCAGAGACCAGGAGGGACTTGTTTACACCGAGAGTGGGCGGAGAATGGAACAATGCGCCCAGCCCTGTTGCTGGAGCCGATTCTTGATGAGCTCTTGGGCTCACTAAGAGGCCCCCGCTGGATGCTAATCTTTCTGTTGTTCTTGCAGGTCCTGCGCTGCTTTTGAGCCGACAGAGCTCGACCTGGTCTGTCGGCACAGCCCAATTGCAAATGATCGGCTCCGCGTACAGAAGGAACGTGCGTTTGGTACAAGAGTGCACGAAGGCACCGGAAATACATTGGGAACAAATGACCGGTCGCTCAAGACCTCTGTGAAGTACAGGAGCGTGCAAAACGAGGCTGTTTCCGCCCGGTCTCGAACCGGGGACCTTTCGCGTGTTAGGTGAACGTGATAGCATCTACACTACGGAAACCTGCAGGGACCGCTGCTGGTGTCTCGCTTGCGTTTCGGGCTGAGAAAGGGACGCGTCACTGTAGGCAGGGGGCGCTGGAGAGAGGAACAAAGGGCGCGATGAAACAAAATGCCGAAACCTGGGATCAAACCAGGGACCTTCAGAGCTTCAGTCTAACGCTCTCCCAGCTGAGCTATTTCGGCAGTGCGCAAAGCCCACAGCCACCTGCTCCAGCCTTCCTGTGTTGCGGCATGAGCGCACCAAGAGGAGCGGGAGAGTGTTGCAGGAACGTCACTCAGAAGGAAAGCCACCCAGCTGCGCCCTCTGAGCTCTGTCCAGCGCATCTTCCTCGCATGGACTCCTGCCTGCGACGGGCAGGAAACAATTAGCAAGAACAGAACGACACGCCATGGGTGTCTCATGACCGCACCTTAGGTTGTGACACGTGCAGGTGTGAGGGGTTGCCGGGCTACTTTGGAGCAGAGCTTGGGCGGAGGGGGGGCGGGAAAGCAGACAAAGAGGTGACACCTCAAGGTCTGCACGATCACAGCTCTCCGCCGCCCCAGGCTTCCGCTCGATAAGCTACTGGACACACCCGCCCCTCCTCACACAGACCGTGGAAAAGCCCCCGAGTGGGAGGGCTCGCTCTTCCTCCCAGGAGCTCTTGGACACGACGCCCAGACAGGGCGCGGGGAGCCGCCGCCTGCAAACACGGCTCCAGGCAGGACTCCACTCCGCAGGAGCCGCAGAGCAGAGGAGATGAGGGCAGCTTAGCTCCTGTGCAGAGACCTGAGCTGTTGTTGCTGTGGATGCTGTCTTTTCTGCACTCGGGGTAGGAGTGAATGTTGAGTTGCACTTAGAAATGAAGCAGAGCACTTCAACGGCACGGGTGTGTGTGTGTGTGCGCCCTGGTGATTCTGGGAGACAGATCGAACCTGGGCTAAAAGAGAGGGGGCTTAGCCCTCTTCCATTTGCTAGTTCAAAGTTGTACAACCCCTTTGTATCTGCTAGGCGGCGCAGTCGTCGTGCACAAAGAACACTTTGAAAAGCGTCAAAGGCAAGTCATTCCGAGTTGGTCGTTTGTGTTTTCCGTTCAGACGCGAAATGCTGACATGATCTCTCGGCTCCTCGGTTGTCATTTCTGCTCCGTAAAGGGATCACAGCACGCGTCGGCTTCCAGCATGCTGGGTCGGGACACGATGCCGGGGGTTGGAGAGAGCGATGTCTTCCTCGTTAGTATAGTGGCAAGTATCCCCGCCTGTCACGCGGGAGACCGGGGTTCGATTCCCCGACGGGGAGTAGCTTTTCTTTCACCTCCTTAGAGAAATGACTGCCTTTCACTTCTCTGTTTTCTTTCACAGCGTCGTGCACCTTTTCATTGCTCTCGCTTTCAGAGCCTCCGCACGGCAGTCGACTCGACATCAGGAAGCACATTGAAGTGAAAGCAGGAAGCGCTGCGACATGCACTGTGCAGATCCCGCCACACTAAGAGGTGAGTGGGTCTGTTCGATGCACAAAGAACGCTTTGAGAAGCGTCAAAGGCAAGTCATTCCGAGTTGGTCGTTTGTGTTTTCCGTTCAGACGCGAAATGCTGAAATGATCTCTCGGCTCCTCGGTTGTCATTTCTGCTCCGTAAAGGAATCACAGCACGCGTCGGCTTCCAGCACGGTGGGTCGGGACACGATGCCGGGGGTCGGAGAGAGCGATGTCTTCCTCGTTAGTATAGGACCTGTCACCTGTCCCCACCTGTCACGCGGGAGACTGGGGTGCATCAGGACGCGCCTTGAAGTGAAAGCAGGATGCGCTGTGACATGCACTGTGCAGATCCCGCCACACTAAGAGGTGGGTCCAGTGGGTCTGTTCGATCACAGCGCTAGGCGAATCCCCAATCCCCTTTTGTGCCTGGCGACAAAAGATGTCTGTTTCCGCCCGGTTTCGAACCGGGGACCTTTCGCGTGTGAGGCGAACGTGATAACCACTACACTACGGAAACGGTGGTAAGACGTGCCCAGCGGCCCAGCGCTGAGCTTCGCCAATGCGATTTAGCTGCTTCCAGTGCCTTTATTGGAGTGCGCTGATGGACCGTGCTCTCTCTCCAGAGACCAGCACGCCTGTCATGGACGGAGCAGGAAAGGCGGCGCCACATTCTACAGCCCTCTCCACGCAATCGACGAAATCGGGCTACTGAAGTGGAGAAAATCGCCTCTCCAGAAAGTGCAAATATCATCTTGGAGACTATAAATCCTATTGCCGAAGGTCAGCCCTGTCTACCAGAGTAACCCTCCCACAGCGATGATCAGCTCGTCTCACACGCGAGAAGTTTCGGTTGGAAACAAGCGCCCCCTCTTCTCGCACGTTTTGCACGTTCGAGTAGTTTTAATGCGGCTCTTTCGTACACGGTGCTGATCTTTTGGAAAGCAGGAGGCAAAACCGAGTCGAACCGCCTGGGTGAAAACCAGGAACCCTAACCGCTAGACTATATGGCAGCGAACAACCATGCTGTTCACGGCATCAAGCAAGCAAACTACATAAATATGAGAAAACACGCAAGAGAGTTGTCACTCAGAGTGTCGAAGGGTCGATGTATACTGGGGCTCAGTTGAAATGCAACGTCAGGACTTTTCTGAATTATGTCACACGAAGAGAGCACAGCCCTTTCCGCCCTGCCGCGTGTGTCTCGGTAACTCGCTGTGATCGTATAGTGGTCAGTACTTTGCGTTGTGGCCGCAACAACCCCGGTTCGAATCCGGGTCACGGCAGAATAGGGGCGTCTGCTTTTACTACTCGCACGAATGAAGGCAAAAAAAAGCCAATCGACGTGAACGAACGGCGCTTTACAGAGGAGTACTGCCTGACTGGATCGTTGATGAACGACAGAGGCCACTCCGACCTCTTCTCGGTTTTCTTCAATGACTTACTAAGGATCTTCTTCACATTCGCCCATGCAGGGGAAGCCAGTTACACCAAAGCAAACGCAGGAAAGTGCATTTCAAGCAGAGACCAGGAGGGACTTGTTTACACCGAGAGTGGGCGGAGAATGGAACAATGCGCCCAGCCCTGTTGCTGGAGCCGATTCTTGATGAGCTCTTGGGCTCACTAAGAGGCCCCCGCTGGATGCTAATCTTTCTGTTGTTCTTGCAGGTCCTGCGCTGCTTTTGAGCCGACAGAGCTCGACCTGGTCTGTCGGCACAGCCCAATTGCAAATGATCGGCTCCGCGTACAGAAGGAACGTGCGTTTGGTACAAGAGTGCACGAAGGCACCGGAAATACATTGGGAACAAATGACCGGTCGCTCAAGACCTCTGTGAAGTACAGGAGCGTGCAAAACGAGGCTGTTTCCGCCCGGTCTCGAACCGGGGACCTTTCGCGTGTTAGGCGAACGTGATAGCCGCTACACTACGGAAACCTGTAGGGACTGCTGCTGGTGTCTCGCTTGCGTTTCGGGCTGAGAAAGGGACGCGTCACTTTAGGCAGGTGGCGCTGGAGAGAGGAACAAAGGGCGCGATGAAACAAAATGCCGAAACCCGGGATCGAACCAGGGACCTTTAGATCTTCAGTCTAACCCTCTCCCAACTGAGCTATTTCGGCAGTGCGCAAAGCCCACAGCCACCTGCTCCAGCCTTCCTGTGTTGTGGCATGAGCGCACCAAGAGTAGCGGGAGAGTGTTGCAGGAACGTCACTCAGAAGGAAAGCCACCCAGCTGCGCCCTCTGAGCTCTGTCCAGCGCATCTTCCTCGCATGGACTCCTGCCTGCGACGGGCAGGAAACAATTAGCAAGAACAGAACGACACGCCATGGGTGTCTCATGACCGCACCTTAGGTTGTGACACGTGCAGGTGTGAGGGGTTGCCGGGCTACTTTGGAGCAGAGCTTGGGCGGAGGGGGGGCGGGAAAGCAGACAAAGAGGTGACACCTCAAGGTCTGCACGATCACAGCTCTCCGCCGCCCCAGGCTTCCGCTCGATAAGCTACTGGACACACCCGCCCCTCCTCACACAGACCGTGGAAAAGCCCCCGAGTGGGAGGGCTCGCTCTTCCTCCCAGGAGCTCTTGGACACGACGCCCAGACAGGGCGCGGGGAGCCGCCGCCTGCAAACACGGCTCCAGGCAGGACTCCACTCCGCAGGAGCCGCAGAGCAGAGGAGATGAGGGCAGCTTAGCTCCTGTGCAGAGACCTGAGCTGTTGTTGCTGTGGATGCTGTCTTTTCTGCACTCGGGGTAGGAGTGAATGTTGAGTTGCACTTAGAAATGAAGCAGAGCACTTCAACGGCACGGGTGTGTGTGTGTGTGCGCCCTGGTGATTCTGGGAGACAGATCGAACCTGGGCTAAAAGAGAGGGGGCTTAGCCCTCTTCCATTTGCTAGTTCAAAGTTGTACAACCCCTTTGTATCTGCTAGGCGGCGCAGTCGTCGTGCACAAAGAACACTTTGAAAAGCGTCAAAGGCAAGTCATTCCGAGTTGGTCGTTTGTGTTTTCCGTTCAGACGCGAAATGCTGACATGATCTCTCGGCTCCTCGGTTGTCATTTCTGCTCCGTAAAGGGATCACAGCACGCGTCGGCTTCCAGCATGCTGGGTCGGGACACGATGCCGGGGGTTGGAGAGAGCGATGTCTTCCTCGTTAGTATAGTGGCAAGTATCCCCGCCTGTCACGCGGGAGACCGGGGTTCGATTCCCCGACGGAGAGTAGCTTTTCTTTCACCTCCTTAGAGAAATGACTGCCTTTCACTTCTCTGTTTTCTTTCACAGCGTCGTGCACCTTTTCATTGCTCTCGCTTTCAGAGCCTCCGCACGGCAGTCGACTCGACATCAGGAAGCACATTGAAGTGAAAGCAGGAAGCGCTGCGACATGCACTGTGCAGATCCCGCCACACTAAGTGGTGAGTGGGTCTGTTCGATGCACAAAGAACGCTTTGAGAAGCGTCAAAGGCAAGTCATTCCGAGTTGGTCGTTTGTGTTTTCCGTTCAGACGCGAAATGCTGAAATGATCTCTCGGCTCCTCGGTTGTCATTTCTGCTCCGTAAAGGAATCACAGCACGCGTCGGCTTCCAGCACGGTGGGTCGGGACACGATGCCGGGGGTCGGAGAGAGCGATGTCTTCCTCGTTAGTATAGGACCTGTCACCTGTCCCCACCTGTCACGCGGGAGACTGGGGTGCATCAGGACGCGCCTTGAAGTGAAAGCAGGATGCGCTGTGACATGCACTGTGCAGATCCCGCCACACTAAGAGGTGGGTCCAGTGGGTCTGTTCGATCACAGCGCTAGGCGAATCCCCAGTCCCCTTTTGTGCCTGGCGATAAAAGATGTCTGTTTCCGCCCGGTTTCGAACCGGGGACCTTTCGCGTGTGAGGCGAACGTGATAATCACTACACTACGGAAACGGTGGTAAGACGTGCCCAGCGGCCCAGCGCTGAGCTTCGCCAATGCGATTTAGCTGCTTCCAGTGCCTTTATTGGAGTGCGCTGATGGACCGTGCTCTCTCTCCAGAGACCAGCACGCCTGTCATGGACGGAGCAGGAAAGGCGGCGCCACATTCTACAGCCCTCTCCACGCAATCGACGAAATCGGGCTACTGAAGTGGAGAAAATCGCCTCTCCAGAAAGTGCAAATATCATCTTGGAGACTATAAATCCTATTGCCGAAGGTCAGCCCTGTCTACCAGAGTAACCCTCCCACAGCGATGATCAGCTCGTCTCACACGCGAGAAGTTTCGGTTGGAAACAAGCGCCCCCTCTTCTCGCACGTTTTGCACGTTCGAATAGTTTTAATGCGGCTCTTTCGTACACGGTGCTGATCTTTTGGAAAGCAGGAGGCAAAACCGAGTCGAACCGCCTGGGTGAAAACCAGGAACCCTAACCGCTAGACTATATGGCAGCGAACAACCATGCTGTTCACGGCATCAAGCAAGCAAACTACATAAATATGAGAAAACACGCAAGAGAGTTGTCACTCAGAGTGTCGAAGGGTCGATGTATACTGGGGCTCAGTTGAAATGCAACGTCAGGACTTTTCCGAATTATGTCACACGAAGAGAGCACAGCCCTTTCCGCCCTGCCGCGTGTGTCTCGGTAACTCGCTGTGATCGTATAGTGGTCAGTACTTTGCGTTGTGGCCGCAACAACCCCGGTTCGAATCCGGGTCACGGCAGAATAGGGGCGTCTGCTTTTACTACTCGCACGAATGAAGGCAAAAAAAAGCCAATCGACGTGAACGAACGGCGCTTTACAGAGGAGTACTGCCTGACTGGATCGTTGATGAACGACAGAGGCCACTCCGACCTCTTCTCGGTTTTCTTCAATGACTTACTAAGGATCTTCTTCACATTCGCCCATGCAGGGGAAGCCAGTTACACCAAAGCAAACGCAGGAAAGTGCATTTCAAGCAGAGACCAGGAGGGACTTGTTTACACCGAGAGTGGGCGGAGAATGGAACAATGCGCCCAGCCCTGTTGCTGGAGCCGATTCTTGATGAGCTCTTGGGCTCACTAAGAGGCCCCCGCTGGATGCTAATCTTTCTGTTGTTCTTGCAGGTCCTGCGCTGCTTTTGAGCCGACAGAGCTCGACCTGGTCTGTCGGCACAGCCCAATTGCAAATGATCGGCTCCGCGTACAGAAGGAACGTGCGTTTGGTACAAGAGTGCACGAAGGCACCGGAAATACATTGGGAACAAATGACCGGTCGCTCAAGACCTCTGTGAAGTACAGGAGCGTGCAAAACGAGGCTGTTTCCGCCCGGTCTCGAACCGGGGACCTTTCGCGTGTTAGGTGAACGTGATAGCCTCTACACTACGGAAACCTGCAGGGACCGCTGCTGGTGTCTCGCTTGCGTTTCGGGCTGAGAAAGGGACGCGTCACTGTAGGCAGGGGGCGCTGGAGAGAGGAACAAAGGGCGCGATGAAACAAAATGCCGAAACCTGGGATCAAACCAGGGACCTTCAGAGCTTCAGTCTAACGCTCTCCCAGCTGAGCTATTTCGGCAGTGCGCAAAGCCCACAGCCACCTGCTCCAGCCTTCCTGTGTTGCGGCATGAGCGCACCAAGAGGAGCGGGAGAGTGTTGCAGGAACGTCACTCAG
This sequence comes from Lepisosteus platostomus, assembly GCF_059453375.1. NCBI lineage: Eukaryota > Metazoa > Chordata > Actinopteri > Semionotiformes > Lepisosteidae > Lepisosteus > Lepisosteus platostomus. The sequence continues at coordinate 81,163 of NW_028291473.1, forward strand.
AAGGAAAGGAACATGTGACCGGTCGCTCAAGACCTCTGTGAAGTACAGGAGCATACAGAAAGAGGCTGTTCCCGTCCGGTTTCGAACCGGGGATTTTTCGCGTGTGAGGCAAACGTGATAACCGCTGCGCTACGGAAACGGTGAGAAAAGGGACCCACTGGCAGTGAGTATTGAACCTTATTGCATTACTGCTCCCAACCAGTTGATATCAATTTAATTCCTAAGGGTTATGTTCTTGTTTTGAGTATCTCATGTAGACGTTGTAAACAAGTTCAATTACGAAACGGTCTAAATGAATGATATACTTGTGTCCTCTTGATATGTGTAACTCTTTGTAACTGAATTAATTTATATCTTTTGTATTCTGTTAAGCCTTACGATAAGATCTGTTAGGTTTGCATGCATATTCTATATATTAACAAATGTATCCTCGTGTATTAGTACCTGTGTGTGCATTGTTTGAGTTATGTCGCATGGTTGGATTCTAAGACCATTAAAATAATCAATTTTGTGATTTACTGCCACAAAAATAATTGTCCCAGTAAATGCCCAAACCCCTACAGAACTGGTGCCTCGTGAGAGAACACTACAACAGTGTGTGATATCCTGTCCCAGCCTGAGGAGCAGACAGCGAGCCTGTCTCTTAATAATGCTAATAATACAGTGTGTGATTCCCTGCCCCAGCCAGAGGAACAGACAGTGAGCCTGTCTCTCAATAATAATACAGTGTGTGATCTCCTGTCCCAGCCTGAGGAACAGACAGTGAGCCTGTCTCTCAATAATAATAATACAGTGTGTGATTCCCTGCCCCAGCCAGAGGAACAGACAGTGAGCCTGTCTCTCAATAATAATACAGTGTGTGATCCCCTGTCCCAGCTTGGGAAACAGTGAGTCAGCCTCTCAATAATTATAATACAGTGTGATCTACTGTCCCAGCCAGAGGAACACACAGTGAGCCTGTATCTAAATAATAATAATACAGTGCGTGATCTCCTGTACTAGCCTGAGGAACAGACAGCGAGCCTGTCTCTCAATAATGATAACCTAGTATGGAATGTCCTGTCCCAGTCTGAAGGACAAACAGTGAGCATGTCCCTCAGTTATAATAGAACAGTGTGTGTTCTCCAGTCCCAGCAGGAGGAACAGACAGTGAGTCTGTATCTCAATACTAATAATACAGTGTGTGATATCCTGCCCCAGCCTGAGGAACAGACAGTGAGCCTGTCTCTCAATAATAATAATACAGTGTGTGATTTCCTGTCCCAGCCTGGGGAACAGTGAACCAGATACTCAATAATAATAATACAGTGTGTGATCTCCTGTCTCAGCCTGGGGAACACTGAGCCTGTCTCTCAATACTAATTATACAGTGTGTCATTTCCTGCCCCAGTCAGAGGAACAGACAGTGAGCCCGTCTCTCAATAATAATAATACAGTGTGTGATCTCCTGTCCCAGCCTGAGGAACAGACAGGAGTGAGCCAGTCTCTCAATAATAATAAAGCAGATTATGATCTGCTGTCCCAGCCTAAGGAACAGTCAGGAAAGAGCAGGTCTCTCTATAATAATAATACAGTTTGTGATCTCCTGTCCCAGCCTGAGGAACAGACAGTGAGCCTGTCTCTCAATAATAATAATACAGTGTGGGATCTCCTGTCCCAGCCTGAGGAACAGTGAGCCTGTCTCTCAATAATAAAAATACAATGTGTTATCTCCTTTCCCGGCCTGGGGAACACTGAGGCTTTCTCTCAATACTAATAATACAGTGTGTGATATCCTACCCTAGCCTGAGGAACAGACAGTGAGCCTGTCTCTCAATAATAATAATAGAGTGTGTGATTTACTGTCCCAGCCTGAGGAACAGACTGTGAGCCTGTCTCTCAATAATAATAATAGAGTGTGTGATCTCCTGTCCCAGCCTGAGGAACAGACTGTGAGCCTGTCTCTCAGTAATAATAATAGTGTGTGATTTCCTGTCTCAGCCTGAGGAACAGACTGTGAGCCTCTCTCAATAATAATAATCCAGTGTGTGATCTCCTGTTCAAGCCCAAGTGAAGACACAGTGAGCCTATCTGTCAATAATAGTAATACAGTGTGTGATCTCCTGTCCCAGCCTGAGAAACAGACAGTGAGCCTGTCTCTCAATAATAATAATACAGCGTGTGATCTCCTGTCCCAGCCTGAGGAACAGACAGTGAGCCTGCCTCTCAATAACAAGCCAATGTGTGATCTCCTGTCCCAGCCTGAGGAACAGAGAGTGAGCCTGTCTCTCAATAATAATACAGTGTGTGATCCTCTGTCCCAGCCTGAGAAACAGACAGTGAGCCTGTCTCTCAATAATAATACAGTGTGTGATCCTCTCTCCCAGCCTGAGGAACAGACAGTGAGCCTGTCTCTCAATAATAATAATACAGTGTGAATTCCTGTCTCAGCTTGTGGAACATACAGTGAGCCTGTCTCTCTATAATAATAATATAATGTATGACCTCCTGTCCCAGCCTGGGGAATATACAGTGAGCCTGTCTCACTATAATAATAATACAGTGTCTGATCTCCTGTCCCAGCCTGAGGAACAATGAGCCTGTCAATCAATAATAATACAGTATGTGATGTCCTGTCTTCGCCTGAGGAACAGAGAGTAAGCCTGTCTCTCAATAATAATAATTCAGTGTGGGATCTCCTGTCCCAGTCTGATGAACAGACAGTGAGCCTCTCTCTCAATAAAAATAATACAGTGTGTGATCTCCTGTCCCAGCCTGAGGAACAAACAGTGAGCCTGTCTCAAAATAATAATAATACAGTGTGGGATCTCCTGTCCCAGCCTGGGGAACAGTGTGCCAGACTCTCAATAATATTAATAATAATAATACAATGTGATCTACTGTCCCAGATTGAGGAACAGACAGTGAGCCTGTCTCAATAATTATACAGTGTGTGACCATCTGTCCCAGACCGAGGAAAAGACAGTGAGTCTGTCTCTAAATAATAATAATACAGTGTGGGATCTCTTGTCCCAGCCTGGGGAACAGTGAGCCAGACTCTCAATAATAATAATACAGTGTGATCTACTGTCCCAGCCTGAGGAACAGACAGTGAGTTTGTCTCTCAATAATAATACAGTGTTATCTCCTGTCCCAGCCTGGGGAACAGACAGTGAGCCTGTCTCTCAATAATAATAATACAGTGTGTGATCTCCTGTCCCAGACTGAGGAACAGACAGTGAGACTGTCTCTCAATAATTATAATAATACTGTGTGAGCTCCTGACCCAGCCTGGGGAACATACAGTGAGCCTGTCTCTCTAAAATAATAATTCAGTGTGGGATCTCCTGTCCAACTCTGAGGAACAGACAGTGAGCCTGTCTCTAAATAATAATAATACAGTGTGTGATCTCCTGTCCCAGCCTGAGGAACAGTGAGCCTGTCAATCAATAATAATACAGTATGTGATGTCCTGTCTGAGCTTGAGGAACAGAGAGTAAGCCTGTCTCTCAATAATAATAATACAGTGTGGGATCTCCTGTCCCAGCCTGGGGAACAGTGAGCCAGACTCTCAATAATCTTAATAATAATAATACAGTGTGATCTACTGTCCCAGCCTGAGGTACAGTGAGCCTGTCTCTCAATAATAATATAGTGTGTGACCATCTTCTGTGGTCTGTTTCAAATCCGCCCGCGATGAGACACCGAGGAGAAATGAAGAGCCCCAGTCGCGCTAGAAAATCACCCGGGAAAGAGACTTTCAATGTAGGAAAAAATAGTCGTTAGTAACAGACATAATATGTTTGTTTTGTTTTTTTAATCGCTGCGATGTGTGACTAAGCTCATACGACTAAGAGTTGCCCCCTTTGTCTAGATCTGGTAACCTGCTCGTCGCTGGTGGGCCAGATCGTGTCCCCCGTCACTACACTGGGGCATTAAGACCCACACAGAGCGCAGGGTGAGTGCCCCCTGCTGGCCCCACTGAGAGGTTGTATCCCACCTCCTCCGCTCTTTGCGAAAAGCAGTATCTTCAGGCCCTGACATCCCACCCCTGCCACTCTCTGCGTAAATAAGTATCGTCAGGCCCTGACATCCCACCCCCGCCACTGTCTACGTAAAGTAGTATCGTCAGGGCCTGACATCCCACTCCCGCCACTCTCTGTGTAAAGTAGTGTCATATGGCCCTGACACCAATCCCTCCACTCTCTGCATAAAGCAGTGTCTTATGGCCCTGAAACCCTTCCCTCCACTCTCTACATAAAGCAGTGTTGTCAAGCCCTGACATCCCTCCCCCACCACTCTCTGCGTAAAGCACTGCCGTATAACCCTGACACCCACTCCTCCACACTCTGCGTTAAGCTGTGTTGTCAGGCCCTGATATCCCACCCCCGCCACTCTCTGTGTAAAGCAGTGTCATATGGCCCTGACATCCCACCCCCACCACTCTCTGTGTAAAGCACTGCTGTATGGCCCTGACATCACACCGCCACCACTCTCTGCGGAAAGCACTGTCATATAGCCCTGACACCCACCCCTCCATTTTTTGCATAAAGCAGTGTCGTCAAGCCCTGCCACTCTCTGCGTAAAGAAGTGTCGTATGGCCCTGAAATCCCACCCCCACCACTAACTGTGTAAAGTAGTATCGTCAGGCCCTGACATCCCACCCCTGCCTCTCCCTGCGTAAAGAAGTGTCATATGGCCCTGACATCACACCCCCACCACTCTCTGTCGAAAGCACTGTCGTATAGCCCTGACATCCCACCCCTCCACTCTCTGCATAAAGCAGTGTCGTCAAGCTCTGACATCCCACCCCCACCACTCTCTGTGTAAAGCAGTGTCATATGGCCCTGACATCCTAGCCCCGCCACTCTCTGTGTAAAGCAGTGTCATATGGCCCTGACATCCCACCCCCACCACTCTCTGTGTAAAGCACTGTTGTATGGCCCTGACATCACACCCCCACCACTCTCTGCGGAAAGCACTGTCGTATAGCCTTGACACCCACCTCTCCACTCTCTGTGTAAAGCAGTGTCATCTAGCCCTGACATCCCACCCCCTCCACTCTCTGAATAAAGAAGTGTCGTATGGCCCTGACATCCCACCCCTCCACTCTCTGCGTAATACGGTATCGTCAGGCCTTGACATCCAACCCCCGCCACTCTCTGCGTAAAGCAGACACGTTACAGACATTTACAACAAAGACATATTATAAAATATTGACATATACTGTAGGCGGCTGGAGCATTATTGGGAGACAGACTCACTGTTCCTCAGGCTGTGACAGGAGATCACATACTGGGCTGCCAGATCAACTGAGTTCACTCCTCCCTCTCCCAGTAGGATTGGGACCCGTTGTGATTCTGGCAGGTGTGGGAACTCTGGGATTAGATTTCTGAATTTCGGGAAGAATGTTTCTCTAATCCCAGAGTATCTGTCACAGTGCAGTAGGAAGTGCACCTCTGTCTCTATTTCTCCCCGCTGGCAGTGGGAGCACAGCCTGTCCTCTCTGGGCAGCCAGGTCTGCCTGTGTCGCCCAGTTTCTATGGCCAGGTTGTGGTCACTGAGCCTGTACTTCGTCAGGGTCTGTTTCTGTTTGTTATTTTTTATTTTGGTCAAATATTCAGCTAGTGTGTATTGTCTGTTTAAGGTTCTGTAGCATTCCAGTTTATGTTGTGTTTGTGTGTGTGTGTCCCAGTGTGTGAGATATTGCTGTTTGATCTGTGCTGTGATGTGGTTGAGTCTGGGTTGTGGTGCTCTAGCAGTGCTGTCCTGAGGCTGGTTAGTGTCGGTGTCACTCACTGCGAGTGTGATCTCAGCAGAGTCTCTGTACTCTTGGGACACTTGACTCACCTGTCTCTCTCTTTCTCTCCCTGTGCTGTCCCTCTCCTGCCCCCTCTCTCCCTCCTCGGACTCCAGCTGGAGGAGGTCCAATCACCACCTCCTGTGAGACAGAAGAAAAATAAGGTGGGTAATGCTCTGATCCTCTCTTTACATCTGTCCAGTGTCCAGTCAGTATCCAGTCAGTGTGTCTGTATGAACCCCTCTCTCTCTCTCAGTGCAGTGTTCATGTACTGGAGTGTCCAGTCAGTGTGTCTGTATGAACCCCTCTCTCTCTCAGTGCAGTGTTCATGTACTGGAGTGTCCAGTCATGTGTCTGTATGAACCCCTCTCTCTCTCTCAGTGCAGTGTTCATGTCCTGGAGTGTCCAGTCCGACTCTTAACGTGACTCTCCTGTCTCTGCTTCAGAAGCACTGGTGCGTCTTTTTAAAGTCCCTGAGCTGCGTGTCGGTGGAGACAGATGATCAGGACGAGCTGATGGAGGCGGCGGAGACCGTGGGTCAGGAGAGGAAGAGCGAGGGAGAGGAGGAGCAGGATGCCGGGAAGGACAAGTAGAGGAAGAGGACGTGCAGGTGAGCAGACAGGGGGGCGCCGCCCGGTCATGTCTGTGATTCAAGGAGGAGTCTCCTCTTGCTGTTTGATGTCATGGTGACGTCTGTGTCTGTGTCCCTCACACCTGCAATAACAATATTCTTTCCAGGTTCCTTTCCTGGTTCTGTGCCAGCTAAGATCTGGACTGGACTGGACTGGACTGGAGTGGAGCTGAGGGACGCCAGACTGGACTGCACTGAAGCTGAGGGGCCCCAGACTGAACTGGACAGGAGCTGAGGGACACCAGACTGGACTGGACTGGAGCCTAGGGACACCAGACTGGACTGGACCGGAGCTGAGAGACACCAGACTGGACTGCACCGGAGCTGAGAGACACCAGACTGGACTGGACTGGAGCTGAGGGACCCCAGACTGTGCTGGACCTAAGCTGAGGGACCCCAGTCTGGACTGAAGCTGAGGGACCCCAGACTGTGCTGGACCGAAGCTGAGGGACACCAGACTGTGCTGGACCGAAGCTGAGGGAACCCAGTCTGGACTGCACTGGAGCTGAGGGGCCCCAGACTGGACTGGACTGAAGCTGAGGGGCCCCAAACTGGACTGGACTGAAGCTGAGGGACCCCAGACCCCAGTCTGGACTGAAGCTTGTAATTTTTGTTCTTTTGTTAAGCATCAATAAATTTTTTTTAAAAAAAATCTATTTAGCTTTTGGTTTTTTCCCTCCCCCCCCCCAAAGTTGCTGCTGGGAGAGGTGTGAGTGGGGCCAGCAGGGGGCGCTCTCACCCTGTGGTCTGTGTGAGTCCTGATGCCCCAGTATAGTGACGGGGGACACTGGACTGTAAACAGGCGCCGTCCTTCGGATGGGAGGTCAAACCAAGGTCCTGACTCTCTGTGCTCATTAACAATCCCGGGGTGTCTCTGGAGAAGAGTAGGGGTGTTACCCCAGTGTCCTGGCCTGATTCCCCCCCTGGTCTTGACCCATCATGGCCTCCTACTCACCCCCCTCTCTGAACTGGCTCCATCCCTCTGTTCCCTCTGCTGTGTGCTGAGCGGACTGGAGCATCATCCAGGTGGGGGCTGCACACTGGGGGGGCTGGAGGGGATCCCCCTGACCTGGGAAGAGCTCTGAGTGGAGAGTCCAGACGAATTAATTATTATTATTATTCGTGCTGCACTGGGCTTCAGTCCTGGCAGTGAGAGGGGGACTCTGTGATCAGTACAGATACTTATGACTGTATAATAATACACGATAGAAATGGAAAACAGGGTAGCGCTGTAGTCTCTTCGAAACGTTTTGAACTGTCAGAAGAAGTTTTCACAACCCGGACTCGTGAAGGTACAGGTCTTCTCCCATCGTCCGGAGCAAGGTGTATCGTGTCCTGGTGATTTCTCCCGTTTCGAACGGAGTTTAATGTCGCATTTCTACTTTATTAGAGAGAGGCACTGAACATCCTGTGATGGACTGGTGTCCTGTCCAGGGTGTGTGAGGGTGTGTGTGTCCTGTGATGGACTGGTGGATCACAATATTAATTCTCCTCCTTGATTCCCTCCTTCATCACCAGAGTGAAAGCGGGACACGGCAGTAAAAGCTCAGCCCTGCGGGTGGTAGTCCTCTCGGCCACACGGGGGTGCTGTGGCTCCACGGGGGGCGTTATGTTCAAGTCCCGCTGGGAATCGCACCGACGCGGGAGTTCGTGAACGTCCCAGACACCAAGAAAACGAGAGAGAAAAAAGGTCGTTTTCGGGGTTCAAGAAGCAACCCCGAGATTCAGGGAGTTTCCCCGCTGAGCTTACTCTGCCGAAAACACGCAGGTTTTATTTTTTTCCCGTGCCCCCCCCTCACACAGGCCGTTTCTGTAGCGTGAAGTTGTGTTTTTTTGCGTGGCGGTCGGTGAAGGGCGAAATTGTATTTATTTTTTTCCCACGGTTTGAAACAGAAACAGCCGGGTGGTGTTGTAGAGAGGTCGACGTGCCCGGTTTTCCTTGTCTGCGAAGCCCGTTTTTTTTTTTGGGGGTGGGGGGGGGTCGTGAGGTCCCACGCAGCGCTCGGAAAAGAAAATGACGTTTCTTTTCCCCGCAGGACAGGGGGGGAACCTGTGTTTTTTGGACGTGGCGTGGCCCGAAATTTCCGCCCTTGGGCGCTAGAGGGGGGTGGAGTTTGGTCTTTCTTTGATTTGGGGGTCGGCGGGGGGGTCTAATTTCACTGAACCAAACCCCACGGAAACCCGTGTTGGACGTGGGGGTGCTGAATGCGCCCTCGACGTGATTTTGTCTTTAAATTCAAGTGCAGCTTTTGTAAGCCTTGGGCCGGAAACAGCTGGACCCGTTTCCCCTGCCTGTCCGAGGTGGCGACTACCGGGGTCGTACAGGGACACCCGGCTGGCCGCCGAGAGTTGGGAAAAATAAAATGTCAGCAAAAAAAACAGCAACCGTGAAAAATGTCGGCCATTATTGTTTCGCGGCCGAGCCGTGAGCGCGTTTGGGGCGACGTCACGGGGGCGTCACAATGAGCCGCCTGACGTCACAGAGCGGGGGCGGCGCCGGAGCCCCATGAGCTCAGAGGAGTGAAGAGAGAAGAGGAGGAGGAAAGCGCTATATAGTCCTTTCTAAACACGTGTTTCTTCCAATAAAGTTACTTCGACTTAGATCGTTAGTTTCAGCTTCAGAAACGCTCTTCAGAATCCCCGTGAAATCGGTAAGTCAGTCAAAAGTGAGAAATAACAAAATAAGTGGAGAAATAAGTTGTTTTTTTTACCGTTACTCAACTCTTATGGGTGTGATCGTGCTGTAAAAAGATATTGAGAGGAGGTGCACCTCTACTCAGAGAGTGGTGGGGGTGGGGAACAAGCTGCCCAGCCCTGTGGTTGAAGCCGATACCCTGGCTTCTCTCCAGACACAGCTGGGTGAGCTCCTCCAGTCAGGACAGGAGGCTCTTCTGTACACAGAGGGTGGCGGGGGTGTGGAACAAAGCTGATAACCTGGCTCCTCTCCAGACACAGCTGGGTGAGCTCCTCCTGTCAGGACAGGAGGCTCTACTGTACACAGAGGGTGGTGGGGGTGGGGAACAAGCCGCCCAGCCCTGTGGTTGAAGCCGATACCCTGGCTTCTCTCCAGCCACAGCTGGGTGAGGTCCTCCAGTCAGGACAGGAGGCTCTTCTATACACAGAGGGGGGCGGGGGTGGGGAACAAGCCGCCCAGCTGTGTGGCTCCGCCCCCTCCCCTCCCCTCTGTGACTCTGCTTGTCTCGGCAGGACGATGGACCGACAGAGATGCCGCACGGCCGTGCGCGGTCGCAGCAGGACCCGAGCCCGGCGAGGCGTCGTAAGTCCACCCCTCCCGCCCGCCGTCCAGCGTCCAGCGTCCAGCCCTCCTCCGACTGACCTCTCCGCCCCCAGCAGCGCTCGCTGTATTATAATAATAATAATAATAAACTTCACTGATAGAGCACCTTTCACACACATAGCAGCGCAAAGCGCTTGACAGACCAGGTCTCACGGTAACACCTCCAGACGAGGAGAGACACTTCCAGTGGTGATCTTGACTGAGGACATGCCTCGGCTCAAGAGACAGGGTCGCGGGTCCATTATGGCCTTCTGAGAGCACAGATTGCCTCTGGACGTCCCAGACTCTTACTGGACACACTGTAGAGACTCACCTGTCCAGACTCTCACTGGACACACTGTACACACTCACCTGTCCACACTCTCACTGGACACACTGTACACACTCACCTGTCCAGACTCTCACTGGACAGACTGTAGAGACTCACCTGTCCACACTCTCACTGGACACACTGTAGAGACTGCCCAAGGCCTCTAGTCTCGACACGACTGGGCTGGGCTATGTGGTCAGAGCTGTCTTGGAGATGAGCAGTTTGGCGTCTTCACAGGTCACACCGGTCAGGCCGAACCCGGACTGGCAGTGGGAGAGATCCCGGCCCAAGTCCCGGTGCTTTTCCGTAAGTCTGACCCGGTCGCCTTCCGCGAGACTGGACCGGCCGCCCTGTGGTGGGCCCGGTGCCCCACATCTACCCTACAGCTCCCCACACTGACCCCTAAACTCCCGATACCCTACAGCTCCCCACACTGACCCCTAAACTCCCGATACCCTACAGCTCCCCCCACTGACCCCTAAACTCCCGATACCCTACAGCTCCCCCCACTGACCCCTAAACTCCCGATACCCTACAGCTCCCCACACTGAACCCTAAACTCCCGATACCCTACAGCTCCCCACACTGACCCCTAAACTCCCGATACCCTACAGCTCCCCACACTGACCCCTAAACTCCCGATACCCTACAGCTCTCCACACTGACCCCTAAACTCCCGATACCCTACAGCTCCCCACACTGACCCCTAAACTCCCGATACCCTACAGCTCCACACACTGACCCCTAAACTCCCGATACCCTACAACTCCACACACTGACCCCTAAACTCCCGATACCCTACAGCTCCCCACACTGACCCCTAAACTCCCGATACCCTACAGCTCCCCCCACTGACCCCTAAACTCCCGATACCCTACAGCTGCTCACACTGACCCCTAAACTCCCAATACCCTACAGCTCCCCACACTGACCCCTAAACTCTCGATACCCTACAGCTCCCCACACTGACCCCTAAACTCCCGATACCCTACAGCTCCCCCCACTGACCCCTAAACTCCCGATACCCTACAGCTCCCCACACTGACCCCTAAACCCCCGATACCCTACAGCTCCCCACACTGACCCCTAAACTCCCGATACCCTACAGCTCCCCACACTGACCCCTAAACTCCCGATACCCTACAGCTGCTCACACTGACCCCTAAACTCCCGATACCCTACAGCTCCCCACACTGACCCCTAAACTCCCGATACTCTACAGCTCCCTACACTGACCCCTAAACTCCCGATACCCTACAGCTCCCCACACTGACCCCTAAACTCCCGATACCCTACAGCTGCTCACACTGACCCCTAAACTCCCGATACCCTACAGCTCCCCACACTGACCCCTAAACTCCCGATACCCTACAGCTCCCCACACTGACCCCTAAACTCCCGATACCCTACAGCTCCACACTCTGACCCCTAAACTCCCGATACCCTACAGCTCCCCACACTGACCCCTAAACTCCCGATACCCTACAGCTCTCCACACTGACCCCTAAACTCCCGATACCCTACAGCTCCACACTCTGACCCCTAAACTCCCGATACCCTACAGCTCCCCACACTGACCCCTAAACTCCCGATACCCTACAGCTGCTCACACTGACCCCTAAACTCCCGATACCCTACAGCTCCCCACACTGACCCCTAAACTCCCGATACCCTACAGCTCCACACTCTGACCCCTAAACTCCCGATACCCTACAGCTCCCCACACTGACCCCTAAACTCCCGATACCCTACAGCTCTCCACACTGACCCCTAAACTCCCGATACCCTACAGCTCCACACTCTGACCCCTAAACTCCCGATACCCTACAGCTCCCCACACTGACCCCTAAACTCCCGATACCCTACAGCTCCCCACTCTGACCCCCACAGTCCTGATGGCCGAGAGGTCTCTGCTTGCTGTAGTGATTGAGTGAGCTCTGTGGACCTGACCTCTGTCTTGTGTCCTCGTTTCCAGCGTCTTCTAGTGGTCCGGCATTTCACACGACCTGAAGGTGAGATCTGGGGAGGAGACAGAGCACCCCCTAACACCCCTGAGCTGGGTTACAGGGTAAGACAGCTTCTTACTGTTGGACACACCTGTCCACACTCTTACTGGACACACTGGACACACTCGCCTGTCCAGACACTTACTGGATACACTGGACACACTCACCTGTCCGGACTCTTACTGGACACACTGTACAGACTCACCTGTCCACACTCACCTGTCCAGACTCTTACTGGACACACTCTCACTGGACACACTGTCCACACTCACCTGCCAACACTCTCACTGGACACACTGTACACACTCACCTGTCCAGACTCTCACTGGACACACTGGACACACTCACCTGTCCAAACTCTCACTGGACACACTGTACACACTCACCTGTCCACACTCTCACTGGACACACTGTACACACTCACCTGTCCAGACTCTTACTGGACACACTGTACACACTCACCTGTCCACACTCTCATTGGACACACTGTACACACTCACCTGTCCAGGCGTAGTCTCTGCTCCTCATCCCCCCTGCGTTGTGTCTCCCCCTCTCCCCGCTGGACAGAATCCTGTGGTGTCTTCCTGTTTCCCCGAGCTCGTCCAGAAGCTGGAGAGGGTGGCCGAGCTGCAGCTGGAGCTCCCGGGGTCGCCCTGCTCGTCCCGCTCAGGCTCGCCCGGCTCGTTCCGCTCGGTGTCCCCCCCCTCCTCGCCCGAGAGCCCCTCCGCTCCCCGCCCCCGGCCCCCCCCTCCAGCCCCCTCAGGCCCCTGCCCGCCCCGCCCCGCCGCCCCCCCTTCCTCGCCGCCATGCCCCTCGAGCCCCCCCTGCTGCCCGGGGCGGTGCCCCTGCCCCTGCCCCCGCCCGTCCTGCCCCCCATCGCCCGCCCGGCCCCGCCAGGCCCCGCCTGGGGCTCCCCGGTGCGGAGGGCAAGGAGAGAGGCTGAGATGTCTGACGAGGCAAGTGGGGCAAAGTCCGTCTGTCCATCTGACCTTCTGTCCGTCTGTCCGTCCATCTGTCCGTCTATCCTTCAGTCCATCTGTCCCTCTGTCCATCTGTCCTTTTCTCTGTCCTGTCCTTCTGTCCTTTTCTCTGTCCTTCTGTCTTTCTGTTCTTTTCTGTGTCCATCTGTCTTTCTGTCCTTTTCTGTCTTTCTATCCATCACTCTATCTATCCTTTTCTCTGTCCATCTGTCCTTCTGTCCATCTGTCTTTCTGTCCTTTTCTCTGTCTTTTTGTCCATCTGTACTTCTCTCTTTCTGTCTTTCTGTCCTTCTGTCTGAGTCTCTCTTTTTCTCTGTGTCTGTCCCTCTCTCCCTGTCTCTCTCCCTGTGTCTTTCCATGTCTCCCTGCTCTCTGTCTATCCTGCGTTGTCCCAGCTGGGTCTCTCTCCCTGTGTCTCTCCGTGTGTCTCCCTGCCTGTCTCTCTGTCTGTCCTGCGTTGTCCCAGCTGGGTCTCCCTCCCTCCTCTCTCTCCGTGTGTCTCCCTGCTCTCTGTCTGTCCTGCGTTGTCCCAGCTGGGTCTCTCTCCCTGTGTCTCTCCGTGTGTCTCCCTGTCTGTCTCTCTGTCTGTCCTGCGTTGTCCCAGCTGGGCCTGTCTCCTCTGCTCTCTGACTTCAGCTCTGTTCGCCGATGTCCCGCCAGCCCGTCTCTCTCTAAGCCTGTCTCTTGACTTGCAGGAGGAAGAGGAGGTGGAGACAGCTCTTCCGGCAGGAGAGAGGAAGGAGGTCAGTGCTGGTCCCACCCTGCCCCCTGTCCTGTCTGTGGTGGAGTTTTGCCGTCTTGTCTGTCCCTGGGTCTCAGTGTCTCTTTCAGCCCTGTCTGTCAGTGTCTCTCTCGGCCTGCTGTCTGCCTGTCCCTGCCTCTCTGTCTCTCTCTATTTCAGCCCTGACTGTCAGTGTCTCTCTCCTCCTCCTCTCTGTCCTCAGTGTGTCTCTCTCCTCCTCCTCTCTGTCCTGTGGTGTCCAGTGGGTCAGTATTAGTGGGCTACACCCAGGCTCACTCACTGCGAGTGTGATCTCAGCAGAGTCTCTGTGCTCTTGGGACACTTGACTCACCTGTCTCTCTCTTTCTCTCCCTGTGCTGTCCCTCTCCTGCCCCCTCTCTCCCTCCTCGGACTCCAGCTGGAGGAGGTCCAATCACCACCTCCTGTGAGACAGAAGAAAAAGAAGGTGGGTAATGCTCTGATCCTCTCTTTACTCCTGTCCAGTGTCCAGTCAGTGTGTCTGTATGAACCCCTCTCTCTCTCAGTGCAGTGTTCATGTACTGGAGTGTCCAGTCAGTGTGTGTGTATGAACCCCTCTCTCTCTCAGTGCAGTGTTCATGTCCTGGAGTGTCCAGTCAGTGTGTCTGTATGAACCCCTCTCTCTCTCAGTGCAGTGTTCATGTCCTGGAGTGTCCAGTCAGTGTGTCTGTATGAACCCCTCTCTCTCTCAGTGCAGTGTTCATGTACTGGAGTGTCCAGTCCGACTCTTAACGTGACTCTCCTGTCTCTGCTTCAGAAGCGCCGATGCGTCTTTTTGATGTCCCTGCGCTGCGTGTCGTTGGAGACAGAAGATCAAGACGAGCCGATGGAGGTGGCGGAGCCTGTAGCTCAGGAGAGAAAGAGCGAGGGAGAGGAGGAGCAGGCTGCCGGGAAGGACAAGAAGAGGAAGAGGAGGAGCAGGTGAGCAGACAGGGGGGCGCCGCCCGGTCATGTCTGTGATTCAAGGAGGAGTCTCCTCTTGCTGTTTGATGTCATGGTGACGTCTGTGTCTATGTCCCTCACACCTGCAATAACAATATTCTTTCCAGGTTCCTTTCCTGGTTCTGTGCCTGCTAACATCTGGACTGGACTGGACTGGACTGGACTGGACTGGAGCTGAGGGACACCAGACGACTGGACTGGAGCCTCGGGACACCAGACTGGACTGGACCGGAGCTGAGAGGCACTAGACTGGACTGGAGCTGAGGTACACCAGACTGTGCTGGACCGAAGCTGAGGGACCCCAGTCTGGACTGAAGCTGAGTGACCCCAGACTGTGCTGGACCGAAGCTGAGGGACCCCAGTCTGTGCTGGACCGAAGCTGAGGGACCCCAGTCTGTGCTGGACTGAAGCTGAGAGACCCCAGACTGTGCTGGTCTGAAGCTGAGGGACCCCAGACTGGACTGCACTGGAGCTGAGGGACACCAGACTGGACTGGACTGGAGCTGAGGGGCCCCAGACTGGACTAGACTGGAGCTGAGAGGCCCCAGACTGGACTGGACCAAAGCTGAGGGACCTCAGGCTGTGCTGTACCGAAGCTGAGGGACCCCAGACTGTGCTGGACCGAAGCTGAGGGACCCCAGTCTGTGCTGGACCGAAGCTGAGGGACCCCAGACTGGACCGAAGCTGAGGGACCCCAGTCTGTGCTGGACCGAAGCTGAGGGACCCCAGACTGTGCTGGACCGATGCTGAGGGACCCCAGTCTGGACTGAAGCTGAGGGACCCCAGACTGCACTGGACTGAAGCTGAGGGCCCCCAGACTGGACTGATGACCTTTTGTTAAGCATCAATAATTTTTTTTAAAAAAAAATCTGTTTAGCTTTTGGTTTTTTCCCTGCCCCCCCCCCCCCCCAAAGTTGCTGCTGGGAGAGGTGTGAGTGGGGCCAGCAGGGGGCGCTCTCACCCTGCGGTCTGTGTGGGTCCTGATGCCCCAGTATAGTGACGGGGGACACTGGACTGTAAACAGGCGCCGTCCTTCGGATGAGACGTCAACAGACGTTAATGAGACTCATTAACAATCCCGAGGTGTCTCTGGAGAAGAGTAGGGGTGTTACCCCAGTGTCCTGGCCTGATTCCCCCCCTGGTCTTGACCCATCATGGCCTCCTTATCACCCCCCTCTCTGAACTGGCTCCATCCCTCTGCTCTCCTCCCCACTGAGAGCTGCTGTGTGCTGAGCGGACTGGAGCATCATCCAGGTGGGGGCTGCACACTGGGGGGGCTGGAGGGGATCCCCCTGACCTGGGAAGAGCTCTGAGTGGAGGGTCCAGACTTATTAATTATTATTATTATTCGTGCTGCACTGGGCTCCTGTCCTGGCAGTGAGAGGGGGACTCTGTGATCAGGACAGATACTTATGACTGTCTAATAATACACGATAGAAATGGAACACAGGGTAGCGCTGTAGTCTCTTCGAAACGTTTTGAACTGTCAGAAGAAGTTTTCACAACCCGGACTCGTGAAGGTACAGGTCTTCTCCCATCGTCCGGAGCAAGGTGAGAGGCCACCCCCTCGGGGCGCAGTATCCCCGATGCACCCCCCCCCACCACCCAAAACGACACACACTTCTGTGACGATTGGGAGACCCCGGTTCGACCAGCCCCTGCGGTGGAGGAAACGACCCGCTGGAGAGAACACGCAGACTCCACACAGAAGGGTCACCTCGGCATTTATTCCAACAGCAAAACAACACCAGAGAGAAACGGTCTCCGAAAGAGAAGCGTACACCGGGAAAAACACGACAGGGTCATTACAAATGGGAATAGGAGTTCTTTTTTTCTTTTCCGGACGTCAGCTGTATCGTGTCCTGGTGATTTCTCCCGTTTCGAACGGAGTTTAATGTCGCGTTTCTACTTTATTAGAGAGAGACACTGAACTTTGGGGAACGTGACATCCACCCAGTATTACTAGTAGATTGATAAATGTAAATGTTCTTTTTCCCCCTGTATTATATACCTCGCGAAATATAACGATGGCCAACTCCTTAAGTCGAAATTTAAACCCTTTTCACGCTACAAGACTCCGGACGTTTCCTTTTTTGTCCTCTTTGTCCTCCAAAATAAAAAAAAAACTGGGATCCATCGTGGCGTTGCCAAATTAAAACGTCAACCACTTTTCGGGCTTTCGGAACTGTTTGTGTGGAGTCTGCATGTTCTCCTTGTGTTCTCCGAGTCCAAAGACAGGTTTTTGGGCTAATTGGCTTCTGGGAAAACTGGCCCTGGTGTGTGTGTGTCCTGTGATGGACTGCTGTACTGTCCAGGGTGTGTGAGTGAGTCTGTGTGTGTCATGTGATGGACTGGTGTCCTGTCCAGGGTGTGTGAGTGTGTGTGTCTGTGTGTCCTGTGAGGGACTGGTGTCCTGTCCAGGGTGTGTGAGTGTGAGTGTGAGTGTGAGTGTGTGTGTGTGTGTGTGTGTGTGTGTGTCCTGTGAGTGACTGGTGTCCTGTCCAGGGTGTGTGAGTGTGTGTGTGTCCTGTGATGGACTGGTGTCCTGTCCAGGATGTGTGAGTGAGTGTGTGTGTGTCCTGTGATGGACTGGTGTCCTGTCCAGGGTGTGTGAGTGTGTATGTCTGTGTGTCCTGTGATGGACAGCCTGGACACCCATGAGACACTGTCTTCCTCAGAAGACTCTCACGGAGGGCACACTGTCCCTAACCCGGGTCTAGAAGAAACTACAGTGATCTATAATTCCTGCGCCTCGGAAGGGGTTAAGACGTCTATGTCCGGCGCCCGCGCCCGCGGACCGGCGGTTCGGCGTCGCGCTCCGCAGCTCGAGCTTCGGTGCGAGGCAGGGCGGGAGGGAGTCGATGTGGCCTCGGCGCCATCTTTGCTGGTGAGTCAATTGTGACCGTTGCGGTACAATAAACCATCAATAAATCTTTTCCCACCCCGACAAGTATTTCTGTCGCGGCCCACGTCCCTTACAATCGACAACCTATAAAAAAACGTAGCCCTTCGCAACATTACACGCCATTTTTTTATTTTAAACGTCCGTTAGATACGGAGGTGGCTCGATACCTGTCTTAACCTCGCCGGCGTCTTCAAACAGGCAAGTTAATTTTATTTGGGGTCCCTCAGAATTGTGACAGAAATGTCAGTGAACCACAATAAAAAACGAAACTTTTTTTTTAAAGGCGATGAATGGATTTTAAGAGTAACCGTGTAGCGACTGACGTAAGGAAAAAAAAGTTGTCTTTCCCTACGAAGACCTTTTGGTACAGGACTTTCTTTAAATATCAGTTGTGCATAGCGTTTTACAAAAAGTTGATGATGATCTTGGAGATAATTGCAAAGGAAAATTGAGATAACTACCAAAACATTACGTGTGAAACGACAGGACAGAACTTTGAACCCACAAAGAAACAAAGGTATGAAATATTGCCTCGTCATGGGGGGTTGATAATTGTAATAAGTGTTCCTAATTTTCGTAAAGAAATGTATACTATGGGAGTCACACGTGAGATTTAGTGTATATACGTTTCATATTGTGCATATATACGGGGTTAAAAAGTGGAATGAGTATGATTATAAACTCGGGTGTCCTATAATCAGATCATTTTTGAACAAGCTTTGATTAGACAGGTGAAAAACAACATCATAATATATTCTCACGTCTGAATATCAGCTTCTCCCCTCTGGCCAACATTTCAGGGCTCCCAGGTGTAGATCCCAAATTGAAACAAATATTAATTTGTTACCCAATTAAACAGTTAATAGAAGTGAGTGACCAGGGTAAATAAAGGTGGGTCAGTGTAAACTGTTTATTCTGTACCAGACTTTGTCATGTGTGATGTGTCATGACTTCTTATATTAAGTTTTATCTTTATATTTAGTTATACATGTGTAATAGATGCGATGTGTGTCCATAAAAAGGTTTCTCCAGGGGAAAATCAAGTTGGTTTTAAAACCGTGTTTCCTTTGTAGGGTACGTTTGCATTCCAAGTGTGGGGTTTTTGCCTTTTTATCATATTTTGGATGTGAATCCGTGGTATTTTTGCAGAGACAAGTTGCCTTTCTTATACGCAGAGGGATCTGCTCGTGAGATGTCCGCCCGGTCCATTTCTGAGCTCAGTATAAGGTGTAGAAAGCATGACTGTCATCATAACCCGCCTCTCACCCAGGTGTGGAATAATGTTGTGACTATTGCTTCAACAATAACATGCTGATTGCATGTTTCTAGATGGGTATAACAGAGATCTCAACTACTGAGGGGCTGAGCTATATAATTGCTAACACTTATATAGCGCTTTTCTGGACACCCCACTCAATGCGCTGCACAGGGAATGGGGTATCCCTCTACCGCCACCAATGTACAGCCCCCACCTGGATGATGCGACGGCAGCCATAGTGCGCCAGAACGCTCCCCACACACCAGCTCTCAGTGGGGTGGAGAGCAGAGAGATGAAGCCAGTTCAGAGAGGGGGGTTATTAGGAGGTCATGATTGGTAAGGGCCAATGGGAAATTTGGCCAGGACGCCTGGGTTACACCCCTACTCTTTTCGAGAGACGCCCCGGGATTTTTAATGACCACAGAGAGTCAGGACCTCGGTTTTACGTCTCATCCGAAGGACAGCGCCTGTTTACAGTATAGTGTCCCCCGTCACTATACTGGGGTATCAGACCGCAGGGTGAGCGCCCCCCTGCTGTCCCACTAACACCTCTTCCACCTCTTAGTAGCCAATGAAAAATGGTAGCTTCCTCAGAGACACCGCAGGAAGACAGGAGTTTGTGATGAAAGTTCGAGAGGGATGGCCACACCCTAGTTCGGTCAGACTCGGCTGTCGATATTTTAGCAATCACTCCTGACTCCTCTCCTGAAACACTGTCAATACTGCACGTGATCCCCCTCTCTCCCTCGCGTCCCTCTCCCACCCCGTCTCCACCTGTGTAGCTGCCCCCCCTGGTCACTCCTCCTCGCTGTGCAGGGGGGGTCCCAGCCTCCTCGTCCTCTGGCCAGGAGCCCTCAGCCAAGCGGGTTCAGCCAGATCATCACTCCATGATCCTTTCAGTATGCTAAATTCCTGGTGTTGTTTTTTTTCTCCCCAGAAAACTGACTGTCCGCCCCACCTCTGCGCTAAGTGGACGATGAAGTCAGGTTCCAGTGTGCCTGGTGTTTACAGGTAATACTTCAGACTGGTCGGCCTCACCTCAGGGTGTCTGGGCGTTTGA
Organism: Lepisosteus platostomus; assembly: GCF_059453375.1. Classification (NCBI taxonomy): domain Eukaryota; kingdom Metazoa; phylum Chordata; class Actinopteri; order Semionotiformes; family Lepisosteidae; genus Lepisosteus; species Lepisosteus platostomus. The sequence goes on from NW_028291473.1 coordinate 101,092, forward strand.
TATTATACAGTTGCAATGCTGAGGCCTGTGACTGTGATGCTGTAAGGCTACAGGAGTCTCTCTGGAGATCCTGAGTGATTTCCGGCGTTCGTGCGGAAACACAGCCCCACCCTCCCGCGGTGTCCAGTCCACAGAATTTCCTGGAGACGTGGTCTCGCCGATGGGCGACCCCGCCAGCGAGAGACTAGCTGAGGCACAATGTTCTGTACGGTTCAGTTAATTAGACGCGCACAGATGTTGAGCTCATCGTCCTTTTAATTGTGCCATCTATGCTAACTGTAGCAGAGATCGAACTATCAAGGTGACAGATCAATAATTTTAAATTAGATAGATGCATGATATTGCTAGCGCTGATGCAAGAGGCAAGTCAGAGGAACTGAACACAGAATGGATAGGAGTCGCAGTGAGTGAGAGAGGAATGAGCTAAATTATTTTTAATTTAAAAATAATTAAAACACTGAAGAACAGGAGACACAGTGAGAGAGAGGAGATCACAGGAAATACCTCAGTAACAAACATACTAACACACAGGACAGGAGACACAGTGAGAGAGAGAGAGGAGATCACAGAGAATCCCTCAGTAACAAACACACAGGACAGGAGACACAGCGAGAGAGAGGAGATCACAGGAAATACCTCAGTTTTAAGTGCAGACAACCGGACAGGAGACAGAGTGAGGAAGAGTAAATGAAACACAGTAGGATTGATAGGAGACGGGTTATGAAGAGATGGGACACACAGAGATGGAGAGAAGGGAGGCGACAGTTGAACTCGCTGGCTGAGTTAATTGACACTGCTGTTTCTTTGGCAGATGAAGTCGGGGTCCAGAGTTTCGCTGACATGGCAGAACCGTCCCAGCTCGGTCTCCTCCCATTCCTGCAGGTCAGTGCCCCTTCAGTCAGACCCTGTGTTCGGGGAGACACACAGGGAAGTCGCACACTGTGACAAAAGGCTCCAGAGACATCGCCGAACCACAGAATAGCTCCAGAGCATTTGTGCACCTTTTGGAATTCTTCACGTATAGTGAAAGGTGAAAATAAAACCAAGAATGGGTGACGCGTCTTTACACAGAGGCGGGTGGGGAACAAGCTGCCCAGCCTTGTTGTTGATGCCGATACCCTGGCTTCTCTCCAGATACAGGTGGATTAAATCATGGGTCCAATTAATCACTAACTACCAGACAGGCTTGAAAAACCAAATGGCGTTCTCTCGTTTTTAACCTTTCTTCAATTCTTAGAAAACCTGCACGCAGAAAAAAAATAATTTGCATTTTTTTACTACTTCCAACGGTCAGGTCTGTGGGTATTTAAATCTGACTAGAATGTGTATTGTTCAAAATCTCTTGTTCACTATCAGTGTTGTTGTTTTTAGTGTCATTCTCATTACTCCTGTGGGTTTTATACTGTGGTAAAGAGTTAAAAAAGTCCTCACTTTGTGCTTCTCTCGGTTTGTTGACGGTGGCGTACTCCACATCACTGTTGGGTAGTGTGATGTCTGTAGAGAACAGGATACGGGTCAATACTTATGTTAACTTATACTATACAGGATAAGACTTACATTAACACCATACTGAACAACAGGGCTCACTGTTCACACGCGTATTGACACTGTTCAGACGACAGGACTCACTGTTCACGCTTGTATTCACGCTGTGCACAACAGCAGGACTCACTATTATTACAAATGTTCACACTTGTGTTTAAACTGGACAGAGCAGCAAGAAGTTATCATGATGTTTTATTTCTGCTAGTTTAATAGATAGAAGTAAAAGATCCTCACTTTGTGCGGCTCGGGGTTTGTTGACTGTGGAGTATTCAACAGCAGTATCTGTCTGTGTTAATTCTGCAAAGAATAAAACACGTGTTCTCACCTGTAACACTGTGCAGAGCAAGAGGGAATTCAATGAGTTAACACTGTACAGAACCGGACTCACTGTTCACACTCGTATTGACACTGTACAGAACCGGACTCACTGTTCACACTCGTATTGACACTGTACTGAACAACAGGACTCACTGTTCACACTCATATTGACACTGTACTGAACAACAGGACTCGCTGTTCACACTCGTATTGACACTATACTGAACAACAGGACTCACCGTTCACACTTCTATTAATACTTTTTTGATCAACAGGACTCAGTGTTCACACTCATGTCGACACTTATCACACTCGTATTGACACTGTACTGACCAACAGGACTCATTGTTCACACTCGTATTGACACTATACTGAACAACAGGACTCACTGTTCACACTTATATTGATACTTTTTTGATCAACGGGACTCACTGTTCACACTCGTGTCGACACTGTTCACACTCGTATTGACACTGTACTGACCAACAGGACTCACTGTTCACACTCGTATTGACACTGTACTGAACAACAGGACTCGTGTTGACACCGTTCACACTCGAATCGACGCTGCTCACACTCGTGTCGACACTTGACACTCATATCCAGTAAGCCTTTGCTACCATTATCAAACACAGAAATCGTTATAATTTAATTTTAAAAACATGGCTAAGCATGGGTTTAAAGTATATTCAACAGTGCAGGTGCATTCAAAGAAATAGAGTTTCCCAAGCCCTCGGAAAGAATTACCATTTCCAAAGATGTCTAGTCTCAAGCATTAACATCCAAAGTACCTGTCTTAGCTGGGGCAGGAAGTTTGCCAAGCCACCTGAAAGAATTACCATTTCAAAAGATGTCTGTTGTAAGCCAGGTTCAATCATTACCATCCAAAGTATCGGTCTTCCCTTGGGGCAAGAGGGTTTCCTGTGTGTCTAGGATGTGTACTTCCCTTAAATAAAGGATGAATATGGGTACCATAGGTATTAAATCTCTCAAAGCTCAGAGTTAAACTAAAAAACCCTTGGTGAGTGTGTTATAACATGGATGGGTATTTATAGTCCAGTGCCTCCTATTTTACTAGAGATTCTGTTTGGGATTCAGAACTCGGGATCAAAATACTCCTAGGTACAGAGTAATTTTCACACCTTCCTGCTACCATGATCAGAGCAGTATTAGATTAAATTTGTCATTTATTGAAAGCCCAGTTTTTAACAATCATTTTCATTTGAACTTACTTTTTTCAAAAAAGGATCTGAGGTTCACTTCTTGAATTAAATCTTTTGACAAAAGGTAAGACTTCTATTTTACATTTAAACCCATGTTTAGCTGTGTTTTTTAGATTTAACTGAACCAATTTCTGTGTGTGATAATGTCCTTGAATTCTGACAACATCACACTAAATTACATGATATAAAACAGCTAATGTTTCTAGAGATAAAGTTTCTGGGATGCTTCTAATTACTTTGCATTACCAGGGACAGTTTAATTAACCTTGTACAGTACTGAAAGACCAAAATGCTTTTTTTAAAAGTTATTCAACATTTTATAGAACTTTGTCTACTATGGCAACATGATGAGCTTGGCCACTTATCTTAGGATAAAGATAGGATAAAGGTTTATCTTTTGCACCTACCTGCCCCCCAGGGAAGGCCAATGCTTTCTACGTTGATGGTTCCCTACAGTAGACTGTACCTTATCTTCAAAGGTAATGTATATTGACCCAAATCAGTTTTGGAATCCAATCTACTGACGAGATGGAGCACATCCTTTTTTCAGGATTTTAGCATCATATGTTTAGTATATTTAGTCCCTAATGCTGAAAGAAATGATCATAGAACATTTGGACACTTTGTGGGCATGAAATACAAAGAAAATCATGTTCTATGGTACAAGATAAATACAAAATTTAAGCTTTTATTTTAATTCGATTTGTTGTTAAAGCATAAGCAATGATTTATTACATTAATATATGTGAAAATAACATTTTAGCATCATACGTTTAGTATATTTAGTCCCTAATGCTGAAAGAAATGATCATTTGTTTAACACGCACGGGTCTGTCTCAAAGGATGCAGTGCTCCTGAAGGCTCTCAAACCCTGCATTTCAGATGCCTAGCTGTATCCCTCAGAATGACTTATAACCTTACCTGTGGTGTCTTCAGTCCCTATTGCTCAATGCATGGTGTACGTACTACATACATGTGTCTTGAGAATGAGGAATGGGCCCCTGAGACAGTCATTTGCCTGTTTCACAAATGATCGTATTTTACTAGAGATTCTGTTTGGGATTCAGATGTGCATTCGGATTTATTGGTACATGCCCAGGGCAGTAAGCAGTCTGAGGATTTATTTCCAGACAGCATAGAGCAGTGAAGCAGTGAAGTAGTGCATAAAGCATAAGCAATCATTTATTACATTAATATATGTGAAAATAACATTTTAGCATCATTTTAGCATCATACGTTTAGTATATTTAGTCCCTAATGCCAAGGACTCCAGCAGTCTTACAACCACTGCCCTGTTTGCCTCGCCAGACACAATCTCTATTCTGTTGTAATCCACGATGTTCTTCAGGTGATTTATCATGTCCTTCCTCGCCTGTTGAGAGGCCATCCTGATCTCTTCTGCCGTGGCGTGCTTCATACACGCCCTCTTCAAGTGAGCAGGAAGCTGATCAAAAGTATTCAGGCACATCTTGCACACCAGGGGAATCCTCGTGGGTTTCCTTTGAAAATAAATGATACCATCTGTGTATAGAAACAAGCTAAGACTGATTTCTTAAATTATCCTTAATTTTCTCTCTCATAGTTTGAGCATAATGATTTTATTGTATTTATATAAGAATTGCTCATTGCTCCAAAATAAATAATGGTTTTATAAAAAAGTGAACACTTACTTGGTCTCAGTCACAGACTTTCCAATAGAAGCCATTGTGGAGTTCAGCAACTGCAGGTCCTAGAAGTGGGGAAGGAATTTTAAAAGAGAAATTGAATTACAAAACAGAAGGAATGGCTGAGGGATCACTGAAATATATATATATACAAATTCCAAAGACTGAGTCGATATCTCCTTTAGGTGAGGACAGACTGGATCAAACAAAAACAACATTTGAAGTGAATTGCAAATGTATTGAGTTGTGATGCAACTGTAACTTGAACCTAACATGACTGGGGCGTGCATTTTTGAAATTGCATTTTCACAGCTGAAATACAAAATGAAGCTGATCGCAGTCCAAACTCAAGGTATTGTTGTAAAACTAAATATTCAACATGTTTCTACCTGTCCCTTTTCAGCTCACTCAGAAGTCCACAGCCTGCAGCCTGGTGCCTCTCTGTCTCTCCCCCTCCACTGGAGTGATCCAGCTCAGCTCTCTGAGGTTTGGTAGATACATCTTCTTCATGAGTAATGTAGGATCAGCTTCTTCAGGCTGGAGGAAGGGCTTGCATTTCGGCAGTACTAACTGACTGAGTAGTGACTTCTAGGACCTGGTCTTATCAGGTTGCTTTGCCACGTTTGTCAGTTCTGCTGAAAAGACCTGTCTCTAGGAAATTTAGGAAGCAGAAGAATGACTATCTGAAAGGTGACACGATCTGCTGGCTGTTTGATGTGATGTGATGTGATGAATGACACAGGAAATTCGAATTCTTGCAATAAGACAAAACAAGATCCAAAAACACTGGCAGGAGTGCAAAATGTGAGAAGATAAAAAGACACCTGTTTCTGCCCAATTTCAAACAGGGGATCTTGCGCATGTGTGATGAACATGATAATCACAATATTACAGAAATGACAGCAGCATTGAACATGACGAGACGTAAAAGATTGTTAATTCCCTTCAAATACTCAGTGTGTTTATTCTGCTGTATTAATTTTCTGTGCTCATCCGGCAGTAACAAACCTGTTATCTACACATTGCTCCCAGAGCTGGATAGGTGACTCCACATTCTACAGCTCTCTAGCAAAAGAGGAAGTCAGACTACAGAAATGGAGTAAATCTCCTCTTCAGAATGTGGAAATATATTCCTGAGAGAAGTCCTTTCTCGAAGTTCAACACTCTCTGCAAGTCACCCATTCCCACCTTGCGCAGTGTAGTGGTTATCGCATTCTCTTAACACACCAAAGGGTTTCAGTTTCAAAGCGGGCGAAAACAAGTGATCACTTTTTGCACATTTGTCACTGCTGAGGTTGCTTTATGGGTCTATTTTCTATACTGTGCTGATCAATTGGAAATCAAATGGCAAAAAAGACCCGTTCCCACACCTAAGGTCAAATATTAGGAATCAAAACTGCTCGAGTGTATGGAAGCACACAGCTTTATTAAGATTTCCAAGTGCAAGATCTTTTTATTCCTAAAAGACCCTATTTATGTTGTATGAGAAATATTAATATTAATACAGAATCTTTTTTCACCAAATAAATGGGCTTCCTGACTTCAGAAAGCCTTCTAGACAAATACTAAAAGAGCAAAAATTCCATTTGGTAAATGAAATGAAAACACATACCCTACCAAACCTTGAGTACAGGCCATTCAGGGTGATAATACAAAACCATTTATAATTCAACAAATAAAACCTGTCAACTGCTAATCACCACTTATCATAATAAAAATAAGTAGCAATACACAGTATGGGACTCTTGGGTGCAAGTTAAATCCATGCAAGAAGGGGGTGTAGTGTTATATTTCCAAATCAGATATGCAAATGAGAGATCTGGCCCAGCCAATCTCAAAGCTCCCTTGGTCTGGAATGGAGCTGCTCCCCTCTTCTAGTTATTCACACTGGAGTTAGGTTACATATTAGCACATTTCATCTAACAGTTGCTGCAGAAACAAAAACGTAAACAAATGACCTGGACTGTGACCACACCTATTAGAATGTAGTTCAACAGATAACTTGTAAACCTTGTCATAAGATTTTTTTGTTCTACAAAATATACTTTATTCCACAAAAAAAAAAAACATCTCAAAAGGAACATCTCACACATATTAACACTCCATGTAATAAAAAACAACGGCGGAACGGAGATTGATTGTCCGTTATCAATCTTTGCAAGTGGGGGCGGATTTGCGCAATTAAGAGAGTCCCTCCAAACCTACCACTCGCTATCGTCCTTTAATCCCTGTATATCCCAAAGTCCTTTCCAGCGCTCCCTCGCCGTGGGGAAACCCCATTTGGCGACGTGGTGCTTCGTCCTCCTCCTGAGGTCCGCCAGGATCCTCTCCTCCAGCTCCCTCGCCCCCCACTTTATGTTGTGCCGGATAAGAGTGTTCCTCGCCTTCCACAGTCCTTGTTTTGTGAGGGACAGCAGCAGCCCCCGCAGGTCCTGTGTCCCCTTGTCCAGTCCAGTGGGTGCCAGCCCCCAGCAGAATGTACTGGTAACTGAGCACCGCATCCGTTCCCAGGAGTTGCATAATGTTGTCCATTCTGCCCCACAACGCCTTGGCGAAGGGGCAGCTCCAGAACACGTGCTCCTGAGTCTCCTCGACGAAACACTTGTCCTGGGGGCAATGCGGGTTCCTGGTAAGCGAGTGTCTGTAGAGGACCTCTCTGGTAGCCAGTCACTTGTGTACAGCCATCCAGTTGAGGTCCTTCAGTTGGTTGTCCAGTTCTTTCGGCTGCGTTCTTTCCCAGACTTGTCTGGGAACTCTTAGCCTTTTGTGGCGACCAGATGCCCCCTCACCTCTTTGTACAGAGCTCTGTGGTTGCTGCAGGGCTCTGGCTGTCTCGTGGCCTCGTACCTCCTGCTCCACTTGACAGCATGGGTGTAGAACTCCGGTCGCATCTCTGCCTTGGGCCCAGTGTTTGACCACTGGACCAAGTGCCTCATGGGGACGGAGAGCCACAGCCTGACAAAGTACTGGTACTTGTGGCTGATGGGCTCCCGCAGCGCCCAACAGAGGTTGCAGTAGAAGATGCAGTCAAGTTTCAGGGGGAAATGTGGGACATCTGGACCCCCTTCCTCGACCAGCTGACACATCCGGTTTCTCGTGATGTACTCGTACTTGCCGCCCAAGACGAAGCCGAAGATCATCCCTTGCAGCGCTCGTCTGAGTCTAGCCGGCAGTGGGTACACAACTTCCAGCTCTCATAGTCTTTACGGAACAGTGCCTTGAAGTCGTCTTCCTCCAATATCTCCCGGTTCAGTTTCCAGTACCCACGACCGAATGCCGGCAGGTTGGTGTTAGCCACCACCATCAAGCGCTCATGGTCGGAATACCACTCCGGGGACACCGTCGCTGATTCCAGGGAGCAGGTCGTGTGCAGAAAGATGTAGTCCAGGCGGCTGCACACTCCCCGGGAGTTTTTCCATGTCGTTCCGGTGTCGTTAGGGAGGCACCGTCTGAAACCGTCTACCGGGGAGAACTGCTTGAGTAGCGACTCCAGCTCTGCCGAACTAGCGTCGCTCCCCTTCTCCCGGTCGTTGTCCGGGAGACCTGTCTGTTGGTGGTGCAGCAGCTGGTCAGGTCAGCAAACACTTCCTTCCGGATAGAGGGTTCCGTCGGAGCATAGACGTTAATTGCTCTCAACTTCTGCCCCCTCCAGTCGATGTCTGCGACCAGGATCCGGCCCTGCACCACCGAGAAGGAGGAAACCAGCGTCATTTCTGGGTTTCCGAGGAGGATTCCCACTCCAGAAGAGTGGACACCTCCTACGCTCCAGCATGATTCTCCCTTCGTCCATTCCCTGGTGAATGTCAGCTTGTCGCTTTCATCCTTCAGGTGGACCTCCTGTAAGAAACAAACTGAGAAAGACTTTGAAGCCAGATCATGAAAGACTCCCCGTCTTTTCACCGGGTCTCTTAGCCCTCTCACGTTAGATGTTAGAAAGGTAAGTTTCACAGTCATGATTAAACAAGTGAAAGCTGAACCTCCTCTCTTTGTGCTTACAGTGGAAAACTTGGGACTCTACATCTGGGCACTGTTTAGCCTAGATGTAACTCCTCTCGTTCGGGTCCTGGGGGGAATATGCTGGGCTCCCTCCAGGCCTCGCTGGGGACTGAAAGGTAAACATGCTGGACAGGTCCAGCCCTACCATCAGTCCCGGCTCCAGGGCGGCTTCAAAGTAATCCTCGTCTTCCTCAAGGATACTCTCCGCCACCGCTTCGGGAAGGCTTTTTTCTTCCCTTTCTCCAGGAGTTTCCGGGACCTCCAGTTGCTCCTGGGCCTTGGGGGAGGGGGGCTCCACTTCCTGGGATGCCTCTTCCTGTTGTTCCTGGGGATTGGGGGAGGGGGTTCCGACTTATTGGGCTGCCTCTTCCTGTTGTCCTGGGCCTCGGGGGAGGGGGTTACCTCTTCCTGGGCTGCCTCTTCCTGTTGTCCGTGGGACTCGGGGGAGGGGGGTTCTGTTTCCTGGGCTGTCACTTCCTGTCGTCTTTGGGCCTCGGGGGGGAGGGTTTCCATTTCCTGGGCTGCCTCCTCCGGTTGTTCCTGGGCCTCGGGGGAAGAAAGTTCCGTTTCCTCTAGGACGAGGAAACGGTTCTCGCTTACCACTCTTTTCTTTTGTCCTTCCGAAGGTGGATCCGCCCTGCATCTCTTCTCCCCCTTTCTCTTTCCCTTCTTGCTGGGAGTTATTAGGGCCCTTCCTCCGGTCAGCCATTTTGTCCGTCGTCCTGGCGGCCATCTTGTGACACTGGTGCGGCTGGGGGTGTGACCTCGGCAGTTTCAGTTCTCTGCGGGGGAGGTGCGGGTTTTTTGTTCTCACCTCTCTCCCTTTGTCTTGAGACCGGTTTCTGCTGGTCGGCTTCCACCACCTGCGCAAATGAAGGTTTGCTTACCTTGCATTGGTGAAGGAGGTGTCCCTCGGCGCTGCATCCGTCGCACTTTTTGGCTGCCCGGCAGGTTTTTGCCAGGTGCCCCTCTTTGTTACAGTTGTGACATCTGACAATGTCACACGTGTTCTCCTTGTGACAGGACTTTCTGCACTTCTTGCAGAAATCCGGCATCCTGGGGTAGTAAAGGTACCCCCTGTCGGCTCCGATGTTGAAGCGGGCCGGGGGGTGCTGGAAACCGTCGACGCCCTCTAGGTCCTCTTTCAGGAGGACTCGGTACTGGCGTTTGCCGTACCAGACGCCGCAACTGTCCCTGATCTCCGTCGGTTTGCCCACCAGAGTTACTTACCTCCATAGGTACGCTGTTACCAGTTCCATTGGTACGTAGGGGTTGTATGTGAGGACTGTGATGGTCCTCTGGTTTGTCTTCCTCATAGGCTCCGGCCTGAAATCAGAGAAACGGGGGTGCTTACCTTTTTCTCTGATCATTTTCGTTGCCTTTTCATATGAGGCGACCGTGGCCATGTAGGCCTCCATGTATCTCTCTGCCTTGTTGTCTTGCAGGCAGTAGAGATCTCCGGCCACCAACTGCAGGATCCCTCTCAGGAAGGTATTGAAATAGGATCTCGCAGTTGGCATCGTCTCTGTTTTCTTGGTCCAGTGGAACCGGATCAGTGTCTTCTTGTCTGCCATCTGGAAAGGAGAAAAAAGAAAAAAGGAGAGAAAGAGAGAGAGCAAGGTCCTGTGGAGAGGAGGGTTAAGCTGCTAAAGGAGCAGCGAGTGAGCCCTGGACTTTGTCCTTGTGGGCAAAGCCCAGCTAGGTGCAGGCGCAGGAGGAGAGAGAGGGAGGGAGCGGATAGTGCTTCCGTGTCTCGAGGAAGAAAGCAAGCACCGCGGGCAGGCCACGAGTACCTACTCCCAGCCAAGAGGCCAAGGAGGCAGAAAGAGAGAGAGAGGGAGCGGATAGCGCTTCCGAGTCTCGAGGAAGAAAGCAAGCACCGCGGGCAGGCCAAGAGTACCTACTCCCAGCCAAGAGGCCAAGGAGGTGGAGCAAAGAGAAAGGGGGAGGGGAGAGGAGAGAGCAGAGAGAGAGAACGTTGCTGCCAGATCCCACCCAGCTCAGCTGCTGCTTGGCCTTAACCCCCTAGGCTCAACCTCGGGCGATACCAGCTCAAGCACTCCTCAGGATCTTCGATCGCCTTCTAGAACTTTGGAAAGACAAGAACTGCGGGCATGCCACTTGAACTTGATCTTAGCCAAAAGGCCGATAAAATTTGATTCCAGCTCACTGGCCCTGCAAAACTTAGTTCAAGACTTTAAACTCTCAGACACATATAGATGTATATATCCCACAACAGCAGGATATACATAGTCAGGGAGGAATAGCAGCTCCAGAATTGACTATTGCTTTGTCTCAGAGAGAGTGAAAGTTGTTGGGGTCACTCTTCAGCCTGTCTTCTTCTCAGAACATCAGGCTTTAGGGTGTAGAGTGGAACTCCAAGGCGGGACTGTCTTTGGCAGAGGCCTCTGGAAACTCAACACAAAGCTGCTAGAGAACGAGGGGGTAGTATCCCGCCACAAGAAGAAACTATCACAGTGGCTGTCCTTGCAGTGTCTGTACGGGTCAGTAGGAGAGTGGTGGGAGGAGGTGAAGGTGAGGACAAAGGCCTTTTTCATGGCTGAGGGAAGGAAGGCTGCTGCCAGACGGAGAGGAGTGCTAGCCAGGAAACAGAGGCAGCTGCAGCGTCTCTACACGATGCTGCACGGTGGCTTCGATGTGCTTGAGGATATCACCCTTTTAAAAAAGGACATCCGGAGCATAGTCGAAGAAAGCAGTCGAGGAGTGCTGTTAAGAAGCAGAGGTCAGTTCTTGGAAGAAAATGAGAAGTGTACTCGCTTCTTTTTCAGGAAAGTGGTAGGCTCCAAGTCTGTCATGGAAAGTGTAGTTGATGAGGAGGGAAGAGAGAGTACAGAGCTGAGTGCTATCCTCTCCTGCATCGAGGCCTTCTTGTCACGGACGTCCAAAGGGACTAACCGTGGGGAGCAGGAGTGCGGAAAAAGACCCATATGCGTAGCGGCGAGACGGGAAAAAGGCCCGGGCTCATTAGTGCAAAGAGTTCAGGAATGCCGTATAGAAACCTGTGCCCTCAGGGAGCGGATGTGGGGCGCCCTGGTGCTAGGCGGGTCTCAGGACATCCGAACGTCAGTGCTGAGCGAGGACAGAGTGCAAGACCCGGAAATATATAGCCCAGGGGAAAGAGAGGGACAGGAAGGACAGCAGACCAGAAACTAGGGACAGGACAGAGAAGCTCTACAGAGGTAAAGGATGAAGAAATTCATTTTTTTACCTCAAAGCTAGAAAACGTTTTGAGTGAAGAAGATAGGGAAGTACTTGAGGGGGATTTGACAGTAGAAGAGCTGAGAGGCTATGGAGAGCTTACAGAAGGGGAAAACAACGGGTGCTGACAGGCTCCCTAAAGGGGCGTCTGCTTTTACTACTTGCACGAATGAAGGCAAAAAAAAGCCAATCGATGTGAACGAACGGCGCTTTACAGAGGAGTACTGCCTGACTGGATCGTTGATGAACGACAGAGGCCACTCCGACCTCTTCTCGGTTTTCTTCAATTACTTACTAAGGATCTTCTTCACATTCGCCCATGCAGGGGAAGCCAGTTACACCAAAGCAAACGCAGGAAGGTGCATTTCAAGCAGAGACCAGGAGGGACTTGTTTACACCAAGAGTGGTCGGAGAATGGAACAATGCGCCCAGCCCTGTTGCTGGAGCCGATTCTTGATGAGATCTTGGGCTCACTAAGAGGACCCCGCTGGATGCTAATCTTTCTGTTGTTCTTGCAGGTCCTGCGCTGCTTTTGAGCCGACAGAGCTTGTCCTGGTCTCTCGGCACAGCCCAATTGCAAATGATCGGCTCCGCGTACAGAAGGAACGTGCGTTTGGTACAAGAGTGCACGAAGGCACCGGAAATACATTGGGAACAAATGACCGGTCGCTCAAGACCTCTGTGAAGTACAGGAATGTGCAAAAAGAGGCTGTTTCCGCCCGGTCTCAAACCAGGGACCTTTTGCGTGTTAGGCAAACGTGATAGCCGCTACACTACGGAAACCTGGAGGCACCACTGCTGGTGTCTCACTTGCGTTTCGGGCTGAGAAAGGGAAGTGTCATTTTAGGCAGGGAGCGCTGGAGAGAGGAACAAAGGGCGCGATGAAACAAAATGCCGAAACCCGGGATCATACCAGGGACCTTTAGATCTTCAGTCTAGCGCTCTCCCATCTGAACTATTTCGGCGGTGCGCAGAGCCCACAGCCACCTGCTCCAGCCTTCCTGTGTTGCGGCATGAGCGCACCAAGAGTAGCGGGAGAGTGTTGCAGGAACGTCACTCAGAAGGAAAGCCACCCAGCTGCGCCCTCTGAGCTCTGTCCAGCGCATCTTCCTTGCATGGACTCCTGCCTGCGATGGGCAGGAAACAATTAGCAAGAACAGAACAACACCCAATGGGTGTCTCATGACCACACCTAATGGTTGTGACACGTGCAGGTGTGAGGGGTTGCCGGGGTACTTTGGAGCAGAGCTTGGGCGGACGGGGGGCGGGAAAGCAGACAAAGAGGTCTCAAGGTCTGCATGATCACAGCTCTCCGCCGCCCCAGGCTTCCGCTCTATAAGCTACTGGACACACCCGCCCCTCCTCACACAGACCGTGGAAAAGCCCCCGAGTGGGAGGGCTCTCTCTTCCTCCCAGGAGCTCTTGGACACGACGCACAGACAGGGCGCGGGGAGCCGCCGCCTGCAAACACGGCTCCAGGCAGGACTCCACTCCGCAGGAGCCGCAGAGCAGAGGAGATGAGGGCAGCTTTGCTCCTGTGCAGAGACCTGAGCTGTTGTTGCTGTGGATGCTGTCTTTTCTGCACTCGGGGTAGGAGTGAATGTTGAGTTGCCCTTAGAAATGAAGCAGAGCACTTCAACGGCACGGGTGTGTGTGTGTGCGCCCTGGTGATTCTGGGAGACAGATCGAACCTGGGCTAAAAGAGAGGGGGCTTAGCCCTCTTCCATTTGCTAGTTCAAAGTTGTACAACCCATTTGTATCTGCTAGGCGGCGCAGTCGTCGTGCACAAAGAACGCTTTGAAAAGCGTCAAAGGCAAGTCATTCCGAGTTGGTCGTTTGTGTTTTCCGTTCAGACGCGAAATGCTGAAATGATCTCTCAGCTCCTCGGTTGTCATTTCTGCTCCGTAAAGGGATCACAGCACGCGTCGGCTTCCAGCACGCTGGGTCGGGACACGATGCCGGGGGTCGGAGAGAGCGATGTCTTCCTCGTTAGTATAGTGGCAAGTATCCCCGCCTGTCACGCGGGAGACCGGGGTTCGATTCCCCAACGGGGAGTAGCTTTTATTTCACCTCCTTAGAGAATGACTGCCTTTCACTTCTCTGTTTTCTTTCACAGCGTCGTGCACCTTTTCATTGCTCTCGCTTTCAGAGCCTCCGCACGGCACACGACACCGGGGTAAAGTTAGCTCGAAGTTCGAAAACGATTTTGGCACGCCTGTAGCGCTTTCACGAAACCTCTTACAATTGCGAGAATGCTTGTTTTGTGTATAAAATACATTGTGGATGCTTTCTCAGCCTTTACTTTTTCGTTTTTATGACATTTTTTTGACCAAGCACGAATATTCTTTTGTCCATATCTTCGCAATGGAAGCACAGAACGCCGTCAAACCAAATGCATTTTAAAGACCACGACTTGTGGATATTTCCACACTCTTTACATCAAACTATCAGTGAGCTAATTATCTTTTTTTAAACCTCCGGTTTTTCATCGATGCGTAATTACGCACGAACTGGAACCCGGGGGACCGCTGTGTGCACACGTTCACAACGCGAGAAATACTGTTCAAATCGCTTCGTGCGAAAAACCCGTATATGACCATAGGAAGCAGAACAGCGCAGTCTCCCATTACCCAGACTGTAAGCACGGGAATAAAGCTTTGTTTGACTTCTGAAACCCTTCCTTTACGTCCTGTTTTCATTCAGGTAAGGGTCAACTATATTGAAAATACTACTGACAGCAGGAAGATTAAAATATTCTTTACTCAGCATCTTATTAAAAACAGCTCCCATGATGTTCAAACCGATTTTTTACACAGAACACTGACACAGCTTTGCATTCTGGATCTCTTTTTCTCATGCTTTTATTTAATATGGCACAATGCACTGGGATAGGGGTATTCTGTTCACAAACCAATAGCATTTAAACCACAGCACCCACAATGCTGCAAGTGTTTTGCACACTAAGCGGGTCCTCTGACTTTTCCCAGCTTTATTTTGGGTTGTGGAACCTTTCTTTATATTTTTTAGGATTTTCTGAAGATAACACTACAGGTGGGATGGGTGGGTTGTCTTCATGGCTCAATAGCATTTCAAATACAGCACCCACACTGCTGAAACCAAGTGTTTTACACACCAGACAGGCCCCCGAACCTCATACAACCTTACTGTGGCTGTGGCCCCTGTCTTTATTTTGTAATGAGTTTCTGAAGATAACACTACAGGTAATACACTGGGACAGGTGGGTCGTCTTCATGGCTCAATAGCATTTCAAATACAGCACCCACTCTGCTGAAACCAAGTGTTTTACACACCAGACAGGCCCCCAAACCTCATACAACCTTACTGTAGCTGTGGCCCCTTTCTTTAATTTTTTATGATTTTCTGAAGATTACACTACAGGTAATACACTGGGACGGGTGGGTCGTCTTCATGGCTCAATAGCATTTCAAATACAGCACCCACTCTGCTGAAACTAAGTGGTTTACACACCAGACAGGCCCCCAAACCTCATACAACCTTACTGTGGCTGTGGCCCCTTTCTTTATTTTGTAATGAGTTTCTGAAGATAACACTACAGGTAATACACTGGGACAGGTGGGTCGTCTTCATGGCTCAATAGCATTTCAAATACAGCACCCACTCTGCTGAAACCAAGTGTTTTACACACCAGACAGGCCCCCGAACCTCATACAACCTTACTGTGGCTGTGGCCCCTGTCTTTATTTTGTAATGAGTTTCTGAAGATAACACTACAGGTAATACACTGGGACAGGTGGGTCGTCTTCATGGCTCAATAGCATTTCAAATACAGCACCCACTCTGCTGAAACCAAGTGTTTTACACACCAGACAGGCCCCCAAACCTCATACAACCTTACTGTAGCTGTGGCCCATTTCTTTAATTTTGTAATGAGTTTCTGAAGATAACACTACAGGTAATACACTGGGACGGGTGGGTCGTCTTCATGGCTCAATAGCATTTCAAATACAGCACCCACTCTGCTGAAACCAAGTGTTTTACACACCAGACAGGCCCCCAAACCTCATACAACCTTACTGTAGCTGTGGCCCCTTTCTTTAATTTTTTATGATTTTCTGAAGATTACACTACAGGTAATACACTGGGACGGGTGGGTCGTCTTCATGGCTCAATAGCATTTCAAATACAGCACCCACTCTGCTGAAACCAAGTGTTTTACACACCAGACAGGCCCCCAAACCTCATACAACCTTACTGTAGCTGTGGCCCATTTCTTTAATTTTTTATGATTTTCTGAAGATTACACTACAGGTAATACACTGGGACGGGTGGGTCGTCTTCATGGCTCAATAGCATTTCAAATACAGCACCCACTCTGCTGAAACCAAGTGTTTTACACACCAGACAGGCCCCCAAACCTCATACAACCTTACTGTAGCTGTGGCCCCTTTCTTTAATTTTTTATGATTTTCTGAAGATTACACTACAGGTAATACACTGGGACGGGTGGGTCGTCTTCATGGCTCAATAGCATTTCAAATACAGCACCCACTCTGCTGAAACCAAGTGTTTTACACACCAGACAGGCCCCCAAACCTCATACAACCTTACTGTAGCTGTGGCCCCTTTCTTTAATTTTTTATGATTTTCTGAAGATTACACTACAGGTAATACACTGGGACGGGTGGGTCGTCTTCATGGCTCAATAGCATTTCAAATACAGCACCCACTCTGCTGAAACCAAGTGTTTTACACACCAGACAGGCCCCCAAACCTCATACAACCTTACTGTAGCTGTGGCCCCTTTCTTTAATTTTTTATGATTTTCTGAAGATTACACTACAGGTAATACACTGGGACGGGTGGGTCGTCTTCATGGCTCAATAGCATTTCAAATACAGCACCCACTCTGCTGAAACCAAGTGTTTTACACACCAGACAGGCCCCCGAACCTCATACAACCTTACTGTGGCTGTGGCCCCTGTCTTTATTTTGTAATGAGTTTCTGAAGATAACACTACAGGTAATACACTGGGACAGGTGGGTCGTCTTCATGGCTCAATAGCATTTCAAATACAGCACCCACTCTGCTGAAACCAAGTGTTTTACACACCAGACAGGCCCCCAAACCTCATACAACCTTACTGTAGCTGTGGCCCATTTCTTTAATTTTTTATGATTTTCTGAAGATTACACTACAGGTAATACACTGGGACGGGTGGGTCGTCTTCATGGCTCAATAGCATTTCAAATACAGCACCCACTCTGCTGAAACCAAGTGTTTTACACACCAGACAGGCCCCCGAACCTCATACAACCTTACTGTGGCTGTGGCCCCTGTCTTTATTTTGTAATGAGTTTCTGAAGATAACACTACAGGTAATACACTGGGATAGGGGGGTGCTATTCATGAGTCAAAAGCTTCATCACAACATCTGAAAATTTTAGATTTTACATTCTTTTTATTTCCCATGTTTCGTTTAGTTTTTTCCTAATTTCACATTTTAAATAAGCTATATCTGTAATCACAATGAAGGTGTGGTATGCAGTCTTGATGATGTGACTGTGTAACCATCAGGCACGAAGGAGAGAAAAACAAAAAACTCCAAAGGAGAAAAAAAATCTCTGGGGGTCCAAGGCCTGATGGTTGACCTCCCCTCCAGGTCCTGGTTGTGTATGACAAATAGTTACTAGAAACAGTTCACATGCACAACCATGCAGATTGACACGGTGAATTCTATTTCATATATTATGTGAGACTAGATGTTAATGTTGAGTGTGTCCCATCCACTGGGTTGAGCAGTACAGGATCTTGAGTTTTGTAGGCTGGGTTCCTTGCTTCAGAAATCCAGGAGGATCCCTTGTCATGGGGGACGGAGCTCAATATCAACCAAAGGCACCGAAGAGAGAACAGTGGCAGGCATGGTGTGGAGAAAAAAAAAGGGTTAGACACAGAAAAAACAATTGCAACGTGGTTGTCTACTTACCCACTTGATATCTATGTTTCTGCACCTCCTAAAGAATTAGATCACTTGGGATAAAGAAGACTACAGAGACGATGTAGAAGACTACAGCATTGTTAAATATGCTTGTAGGTATGGGGCATCCTTAAAAAGGTCTGACATATATTTCCACAATTTAGGGGCTGTGTGCCTAAATGCTCTGCTACGTGCTTGCTATTGTTAACATAATCTGTTCATTGATCTAGACAGCATCCTACAACTACCTTAACCTTACTGTAAGAAAAGTATCACTTTGGTGTCTAGGCTGTTCTTTTTCATGAGTCTCCACTCCTGGAGATGTACATGGTACGATATTGAAAGCCAGTGGGGTTCGGACTTCGATGATGCAATTGTGTTTTATTGTTCCGGTTAGAATCCTTTTAGCACTGTGCCCTGTCTGAAGGTAGATAGAGTACTGTTTTGGAAACCTAATAAAAAGGAATCACCCTAGATACACTTCTATTTGATAGAAGCCATTTTTCTTTGATCTTTCTCACAACGGAGTGGAATTTCTTGATTAATCTATCTTACTAGGATGGATACAATTTTATCTGGAAATCTTTCACATAAATCATGTCATGGTGACATACTGTCGTTTTACATTTCTTTGCACTACTACAGTGATGTTAACAGTGTGTAGTGATCATATTTAAAAGGGACTGTGTTGTGTCATGATTAACTTTTTTACTGTTTTCATACAGACTTTGTTTGGTTTCAGGCAATAGATAACAAATGGTTTCTAGTGATTTTGTGTTCTAGTGTTTTTCATTATTGTTTGGCAAAGTGTACGAAAGTTTACTCTTACCCAAGATAAAATTTTTGGGGGGATATTGAAACTTGTACTTACGTGTCTTTTGGAGGTGAATTCTGCTGAGAACACGTTGACAGTCTTCTTGAGTTTCCAGCATGTCTTTTATGTAATGCTCGGGAGTAGGGGGTGGATGCTCACTCATCAACAGTGCCTGAAATATAAAACCGTAAGAAGGGTTACGAACTGCAAAGGATCCAAGGAGTATAAATGGGTCACAAATCAAGATCTAGGTATTTGCACAATTTGCCAGATCTCTCTTAATCAAACTCCTTTTTTCTTACTTTGTGTTTTTACAGCAAGACGTTATATTGTTTCTGTGCTAAATGGCAAGCTCTTTTAGGTGTTCATGGTTGTGTCTTTGTTTCTATACTATTGGAAAGAAACCTAGTAAGTGATTTGATGCATCCATGTCTAATCATTAATCTGACACAGTAATTCTATCTTTGAGATGCCTGTGTCATGTAATAAATTGCACAGATTATCAGTAATCTTTTATGTGTGCCTTCTTTGGTGTGTTTTTTGAAAAGTTATCTCTAATTTATAGAACCATTAATGCCAGAAGACAAGCCTGCAATCCAAACTTCTTAACAATAACAAACAATTATAACGTCCACTGAAATATGTCATCCTACTGTATGTTTCTGCTGAATCTAAAACTACATGTCCTGCTTAAAAAACCCTTTCATAGTGATAGTTTGCATGCAGAGCATACTCACCAAACTGGGGTTGGCAAAATGTACATATCCATGTTACTTCATTCTTTGCGCTTTCATACTCTTCTTTTGAGATGCACAATTCATGGAACCAGTTTTCACAACTGTCACACTGAATCTACACGGACAGTAAACCTTATATCAGTTCAGCTATCACCTTTCACTGGCATGTTTTGTTATTATGTGCTTACATTACACATACAGATAGAGATGATGTTCACTTACCCAGTTTGTCTGCCGCACTGGTGTTTCTCCACACATCAGGCACATGTCCTGGAGAGGAGCTATAATAAACATGCCAAATAGACTGATTTTTCCAATGTTATCTACAGATCATTGTTGCATAATTGAAGACAGTTTGATAGAGACCTTTTCGTATGCACTTTCCTGATTAGGTGTTCTACTGCTTCTTAAACCGCACATTGTCATGTCTCAGAATACTCCTGTCAACACCTGTTACCCTTTTTTGCGTCAGCGTGTGTTGCTATGATTTTAAGGGGGCACATGATAACACAGCTATCATGTTTCAGTTTGCTTTGCTTCACTATGGGCAATTTAGACCCACACTTTTCCCAGACAATGGTTGTGTCAACCACGACGAAGGCCAAAGTGTCATTGAATTTTAACTGTGTGAAATGTGATTTAATTAACTTTTCATCACTGTGTTATATAGTACAAAAAGAATACCCAAATGAGTTCTGCATATAAATAAATTGAGAATCTTTTTCATCCAGACTTGTTACAGAGAGAGAACATGCTTCAGGAAAATAATATACACCAAGAAACGTAGGCAATGAGGATCAAATGGTACAATACCTGAAGCCTCAAGAATTCTGATTGACAGGTCTTCCCGCAACTTTCTCATTTCTTTGGCACTGCTGTTTATTTCGATATATGTTGGAATATCCGGGAAATTGTTAATGATGTCTGCGCCCATCTAACAGACAAAAGTTTGTTTCAATTATTTCCCTAAAAATCTCTCATACAATAGTTTTAAGTCCAAAATTTCGGCGTGGAAAGGTTATGCTGACCTGCATCACAAAGACCCCACAGCTTGAGGCATCTGCTTGCCTGGTGTGACCAATCACGCTTGGGTGCCAGTTGATATTCAACCAGTCTTCTTTTCCTAGGACATTCCTTCGCATCTTAAAAAAGTCCCTGTGAATCAAAACAATAGGTTATTGATAAATGAGGAAATATTTGTCATGCTGAACTTGAACCTGAAATGTATGTGTGCCCCTGCAGAATTTCACCACGAAACTAATGCTTGATTTCTTACCTGAACCTTTTTGCCGCTGCAGTGGAGTCTCCCATCTCATCACTCCCCATAGGGTCGACCACAAAGACTTTCTGGGATGGAGCATACAGATACTGCAAGAAACAAAGGGCCCATCATCAGACATGAAGTTGCATTTAATGTGGGGCCAGACACACAGGCAGTTTCAGGAGTTTCATGTTGTTTAAACAAAGGTTTTTAATATTTGAATATTTTATATATATAATATTTATATTTATATATTATTTAACATTTAATATTTTGCAAACCTCGGCAAAGACAGTCAGGAAATGACCTAACAGTACTTTTTTTCCTACATGACACTTTGACTTGTTTGGTTGTCTGTTCATTACACAGCAGTATTCACAATAATAATTTAGGAAAAGTGCACTGTCACCATTGCCTTGGACACTCACTATCAATGTCCACCTTTTTTAACAGGAGAGGAACACATACATTGTGACTTTGTAATTTTTTTAGATGCAACAAGGATAATCACTTGAACTGTAATGGTTCCAGGTGTAATTATAAACCTACGCTGTTTTGGATTACCTGCACCACACTTACCAACAATTTCCAGTGGACACCAGTGTTAAAAAAGCTAATAATGGCTTCATAGTTTTCAAAGTTGACCTGTAATGAAAAGAATGACAAGATTAGTACAACAGGCTGCCTCACAGGGATGGTGTGCTACCTTTGAATTTTGATTTCTGACTATAAAGGTAGTTTCTTTAGGCAGCACCATGGGCACAGTTGTGACCTGTTTTGATTGCTTGTAGCTCTCCTTGTTTCTCTATTGATAAAACAATCATCAGTTAGTGAAAAACCATGTTTGCCCCCTCACTAATGTAATCCATCAACATTTGTGTTTGATGTCCTTACCTTGGACAAACGTTGTCTAGCCATGCGCTCTCTATTCCCACTCATGATTACACCAGTTGTGTAGTGGTTCATTAGGAAAACCTTCTTCCCCAAGTCCATGGATTCTTTCGCTACTTGAAAGTAACACTCAATGGTCTTATGGAAAAAGCAAACACAATTGAAGAAGATGTGATTTCACGCACTCACACACATTTGATTACACAAAAGCTCAGAAACCTTAACAAATGCATGCAATCAAACACTTTCATCTTACCTCGCCTATGAGCCACTCATCTGGTTTCAGAGACACAAACTCCGAGTGTCTGAGAATATATGTGTCTGCACTGTGCATGGATGGCAAAACTGCAACCACTAATTCACTCGGATTGATGTTCCAAAGGGCGTGTACCTAAAAAAGATTTACCAAGCCAAAAGCATACACAAGAGATCACTGGACCTAACATAATGAAAATTGAGATTACACACCACAAGTATAACACAAGTATGTCAACAAGTATAACAAGTTAGAGAGAAACGACAAAGAACACCTACAGTAGTAGAAGATGACATTCATAAGCTCTGAAAAAGAAGTGAATGTCCACACAGAGAAATATTTGAAATACAAATCCTACCTTCTTTTTGAAATCTGTTTTCTCTTTTATAAGTTTTGAGATGGGGCGTGCATCACAGTGTGGTGTGATCACTTCAGCCATGCCCACGGCAGCTTGCTTGGGTGACACTTTCCTTTCTTCTTTGTGCTGCCATTCTTTATATTCTGTGGTTCCTGCTTTCCCCTGCTGTACTTGCAGGCCGTTGCTGTCATCTGGCGATTTTTCATTTGTTTCAATATTTCTATTGCTAACTTTTTTTTCCTGTGTTCTCATTTTTTTGGGGATTGGAATTTTCTGTGGTGCGCTGTAGAATTTATTTTTTGTTTCTTTGCCTACACCTGGTGCTCTCTTTGCCCATTGTTCCTGTGCATGTTCATGACGTGTCTTAGTGGTGATCAATGGAGCCGTCAAAACCTTTTTGGGGAGAGCATTTTGGATTATATGTTCTCTGTACCGGCCTTGGAGGGATTGTCTCATTATCGTAATAAACTCTGCTGGCCTCAGTTTCCTCCTGTGCTGAAGTATTGAATGCTTGACAATGCCAAACCAGGTCTCAACATGACAATTAGTGGCTCTTGTTTGTGCTACCTCTGACATTGATATGTCTTTTTTGCTGTCTGAAGCATATCTTGCCAGGTCACCCAACAAAATTCCACTCCACAGTGGAAATAGTGCCATGTATCTTTGCAACAGAAATCTTATTATGTCTTCACAGAAATAGGGGTTCACATTGTGTTGTGTCCCATAGTCATCATGTCCTTGAGCTGATATGCTGTCTTCATAAATACCTTTGAACTCCACAGCGAAAGGAGAGCGGCCCAGGCTGCCTCTCATTTTTGGGTACAGTACCTCATCTGTGTCTTTGACTTCTGCTTCCTTTTCCATCTGGTCTGGTGTGGTTGTTTGAGAAATGTAAGCGTTAAGGAGGCAGACACTAGATTGGACTTCATTTGTGAACCTCCTGCTTGAGAGTACAATACACATGTGTTTGAAAACATTTCTGGCGACACTCAAAGTTGTGCTGTTTTGCAGGATGGCAAAGGAAAATGTTGCAAAGTCTCGCAGTCCTTTGTCTGTTGTTTTTTTACTAATTGCTTGAGAGACAGCCTTTATGACATGGGCAGAGCAAAGGTGCAGAACAGTGAACATCTGAAGTTCTGTGTACTTAAGTTTGCCTTGGCAGACTTTCATTGCACGATTTAAGTATGCATGGATGGTGTCCCCATTGAAGGCAAAAAGAACACTGTGAATCAGGGCCCAGCTGTAGTCAGTTTCTACATGCTGCACTCTCTTGGTAGTACATGTTGAGATGTCAAACATGAATTTCCGTAGCCAACGTTCTATACTGACAATGGTGTGGTCAGTTGTCAACATTTCAGACACTGGTAATGGAGGCTTTCTTTTTCCACCTCCAGGTAACGTAAGACTGTAGTACAAAATTCTTTTGTTCTCCGATGGAATTTTTCTGACTACCCCTCCTGTTGCATCCAGGTAAAGGCTGACTTTCTCCTTCATCTTTAGATGGGCAATAAGAATTCGCATACTCTGTTCTGTGTAAAGATAGGCAGCAAATGTGTCTAACTGCAAAATCTGTATATATCCTGGGAAATGGACAATGTCGAAGTCGCATGCTTTCATATATTTTTGTGCCATATGTAATTCAAACACTGGATCATAGTGAATGCGTTTACTGTTCCTGAACTCTGATGAAATGACTTTCAGGACATTCTGTGTTAGTGGTTTAGATAAATTGCCTGCTGCAATTTCAGCAAGCGGTGTTCTGCTCAGGTTCCTGTAGTACACATTGCTGATTCCTTTTGTGAGGGCACGGACAATCTTTCGACGATAAGGCTGACGTGCTTGTCGAAATTTTGTTTCCCTTTTACTGTGCTGTATTTGCCCTGCTCGTACAACATCAATTGTGATGTCATCATTGCCCATTGGTTTGTGTCTTGTTGTCATAATGTATTTTACATTGCAGGACCTGAAGGTACAGACTGCTTTTATCATCAGAAAGTTTTTTTTTTTTTCTGCTGTTCTCTTTCCTGATGTATTGGTATTTGAAGGCTATTGGGCAACAAGGATTTATCTTCCTGAACTCGTTATATAAGATCTGGGTCCATGGTCGTCTTAGTTTAGATGTACCTTTTAGAGGTGCTATTTTTCTCCATTGTTCAGCCTTTAAACATACTTGGAAAGTTTTAGGCACAGACATAATCTTTCTTAATCCCCTTTTATCCTGAGGTGATGTCCCAGATGAGCTTGCCCCCTGGGAATATTCACTGTGCTCTTCAGGCTTTTTTTCTGATTCTACACAGATTTTTTCTCCCTCTAACATGTCACCACTGTCTGTGCTGCCGTGTGCTGCCCATGCATCTTCTGTATCTTCTGATGAACTTCTGAGCTCTGTGTTGCCTTCCAAACTATGTCCCTCACTTTGACTTGAAATATTGACTATAGATTGTGTACTGTCATCTGGTTTGGAATCCCTACCAATACTCTCCTCTTTCTGCGCCCTAAGCACTTTGGTTCTTAGTTGTTTTCTATCTTCATGCCAAATCACTGATAACCATTTCTTGTTGCTGGGGCATTCCTCTCCAAGGAGTCTGTTTGACAGTGTTGACCACATACTGTCATTCCACCTAATTTTTTTTTCGAGTTTAGAAAACTTCAGAAATTCGTTGATCACATTCCCTACTCCACCAGCCCTTGACCACAGGTCTGGCCTTCTACTCCTCTGTCCTCCTTTAACATGTGACATTGCCAGCAATCTGAAAAATAGAGAACATATCTGAATGGACTGGAAACATAATTGAAATTCAATGCCCAATGGATGTTAATAGTGTAGGAGCGCAACAGATGTACAAGTCCATTAAATGGTTTTAGTTCTGTGTTTAATTTTACGGGCCCTATATTTTGATATAGCATCAATCACAAAACAGCATTCTGTCACTGTCACAACCACCAGCTAGCGGAGAATAACTCACAAAAGAACTAACCACTACCAGCAGCGGGTTAATTATAACAAGCACCGCCGCACGTGTTAATCCATCAGCACACACTCTACTGTGCGGCAAGCAGCACAATTTTAACCATCCAAACCCTCGGTATTGAGTCTTCTCTTTGAGAGCTCTACCTCGCGTTTACTCTAAATCTCGCTTACTGGTTACTGATCTCCCTTTTGCCTCTCGACCTTGGGCCTTGCCTTCTGTTTCGGATTGTTTGCTTCTCTCTGTACTTCCTGGATTTTGATCTACCTTTCGCCGATCGACTATGATCTTGCCTGACGTTTCGGATTGTTCTCTTGTCTCAATAACTACTTGCTCCTGCGTCTGCACAGGATCTGCATACCTTTTCACTGAGGATTCCTGGCAGCCACCACATAAAAAAAAAACTAGAAAAGAAGTATGTGTTTCTTTTAAAAAAATGTTTTTAAAGAAGTCAACATATCTGGGTTGTGTTTGCAAGATTTTTAAAAATTGCAAAGTTTTTGTGGGTATGATTGTAAAAAATCAAATCATAACTGAAGAAGGCTCCGTGGTCAAAACATTGTGTTTTCTTTCTTCTCTTTTCAGCATGGAATAAATCTGATTACTGTATTGACCATATACATTTTCTTGCATTAGGACTTCATATTCTGCATACCTCAGCTTGCTCTCCATGAGACACACAGACAGGGAGAAAAGCTGGGAGTCAGAGCACAGGGTCTGCCATTGTACAGCACCCCTGGAGCAGCTGGGATTAAAGGCCTTACTCAGGGGCTCAACAGAGTAGGATTCCTCTGTCAACCATGGGATGTGAACCAGCAACCTTCCAGCCACCGGTGCAGATCCTGAGCCACAGAGCCACTCCTCCGCCTATTGTGCCAATTCTTTAAAATTTGTCCAAAAAGATGCAATTTTGAAAAAAAAAACTGTTGTTAATTACATCAGTGGCTATTGAAAAGTACATAGAAAAAAAGAGACAAGTTAATAAACTTGGAATGACTACTTACAGCTCTGGAAAGATCGAAGATAGTGTTTCAGGTTGTTGTCCTTTAATTGATCCTCAACCAAAACAGAAATCCTCAACAGTCGAACAAGTCCATGTGATGAAAACCCTTATGCTCTTTAAATGGTTTTTAATGGATTGTGCATCTGTACTAAATTTTTTTCCACTCATAAGCTTTTGGATGAGAGATTCTGACCACTGTATAAGATCAGAAGCAACAGAAAAAACAGGCCT
The DNA here is from genome assembly GCF_059453375.1 of Lepisosteus platostomus. Taxonomy (NCBI): domain Eukaryota; kingdom Metazoa; phylum Chordata; class Actinopteri; order Semionotiformes; family Lepisosteidae; genus Lepisosteus; species Lepisosteus platostomus. Next base: position 127,534 of record NW_028291473.1, read on the forward strand.
CTTTTCTGCTTATTTAACACACTCCTAATGCAAACAACACATTATGAATACAATGGAAAGGTTGCACCCAATGGGATCAAGCAGCTTAAAACATATGTTCTGGGGACAGGAAAGTTGTTATAGAGATAAATGGCATTCATGAAACAAATTATGTAGCAAAAAACTTTGCCAAAAGTCACAACCCATTTAACATATGTCTGACAGGTTAAATGAGTTTGATATCTCTTAGGTTTGAAATGCACTCCAACGGCTGTATGATGCAAGCTCAAGAGTCAAAAGAACAGTAGTGAACTACAGTTCTTACAATTATAACAAGCAGCCGTGTGCTCTTGTGAATGATCTACATCATACACCCTTACAGACTTGGAAGTTTGCACAGTTTGTAGTCTTTCTAATTCAAAATTGGTTAAGTGTGAAATAGACGGAATGGTTTAAATAACCAGACAAAACAAATAGTAACAAACATTCCTTACCTTGGTCTTACATGGCACAGTTTGTTTATTTCAGGCTTTACTTTTTACTTTTAAATCCCTTCTAAACGAAACATGTCCCATAACTCCCTATGTACAGGGTGAGGCCTATTTATAATTTAACTTAATCTTTAAGTTGTTAATTCCTTACAGGAGCAAGCAGCTTGGAGCATGCGTTCTCAGCACTCCACGTGCCACATAGAGAAAGGAAAACTTTTTAATGGTGTTCATGTACATTACAGCTACATGAGTTAAGCTTTTGAAGGCTGATTTGTAGAGAGGTAAAAACAAATTAAACTGGTTCATGACAGTTCAAGAGAAAATTTTTATATTAAACTCTCTCTCAGATATCAGAGTATGCCAGTTTGACTGCTGTAAAAGTATTAAAAAAATAACAATACCTCTTGGTTATATTATATTGCGAAACCCAAGTGTAACTAATATTTAACAAGTAATAGTTTAATTCCATGCTGAAAAGAGAAGAAAGAAAACAAAGTTTCGGCCATGGAGCCTTCTTCAACTGTAACCCTTGAAGAAGGCTCCACAGCCAAAATGTTGTGTTTTCTTTCTTCTCTTTTCAGCATGGAATTAAACTATTACTTGATCCTTTGCAGCCTACACCTGCTGACACAGCTAGCCATCTGAACTAATATTCAACAGGTTCCACTCACATAGAGATTCAAAAATGCTTTATTATCATGACTGTTAAATCACAGAGTTGCCAAGGCCAATACAACATCCAAAAACATCCACAAAGAAAATACAACATAAGCAGATATTCTGCTACAGATTATTGTCTATGTGGCATTCTAGTTTGTGTTATGTTTGTGTACTCCTGTGGTTTTATAAGTGATTTTTCTAGTTTTTTTCTGTGCTGTGGTAGATTTAGAAGTGTGTTATTTTTGTTGTGCTATACTTCCTCCTCTGTATGCAATTGCATTTGACCTCAAGTACAGGCAGCAAAGCTATTATCAAACTTTGGTTTTGATCTTAACATCATCAGAGGGGTTACTGATTTCTGAACAGACTTAGAGTGTGAAAGTCAACAATGTATTATCCAACAACAGGTATTGTTTTACTGGTTCCCCCAAGGATGCATATTGTCTCCGTTACTCTTTGTCCTGTAAGCAAACACCCTCAAGAGCTCTCACCACTCCAGACACTTAATAAAATTTGCAGACGACTCTGTCATTGTTTGTCTGCTGCAAGTAAATGAGTGTAGCTATGGACATGTCAGATGAGTATGATAGGAGGTGTGAAGAAAACTTCCTGAAGACAAATGTGTCCAACATCAAAGAAATGATAACAGGTTTCTGGAAAAAACCCATACCCCCACCCAAACCTAAAGGGGGAGAGAATTAGCTGAGGTGGTAGGAAAAAAAATTAGTAGTTGTGAAATGTTCTGAACCCTAAGTGAAATTTCAAAACAACTTAAAAAAACAGGTCCAATGTGGACATGATCCTCACAAAAGGACAAAATTGTCTTTATTATAAAGGCAACTTAAGCATTGTAATGTTAATGATTCATTGTTGATCTTCTCCTATCGGTCCTTCCTCAATTTGTTTAAATTTTCACTCTGATGTGTGGTTTGGAAATTTCAAGAACCAACTGGGTTGTCTTGTGAAATTATGTCCGTCTATTGTTCACTTGTTCTGCGTACAGCAAAATACATCTGTAACGAATCTTCACACCCCTTGTCTAACTAGTTCCAAGTTCCAACCAACTACAAAACCAATAGATTAAAATTCTGATTCATAGCTGCAGCCATTTCCTTACTTCATACTTGATTTCTGGGCTATTTTTTATATGCATGTTATTGGTAATTTATGTATGTTATTGTTATTGTAGACAGTAGTTAGTACATCACATTCAAACACTTTAAAAAACAACCTTAGGCCTTCAAGGCTTGAAAATATAGAGCTCTAAAATATTGGAATTATTTGAAGACAATATCAGGAGTGCAAGTGGCAGGAAAGAGATGAGCACAACATGTATTCTTATATTATTTAGTATGTTGTTTAAGAATAAAATAAACTGTGGGAAGACTGCAATAACAGCAATAGTACAATAAAAGATGAGAATAACAGTGGAAAAAAAATTACAGGATTACTAAAAAATAAGGAACTTAAAATGCAATCCAACATCAGACAATACTGATAACAGGGAAGAAAGTGCAAGAGACTCAACAGCTGAGGAGAAGGGGAAAATATCACATTGAGATAAATAAGGAAAAATGGGTCACAGGAAAAAATTAAATCAAAGAGCAAAAGGGAAAAACATGGAAAAGCCAGCAGAAATTCTAGCACCAGCACAAAAATAAGGGGACAAAACAGAAAGAATACAAAACAACTGAACAAAGGAACAAGACATGGAAGAAAAGAAAGCCCATGCATTCATGAACCTACACCAAAGAAAAGATAAAAATAGCTTATCTCCACAAAGAGTTAAAACCCATCGTAACCATAAATACTGTAGGGAAAAAAAGTCCCTAGAAAAGCTGTGTCCTGTTTTCTCTGGTTATCTCACCTTTTGGAAAGGGTGATTGTATGCAAAACATTAATGCTAAAACCTGTTTACATATACTGTATCTACCTTCCTGCCTGGGCAGATGGCAGATCCACCACATTCACTTCTGTCAGACCTACCCTTGTAATCCATTACCATGAAAAACTCAAATCAGCCCAGGTCTGGAAACAATGCAAAAGGAGACATACTGTATGGAGAGAGGACCCAGAATCCCCCCTGTAGTAGACTGCTACTGGGCAAGGGGTAAAAAAAATAGAAAACCAACCTATTCCTTTTTTAAAAAAACCCTAGAAGCAGGCACACAGGCGAGCTCAATTTCTAACAACACATAAGCAAAAGAGGCATCTATAAGGGCAGGTGACTGGAGATCTCAATAAGAGTCAACACAAACACAAATGATACAAAAACCAACACAGTCTTCCTAAAATAATTTATGTAAGTATTTTCAAACCGCTTATACTTTCTGAGTACGCTAAAAAAAATCAGTTGTGGACTGTACCTCTTACCCCACATTGAAAGTTTGTATATTTGTTATTTGTTCAAAATAGAGCCTATTGCTTTTTAGAAATCAAAGACACAGGTCACTATTTTTCTGTTCATTTAAAGTGTGTGTTGAGTGCGTATGTGGTCAGATATGTGCCAGCTTCATATGAAGTCGATCTGACTTCTATTCAGGACACTGTATTTGGCAAGCTGCCAGTAATAGGGTATTGAAGATACTGGTGAATAGCTAGCCCAGGTTACTGTTCACACAAATGCTCCGGCAGTTGTTAGGGTCAGGTGATCAGTCCTGGATTCCAGGCCAAAGGAAAACATCCGTACTTCAGGATGGGGTTGAGTATTTTAAACTAGGCTCATCACTAGGCTCATGCAGTTATGTCACATGATGTGGCTGTTTACCCTGTCTACGCCACAGGCCTTTTGTAGTTTAAGGGTATGGAGTTAGTATACTTGCTCCAGCTTTGTGTTTGGGAAATCCAAGGGATATTGGTTGTTTTTTATAGACAATTCAACAATGTTCTGTTTTTAAGACTTTGTACCATACACCGATCCGCCCCGGAGACCCAAGTGATTCTGGTTTAGGTAAGCCAAGGGACAATGATCTTCACGTTACCAGGGGGACAGTGGGTGGACAAGTCTCCCCTAAACAATGTATCTTGTCAGATTATGATGTCAGTCCGTTTAATAATGTTGTTGAACTCCCTTCAGCCAAAATACAGAGGAGCCCAGGCCCAGAATGTTACACATACTGACAGAAAGTGATCTCATTATGTGTGTCATGATGGTGCTGTCTGGCTGTCCTGCTGGTCTGGATGAGGGGTGCGTAGTGTGGTGCAGGTACTTGTCCCATCCTGCTCTTGGTCCAGGTTGGAGGGTTGCACCGATTCTGAGTCTTGTTAGCTGGTATGGATTGGTTTGGGGGTGTTGATACCAGAGTGGTCCAAGAGGGGGGTGCAGATGTCTCGGGGGCATTCTTGTTTTTCTATGACTTCACGTTGATTCTGTTGGTTCTGAGTGTCTTGGTTACATACGCTTGTGTGTATAGATGAAAAAGCTATTGAAGAGCACCTCATTCATCTCGGTGGAAGTTCCCATGTTCAAAAAATCCTAAAAAGAGAATTAAAGTTTCACACAACAAAGCATGACTGTGAAAGGTCAGGAGGCCTGACACTTGCACAAATGCACAACACTTGATTACAGTCAAAAAATCATGAAGCCATGAAGACGACCCACCTGTCCCAGTGTATTACCTGTAGTGTAATCTTCAGAAAATCATAAAAAATTAAAGAAAGGGGCCACAGCTACAGTAAGGTTGTATGAGGTTTGGGGGCCTGTCTGGTGTGTAAAACACTTGGTTTCAGCAGAGTGGGTGCTGTATTTGAAATGCTATTGAGCCATGAAGACGACCCACCCGTCCCAGTGTATTACCTGTAGTGTAATCTTCAGAAAATCATAAAAAATTAAAGAAATGGGCCACAGCTACAGTAAGGTTGTATGAGGTTTGGGGGCCTGTCTGGTGTGTAAAACACTTGGTTTCAGCAGAGTGGGTGCTGTATTTGAAATGCTATTGAGCCATGAAGACGACCCACCTGTCCCAGTGTATTACCTGTAGTGTTATCTTCAGAAACTCATTACAAAATAAAGACAGGGGCCACAGCCACAGTAAGGTTGTATGAGGTTCGGGGGCCTGTCTGGTGTGTAAAACACTTGGTTTCAGCAGAGTGGGTGCTGTATTTGAAATGCTATTGAGCCATGAAGACGACCCACCCGTCCCAGTGTATTACCTGTAGTGTAATCTTCAGAAAATCATAAAAAATTAAAGAAAGGGGCCACAGCTACAGTAAGGTTGTATGAGGTTTGGGGGCCTGTCTGGTGTGTAAAACACTTGGTTTCAGCAGAGTGGGTGCTGTATTTGAAATGCTATTGAGCCATGAAGACGACCCACCCGTCCCAGTGTATTACCTGTAGTGTAATCTTCAGAAACTCATTACAATATAAAGACAGGGGCCACAGCTACAGTAAGGTTGTATGAGGTTCGGGGGCCTGTCTGGTGTGTAAAACACTTAGTTTCAGCAGAGTGGGTGCTGTATTTGAAATGCTATTGAGCCATGAAGACGACCCACCCGTCCCAGTGTATTACCTGTAGTGTAATCTTCAGAAAATCATAAAAAATTAAAGAAAGGGGCCACAGCTACAGTAAGGTTGTATGAGGTTTGGGGGCCTGTCTGGTGTGTAAAACACTTGGTTTCAGCAGAGTGGGTGCTGTATTTGAAATGCTATTGAGCCATGAAGACGACCCACCCGTCCCAGTGTATTACCTGTAGTGTAATCTTCAGAAAATCATAAAAAATTAAAGAAAGGGGCCACAGCTACAGTAAGGTTGTATGAGGTTTGGGGGCCTGTCTGGTGTGTAAAACACTTGGTTTCAGCAGAGTGGGTGCTGTATTTGAAATGCTATTGAGCCATGAAGACGACCCACCTGTCCCAGTGTATTACCTGTAGTGTTATCTTCAGAAACTCATTACAAAATAAAGACAGGGGCCACAGCTACAGTAAGGTTGTATGAGGTTCGGGGGCCTGTCTGGTGTGTAAAACACTTGGTTTCAGCAGAGTGGGTGCTGTATTTGAAATGCTATTGAGCCATGAAGACGACCCACCTGTCCCAGTGTATTACCTGTAGTGTTATCTTCAGAAACTCATTACAAAATAAAGACAGGGGCCACAGCCACAGTAAGGTTGTATGAGGTTCGGGGGCCTGTCTGGTGTGTAAAACACTTGGTTTCAGCAGTGTGGGTGCTGTATTTGAAATGCTATTGAGCCATGAAGACAACCCACCCATCCCACCTGTAGTGTTATCTTCAGAAAATCATAAAAAAATAAAGGTTCCATAACCCAAAACAAAGCTGGGAATAGTCAGATGACCTGCTTAGTGTGCAAAACACTTACCTGCAGCATTGTGGGTGCTGTGGTTTAAATGCTATTGGTTTGTGAACAGAATACCCCTATCCCAGTGCATTGTGCCACATTAAATAAAAGCAAGAGAAAAAGAGATTCAGAACACAAAGCTGTGTCAGTGTTCTGTGTAAAAAGTCGGTATGAACATCATGGGAGCTGTTTTTAATAAGCTGCTGAGTAAAGAATATTTTTATCTTCCTGCTGTCAGTAGTATTGTGAATATAGTTGACCCTTACCTGAATGAAAACAGGACGTAAAGGAAGGTGCGAGCTGTCTTGTAGCCTACTGGTCTACTGTAGGTGCGTGACTACCAACTGGCAGGTTGTTTGTTCGAATCCAGCTAGTGCTGGACCTTTCAGTTTTATTTATTTATTTTTTAATCGCGTAACATAAACATATTACCGTATGCAAACTGTACTGTATACAATATGTATATGTATATTTAATGTCTTAACTGTGCCCGTTTAAGTATTGAATATTCATATCTAAATTTACCACTGAAGGGAAATCTTAACATAAACATACAGTATATGGCTGGTCTCGGTACTTTAAAGAAAAAAACACACACCAGTATTCCATTTCTCCCTAAACATTGTAAGCTTCGAATGAAACCACTAAATAAAGACATAAATATAGAAATCTTAAGATTTGTTTTATTTAATGTTGGTAGCAGGATGAACTGTCAGAGTGTATATTTTGTCGCAAAGTTGCTACAAGATGTTAACAGTGAAAAAGGTATTTAGAAATGAGTTATTTCAAGATGAAAAAGAAAACATACACGAAACATGGTTTCATTACGACCAGAATCGGTCTTGAGATATTTTTAACTTGATTTACAGTATTTGAGAGGTATGTCTTAACACCGATACTACAGTGCTTAAGTACTGCTCACGTATATGTTTCTAGGTTTATATTATGCATTTCATACGGTCAAATTACTTTTGAGCAACTAATAAGAAGCGCGAAACGGTATGCGTTTTACTTTCGTTTTGTGCTGGAACCCGTGGATTGATTAGAGATATCAAGTACATACAAGTCATTTTTTAAATGTTGTAGTTCGTCTTGAAAAAATGTTACGAGTACATCATCTATCAACAATTAGGTTCTGTTTCCATATTGCGGATTTTGGTTAGGTACAGTATTATCAAATCCAGTGGCGCTGTGTGTTACTTTACTGAGTCCCAATCTGTGATTGAAACCTGTAAAACCGGTTTAATTCGTCACAGCCAGCACTCTTCAGGTGTGAGGGTCTTCTGCTCAGAATGAAACGCTAAAATGTTTGTGTATATTCTAATGGTAGTGGGGGCAGGGTGTGTGGGAACAGGTTTGTTCTTCACACCTGAAACATTTTCTCTGAAAAGATTTTCTTCGCAGTTAACCGATCTTGTAACAGCATGTTACAGTTTACTATTATTAACCATATTAATTTTAAGTGCTTAATGTAAAATCTTGTAAAAATATATTTTCATTGTTCAAATATACATTAATATACATTAAGTCTGACTATCATATAATAAGTTAAATACAAAACTAAAGAAAAAATAGGGTTAAATATGATTCAAAATATTTTGCTAACAATGTTAACTGTTTATGAATAAAATGTATTAACTAAGGAGTAGGATGGCACAGTTGTTAGTATGTTTTTTGTTTTGTTTCTTTTTCATAAATACAACAGTAGTACCTGATGTCTCAGTGGCTTTCAAAATTAAATTATGCATGCAAACCTGTGAAAGATAACTAAGATTTTAATACTAATTAAATGACCGCGGGCACTTCCCACCGCCTCTACATTCTCAGAGTAGAACAGACTAACCTTCTAATGAAAGACGGTCCACCCCCCACGGACAGGAAAAGTGCCCACAGGCACTTAAACTTAATATGGTCAGGAACGGTAAACAGTAACATGGTAAGAAGGAGCACGTACAAACGTTTCCGAAATAACCACATGTAAGACTCTGATCCTAAAAATGGGATTTCTATATGTCTTTATTTAGTGTTTACATTAGTGACAAAGGCTAAACTTTTAGCTTCAGTAACGTGTACATATCTCCCCTTTTTATAAAACGACTTGGTTGAAAACTGTTCCAGAGCCACTGTTGTTTCATCAGTGAAAAGTACATCATGAAATGCCTCTCCCTGTTCAATCCACTGGAAAAAAGAAAAGGAGCATAAAGCTTCTGATGGTCATAAACGATGTTCATTTAGGAGCAGCATCAGAGGTATGTTTTTAACTGCACTGCATTGGAGAGAATACCATAGTGTGTTTTTTTTTTACTCCCTGGCGGAAACTGGCTTCCAGAAGAATCAGTATGGCTCAGAGATTAAATAAAACTTCACAGACATTAACGAAGAGCATAACGCGTGTACTGTATGCACTGCAAGTACAACCCAACTCTGCAGGAGTGCTGGCTGTGACGAATTGAACCGGTTTCACGGGTATTTTCAAAGTAGGAGGCGAGATTTCCAGCGAAAGACACCCCCCCCTCAAAAACCCAGTAAATACAGTACTTACTAGTTAAAGGCTAGGCTCCCGACTACGGCGAAAGGAACCCTTCTTTCATTAGAAGACAATGAACATATTTTAGCCCTGAATGAATTAATAGCAAACATGGTTTACATAAAAGACATTTTTCCAAGAAAGTTTAGCCTTTGTCACTAATGAAACCACTAAATAAAGACATAAATAGAAAAATCTTAAGATTTTTAAAATACATGACTTTGCTAAAATTTATTTGAAAATAAAAACAATTACAACCGCCAGGGGAGAGAGAGAACAGGGGAGGGATGTTGGTTTTGCATAAGGGGCGGGGCTATGTTTGGGTATGTTTGGGAATGTGTAGTTCCATGTTCTGGCTGTTTGTGAATTATCGTTGTTGAGTATGGAGTGTTGAGGTATTGATTTTGTGTAATGCTTTATGTTGAAAATTGAGGTGGATTTTGTTTATGATAAACAGGATAAACTGGGATGGGAGGAAGGTTTGGTTTTGCATAAGGGGCGGGATTATGATAATTGGAGGACTTTGCGAGTGTAAAATGGTTTGATTATTTGATTTTGTATTGTGGTTGTTATCTATGTTTTTGGTTGGTATTATGTTTATATGGTTGTTTTTGTTGGTTGGTTGTTATTATGGTTATTAATAATACGATCTATAGTTGAAATCTGAGCCTAAATAAAGAGAAAAAGCAAGTGATTAGGTTTGTGAGCAATCTAATTACTTATTCGTTTAAAAAGCTATATAAAATAAAGTTTATTATTAATTTGCTGGACAGAGCGGTGAATATTATTATGCATAAGACAAAGATAACGATCCTGATCAGTTTAGAAATCTGTGTACGCTGTAAGGTTTTTACTTCTTAAACTTTTAAAATACACGTTTAGAATTGAAAGAAATCCTCTTCCTGGTATAGCAAACCAGCACGTCTTTTTTCTCCAATCAGAGGGGTGTCAGATGGTGTCAGCCAATCACCATTCTGCGTTGGGTAGCAACGGGTGACTGTTCTCAGGCGGAACATGTAAACAGCTTAATGTTCGTGTTAAATATTTTTTTTTAATTAAAATTCATTCTATACAACAATCGCATATTTGGGTACCGTTTCATAAAACTTTCATGCTTAAAATGTTTAGGGAGAAATGGAAGACTGGTGTGTATTTTTTCTTTAAACTACCAAGACCAGCCATACACAGTACAGTTTACATACATACAGTAATGTTTTAAATTAATATCGTTTATGACCTTCAGATGCGTTATGCTCCTCTTCTTTTTATGCTCAGCTACTAAAATTTCCCTTTAGTGGTAAAATCCATATAAATATTCAAAACTAAGCGGATTAAAATGTGCACAGTAAAGACATTAAATGATTAAATCTTTGCACTACCAACCAATGCACCACGAGTGCCCCTGTCGGTCATTTTGGCCAGCCAATCACTTGCCCTGCGGTATGCTCCGGTGCCCCGCGGTGGCTTGTGGGTAGGTTACCGTACCGCGGGTTTTTACCGCGCATTTTGAATGGCTGCATCTGTAACACTACAGGTAATATAGTGCCATAGGTGGGTCATCTTCATGGCTAAATAGCATTTCAAATACAGCACCCACACTGCTGAAACCAAGTGTTTTACACACCAGACAGGCCCCCGAACCTCGTACAACCTTGCTGTGGCTGTGGCCCCTTTCTGTATTTTGTAATGATTTTCTGAAGATAACACTACAGGTAATATAGTACCGGGGTAAAGTTAGCTTGAAGTTCGAAAACGATTTTGGCACGCCTGTAGCGCTTTCACGAAATCTCTTAGAGTTACAAAAACACTTGCTTTCTGTATAAAATACATTGTGGATGATTTCTCAGCCTCTACTTTTTCGTTTTTATGACATTTTTTTGACCAAGCACGAATATGCTTTTGTCCATATCTCCGCAATGGAAGCACAGAACGCCTTCAAACCAAAAGCATTTTAAAGACCACGACTTGTGGATATTTCCACAGCCTTTACATCAAACTATCGGTGAGCTAATTATCTTTTTTTAAACCTCCGGTTTTTCATCGATGCGTAATTACGCACGAACTGGAACCCGGGGGACCGCTGTGTGCACACGTTCACAAAGCGAGAAATACTGTTCAATACGGCTTCATGCGAAAAACCCGTATATGACCATAGGAAGCAGAACAGCGCGGTCTCCAATTACCCAGACTGTAAGCACGGGAATAAAGCTTTTTTTGATTTCTGAAACCCTTCCTTTACGTCCTGTTTTCATTCAGGTAAGGGTCAACTATATTCACAATACTACTGACAGCAGGAAGATAAAAATATTCTTTACTCAGCAGCTTATTAAAAACAGCTCCCATGATGTTCATACCGACTTTTTACACAGAACACTGACACAGCTTTGTGTTCTGAATCTCTTCTTCTCTTGCTTTTATTTAATGTGGCACAATGCACTGGGTAGGGGTATTCTGTTCACAAACCAATAGCATTTAAACCACAGCACCCACAATGCTGCAGGTGAGTGTTTTGCACACTAAGCAGGTCATCTGACTATTCCCAGCTTTGTTTTGGGTTATGGAACCTTTATTTTTTTATGATTTTCTGAAGATAACACTACAGGTGGGATGGGTGGGTTGTCTTCATGGCTCAATAGCATTTCGAATACAGCACCCACTCTGCTGAAACCAAGTGTTTTACACACCAGACAGGCCCCCAAACCTCATACAACCTTACTGTGGCTGTGGCCCCTTTCTTTAATTTTTTATGATTTTCTGAAGATTACACTACAGGTAATACACTGGGACAGGTGGGTCGTCTTCATGGCTCAATAGCATTTCAAATACAGCACCCACTCTGCTGAAACCAAGTGTTTTACACACCAGACAGGCCCCCGAACCTCATACAACCTTACTGTGGCTGTGGCCCCTTTCTTTATTTTGTAATGAGTTTCTGAAGATAACACTACAGGTAATACACTGGGACAGGTGGGTCGTCTTCATGGCTCAATAGCATTTCAAATACAGCACCCGCTCTGCTCAAACCAAGTGTTTTACACACCAGACAGGCCCCCAAACCTCATACAACCTTACTGTGGCCCCTTTCTTTAATGTTTTATGATTTTCTGAAGATTACACTACAGGTAATACACTGGGACAGGTGGGTCGTCTTCATGGCTCAATAGCATTTCAAATACAGCACCCACTCTGCTGAAACCAAGTGTTTTACACACCAGACAGGCCCCCAAACCTCATACAACCTTACTGTGGCTGTGGCCCCTTTCTTTATTTGGTAATGAGTTTCTGAAGATAACACTACAGGTAATACACTGGGACGGGTGGGTCGTCTTCATGGCTCAATAGCATTTTAAATACAGCACCCACTCTGCTGAAACCAAGTGTTTTACACACCAGACATGCCCCTGGACCTCGTACAACCTTGCTGTGGCTGTGGCCCCTTTCTTTAATTTTTTATGATTTTCTGAAGATTACACTACAGGTAATACACTGGGACAGGTGGGTCGTCTTCATGGCTCAATAGCATTTCAAATACAGCACCCACACTCCTGAAACCAAGTGTTTTACACACCAGACAGGCCCCCGAACCTCGTACAACCTTGCTGTGGCTGTGGCCCCTTTCTTTAATTTTTTATGATTTTCTGAAGATTACACTACAGGTAATACACTGGGACAGGTGGGTCGTCTTCATGGCTTCATGATTTTTTGACTGTAATCAAGTGTTGTGCACACAAGGCAGGCCTCCTGACCTTTCACAGTCATGCTTTGTTGTTAGAAACTTTAATTCTCTTTTTAGGATTTTTTGAACATGGGAACTTCCACCGAGATGAATGAGGTGCTCTTCAATAGCTTTTTCATCTATACACACAAGCGTATGTAACCAAGACACTCAGAACCAACAGAATCAACGTGAAGTCATAGAAAATCAAGAATGCCCCCGAGACATCTGCACCCCCCTCTTGGACCACTCTGGTATCAACACCCCCAAACCAATCCATACCAGCTAACAAGACTCAGAATCGGTGCAACCCTCCAACCTGGACCAAGAGCAGGATGGGACAAGTACCTGCACCACACTACGCACCCCTCATCCAGACCAGCAGGACAGCCAGACAGCACCATCATGACACACATAATGAGATCACTCTCTGTCAGTATGTGTAACATTCTGGGCCTGGGCTCCTCTGTATTTTGGCTGAAGGGAGTTCAACAACATTATTAAACCGACTGACATCATAATCTGACAAGATACATTGTTTAGGGGAGACTAAACAATGTATCTTGTGTGAACGAGAGAAAAAGATCAGTGTAAATTCACTTCATTAGACTGACGGTGTGTATAGCAATGGATGGTTCCGATACATCGACCTCTGGGTTATGGGCCCAGCACGCTTCCGCTGCACCACTCTGCTGACAGCTGTCATGGTGTGATTCAACACAACTGCTCTATCTTTGCTTTCTAAAAGTGCGCCCGAGATGAAAAGTTTCAACGGCAAACACAGACGTCACTTTGAGCACTTGGTCTTTTATAGTACGAATCATCACACGCTGCTCTACATGGGCGTGTCTTCAAGATCGTTGAGAACCAAACCTTTTGCTTTCCGAGGCAACTGATTCTTTCCTTGTTAATTCACAAATCTTCAATGGGAATCAGTGAAACGAAAACCAAACACGTACACACTCGCGTCCTAGCCTGAAAGAAAAATGATGGAAGCACTTGAGGAATAACAAGAGTAGTCTGAACAGCTCCAGTCTAACAACTGCTCTACAAAGTGATCGCTACTTCCACACCCAGTTTATAACGCTGAAAATGATTCAGGAAGCACAGCAAAGTTCTAAAAGCAGTGGTTGAAAAGCGTCTAGATACATAAAATGACAATTTCTCAAAAGTAAAATCTTCAGCTTTTAAATATTGTCATCCATATATTTTCGTTTTTCTCTTTTTTACATAACACGCTTTCGAGAAATAGACTGTCTTGTAATGAAGGCTGCATTAGAAAATGTGTGTCTAAATTAAAATCGGGTTTATGACTTCTGCGTTTTTCAGCTTTCTTAGCGCTTGGGTCTCGATTCAGATATTGCAATGAAAGCAACAGGGGAGTAAGTTTTCCTTTTCTAAATCAAAGGTGATCTGCTCACAAGGAAGTATAAAAACGTCAGCGTTTACTTTTTGAAGACCGCAAATTGTCGAAACACTATTGCTTCATAAGCTAATAAGTAAGGTTTCTGAGCACGCATTGTATTACTAATGCTGTTATTAATAAAAAAAAGCTTAAATTCACATAATGGAATTTGGACGGCTCAAAGTAGTCTATTCTTTGTACAACTTTACTTGCCCGCTGAGTAGAGTTTAAAGCAACGGCAGCAGAAGTAGCAGTAATAGCAACAACGTGGTTTGAGTGTCACAATACACTCTGTGAAATTATTGCGGCTTCAGATCGTTTTGTTCTGTTGAAGCTGCCTACAGGCTCTGAATTGCTGACATTGGCTGTGATCTTTTTTCAGGTTTCATGTAATTCTTCACATATTTGAAATATTTAATTCGGGTTCGCCTAATACACGGTGCAAACCGTACCTGCAGCAGAATGCTGTGGCACATGAAGCCGTTTTGTTTATCGGTTGTAAGGATATAGGAGCGTACTACAAATCGAGCAAGCGAAAAGAAAATTAAACAGGAGTCACTTTTTGGATTGCTAATTCATTGTGCTCTGTTCGTCTAGGTTCAAATCCTATCCTTGTCATGGTTAAGGCCTGAGACGTGTGTGTTTTTTCTAAACGGTGTTTGCATTTGTTTCCTCTTTACTCCTGTAAACTCAGGATTTTTTTTTCCTTGGTGGCAACAATACGCTTCTGTAATACAGTAAATGGTAGACTCTGCTTTCAAATGAGCTGCACCAGGCATTCGGATACAGAAAAACACAGGGATTTAAAATTCAGGAATATGAATGGCCAATTGCTTACAGCTAGGGTTTTTACGTTTTCTTATTTAGCGATTTGTGTATCAATCTTTTAACAATTCATTAAAATGCTAACAATATGTAAAATCAAAACAACAGCACCGTTAAATGCCGGGGAGACAGGTAGTTTTTTTTTCATCAGATGCCAATCTCTAATGCTGTGTGTGAGAGCTTACGTACCTTTCCTTTTCTCACATTTTCTGACAACTATTCCAAAGGGGCACCCTGTCAGCTCCTAATACTTTTTAAAAGTCTGCCTGCATGTTTGATTATTGTCGTTTTATTTAGAAAAAGTTCAATATTGATCATAACTAAAGAAAATTAGGATCACGAAGAAAAAAAGGGCTGAAGATGCGAGTCGCTCTTGAATCAAAGCTGGGCGACACGGGCTTCTGTTCTGATATGATTGTACGAGAAGCAGGAGGAATCTCTTCTCTCCTATGGAGCATGAGCTGAATCAGGAGTGAGACATTTCGTATGCTCGTGCATATGTTAACACATTACCTACATCGTAAAACTAAATTAAAAACTAACATTAAGTTGTCAAAGACATTCATTTATATACAAACAAGAGACAGACATAGTAATGATTCTACATTAACTTGTCCTGCACTGATCAGACTAATTGAAATGTATGAAAGCCCGTTTCCGCCAGGGAGTTACAAAAAAACGCGCTATGGTATCGCAGAATTCCGACTAAGTAACTCAGAATTGCGACTTAGTAACTCACAACTCCGACTTTATATCTCACATTTGCAACTTCGAAATAGCCCATATTTCATTGTCTGTCCTTTTGTTATTGTAACGGATTCGGGTTCTAGCTAGCAAGGCCTGGGTTTGAGCCAATACAGTGAGGCACGAAGTAGGGTGGGAGCGGCGAGGGCACAAGCCCTAGAACCCGAATTCGTTACAATAACAAAAGGTCAGACAATGAAATATGGGCTTTTCGAAGTCGCAAATGTGAGAGATAAAGTCAAAATTCTGAGTTTTTATGTCGCAATTCTATGATTCTAAGTCACAATTCTGAGATACCATAGTGCGTTTTTTTTACTCCCTGGCGGAAACGGGCTTCCATAGGTTCTCAGTGCTGCGAAGCAAAAGCAATCTCTGGAAAATCAGACAAATTATTATCAGAACATGTCAAAAGCTGATCAGTATTTCTTTACTGGGAAGCAAAGAAATGCTTGTATTACACATTTTAATATGACATGCAATTACACATGAAAAATAGTAAAATTATTTTCATTGCGGTACGTGTTGATAGAACAGCCCCCTCGATAAAAGAAAGTGTGGACGGACTTATCGCATGTTCCGTACTCTGTCTGACAGCGAGTTTAACACACTTTCCACGGAAATTAGAAACTAATTGAACAATAAATTAATCTGAGCAAATTTTACACGTGTGGGTGATTTAATTCTGTCGAAATTGCGTGGAACTCCTCCGCTGAGGTCAGATACACACGGGAAAATGTTCAGGCGGCTTCACGGAGTCCCGCCTCAGACTGAAATCAGGTTCTAATTAGACGCTGAGAACAATCCGGATCTCTGTATGTAATTGATTGTGTTGATTGTGTGACCAGGTGTGCGGTAACAGGTCCTGCCAGTATAAAAACCTAGTCACCGCGTTCACACTTTATGCTTTCTTGCTTCAACACAGTTTATTGGTTTACTTATTTTACTCCTGTAGCAATTGAGCGGGACGTTAATTTGGCGATGCGCTCGTTTCTCTTTATGCTGTGCCTGTGCACAGGGGCCGGGCTCCCCGCACTGGTTTCCGCCGGGCCGGCTGGCTGGGACTCTCGGGAATTGGCGCTCCAGGCCGACCTCCCGGCTCCTGAAGACGCAGCCCAGTTGGAGGATTTGAACCTGGCAGATGCGCCCTCCGAAGACCTGTCTGCAAGCGAGAACGACTCGCAGTCCTTGGCTCCCGACTTTCGCCGCCTTCCCGTGTCCAGAGACGCGTACTCGCCCTACTTCGACAAGGAGAAGATGAAGCCCGAAGCCGGCAGCCGCCCCTTACCCGCCTACATCAAGAGCGTCCTGTTTCCTCCCCAGGGAGGGCGGCAGCCGGCTCGCCCGGCCATCGGGGGCACCCGAGGAGTGGCTGTGTGGTGTGACTCCAGCAGGATGTACGTGAGGGTCAGTCGGCTCCTGTTCGGCTTCAGCTGTCGGCCATCGGAGGTGACCTTGGGCAACTGCAGCGTCAGCCGAACCACACGCAGTTACTTCTACTTCATCTACGGGCTTCACGAGTGCGGCACCGAGCGATCGGTAAGCGGGTCTTCATCTACAGGCAGTGTATCGACGTGAGCTGTAGGGCCAGTGTCGGGGTTGCCTTTCCTGGGAATATCCCTTCCTCTGTGACCCTGCAGGTTGTCCAGGGCCGCCTGGTGTACTCCAACACTCTCCGCTATGCCCCGCCCTCCTCCAGTGCACCTGTGCATCGCTTCATTCCCTTCTCTGTGCCGGTCAAGTGCTCCTACAACAGGTAGGCAGGGCTCTGCTGCTGAGAAGCCACTAGGAAAGTGTCCAGATGCCCCTCATCCCCTCTGTTCTGCAGGTTCCACTACTCCTACAAGGTTGGCTATGTCCCCACGTGGGCCAGGAGAAGGACCTTCTTCAAGGACCTGAAGAACAAACACAGCTTTGTGCTGCTCACCACCAACTGTAAGCTCCTTGAGTGAGTGGCTCCTCCTGCCTGCAGGGGGTGCTGTGTGCAGGTGTAATGCTGCCTCTCTCTCTCCAGCCCGCTGGGTCCGGCTCTCTCCTAAGGATGAGTACTTCCTGGGTCAGCCCATGTACTTCCAGGCCACTGCCTACTTTGCCACAGCAGAGCAGAGGCTGTACATCCACTCGTGTTACGTAACGGAGAAACCAGACCAGCACTCCCAGCCCCGTTTCCCTGTGATCGACAACTTGGGGTACGGCCCCTTCTGGGAGGGGAGGTGGGCAGGAGCCCTGAGAGCCTGCAGGGGTTCATCCTTGTCCTTGTCCCCAGGTGCATGGTGGACAGCAAGGCAGATGGCTGCCTGTCCAGGTTTGTCCCCTCCAAGCAGAAGGATGTGCTCCGCTTCACAATTGATGCCTTCCTCTTCCAGAAGAAGCTGTCCAGGAAGGTACTGCTCTCAAAGGCTGCTCAGCCTTCTTGCTGTACTGATCCATGGTCTGCTTTCACATCCATGATCTAGATGTGAACCAGACTGTGGCAGCTGTAGTGCCTAGAGCTGCCAGCTTGCCTTCACTGATGGCAGAAGGTCTTTCTCTGTCCCTCTATTGGCCTTGATCCCTTAATGCTGTGACCTTCCCTCTTGCAGCATGAAGTGACTGAGCTGTACATGCACTGTGTCATGGCTGTGGCTCCTGCTAAAGCAACACCAGGGACCAAGTCCTGCACCTACAACAGGGAGGCTAAGAGGTACTTCTGCAAGGAGCCTGCTGAGGGTGCTCTGGGACATGCCAGGTTTAGGCCTCACCTGTCCTCCTCCTCTCCTCCAGGTGGGAGGAGCTGTATGGTGACCATGAGGTCTGTGCCTGCTGTGAGTCCAGGTGTGCTGGCAGTCGGGATGAAGGTGGGTCTGGTTCTCTATCCCTTGTGGATGCATCTCTGCCCAAGAGACAACCATGCTTGGACAACTGAGGAATGATCCCGTGCTGGACAAAGGGACTGTTTAGATGAGTAGACTGTGGGTCTCTGGGTATAGCGGATCCCTCACTCCTGGGTGCTGCTTGTCCACAGGTCCCAGGAGCCTGGTGACCAGTAGTCGGGTGGCTGTGGCACCAGTAGAAGCTCCTCTGGATGTGGGAGCTGACTGGACTGAGGATGAGGAAGGAGACCCTCAGACCTCCAGTGAAGATGCTGAGAGCACCAGTGAGGATGTGGAGGGAGCAGATGACTTTGGAGATGTTGGCCAGTGGACAGGTAGGGTCTGGCAGGAGGAGCTCCTGTAGGGGTGGTGTCCTGCAGTGTAGCTGGATTGTTCTCCTTCCTCCCCAGGTGCCTGAATGAAGGCTCCAGCCTGGCCCTTGTGACTCTCCTGCCTCCACTTGCCTTGTAATGGCAACATCTCAATAAAGCTGTGAAAGACCCTTCTGTCTGCCCTTGTTTCTTTATGGTTTATAGGTTTGAATGGGGTGGAGGAATTCAAGGGAAGTATTTGTGGGGGTTCCCCTTTCAAGAATGCTTCCCGTATTGTTGCCAATGAGGACTGAAAATGGCTGGAGTAATAAAGCATTGTACTGGGGGAAGATAGCCGCACTATTCCTTGGGCAGGTCATTGTGACTTTTTTACTGGGGGAGAGACAGAGGTGTTCAATATACTGGTAGTCCTCCTGTTTCCTAGAGGGGTAGTGCTTATGGAGTGTGAGTTGCTACTGTAGTGCCCAGTAAGAGTGAGATCTGATGTCCTATTCTAGGCTGCACAAACTTCCTAAAAGAAACACAAGGAAGGGATTGTCAACAGGGGCTTGGTGTAAAGTAGGCCTTCCCTTCCTTAGCAGAGGAACAATTCTGGTGCCCAAACATCAGTGAATAAAGGTACAGTTAGAATCTTGGAGGTCTTGTCTTATGGGTGTTGGTTTCACAGTATTGGACAGTCACGGGAAGTATTAGGATTGAGACTGGAGATCCCAGTACTTGACTGGGAAGACGGGTGTTCACAACCACCTCTACCAGCAGCACAGACTGTGTAGATTGAGACTGAACGCTTACTACACAAAGCCTCTCCACTGTTTCAGTGTCCCATGTCATGAATTTCAAGTGAATCCTAGTCTCCCGTTGTGCCTACCTATAATTTGCACAAATCTTGCTGGCCCACTAACACTGTTAATTTTTAGCCCTACTGCAATGCCCTATTAAAGTTTCAAGGATTTAGGATAAACTATTTTATATAATGGTTCCAAAGGTGGCTTCGCAAAGCACTTGAAATAATTACAATAAGAATACACAGGATAAAACAATTCCAATAGACAGAGGAGACCATGGATGGTGGTACTGTAGATTATGCCGGTTCAGGGACGCCAAATATGTAATAATAGTGGCTCTCTGAAGGCACCAGTTCTGTAGGGTTTGGGCATTTACTGAGACAATTATTAATTGTAGCAGTAAATCACAAAGTTGATTCTTTTGATGGCTTTAGAATCCAACCATGCGACATAACTCAAACAACGCGCACACACAGGTACTAATACACAAGGATACATTTATTAATACATAGAATATGCATATAAACCTAACAGATCTTATCGAGAGGGTTATCAGAATACAAAAGATATATATTCAATCAGTTACAAAGAGTTACACATCAAGAGGACATACGTTCAGTATATCATTCATTAAGACCGTTTCGTAAAGTGGACTTGGTTACAACTTCTACATTAGATACTCAAACAAGTACATAACTCTTAGGAATTAAATTGATATCAACTGGTTGGGATAACAATTGAATTCTCGAGCTGTAATGCATTGAAGTTGAATACTCATCCAATCTTTGGGGATTCAGATCTCCTGCGGGCACAAAGGAACAGTTGCAGGCTGTTGCTGTCCAATCCGCGCTCTCTGGCTCGGTGCCAGGCTGTGCTGTGCGGCTTGCGACGGTGCGCTGCTGATGCTCATTGTTGGCTTTAACTAGCAAAGTTTGTGCACAGGAGAAAAGATGACTGTGGGTCCCAGCAAGTCAGGAAGAGGACCGGTTCGTTCCTGATGAAGAGCTAGTTCTGAATAGTGATTCAGCTTTCCACAGTTCCGACCTGTTCACGAGGCCTGCTGCTGGTTACTCTCTGGCAACCTCCACTCTAGACTCTTCGAACAAAGGAAGGTTCTGGCACTCGGACACACTGGCCGTTCCATGGTTGTCCGGGCTGAGTCTCAGGATGGTCAGGAGGCGCGCTGCGAGAATGTCCTGCCCTTGGGAGCCTTCTGCTCCTGGGCCGTCCTGCCCTGGAATTCTCCTTTGAATTCCCTTTAGAACAGTCCACAGAATCCTCTCCAGAATCTTGCTGAATCTCAATCTGAATCTGAATCTCTGTGTTGCCTGTTTTTACCTGGAGGAACTTCAGCTCATTGATTGGCTGAAAGTTCCATGGGCATCAGAGTCCCACGTGGGTTACTCGGCCCTACCAGTCCCTGATTGGTTGATCAAGGTGAGATATGAGTCACTTACTCCTGACACTTAGTAATGCAGTCCAGATGTCCAACTGGCACTCCCTAGACAGATAGGCGCCAATGGGTGACCATTGATCATGATAGCCAGGCTTAGCTAAGTGCATCCCCTTTGGGAGCTGTCCTTGGACCTTAAATCACCTTGCATGAATGGTTTCTCTGTGGCTGCACCACAGAGATGAACAGAGAAATGAGGCCTAATTTGGGAAAGCTCAGAAACACTTAATTCTGCCTTATTATTAAGCCTCGCCGCTACATATCCCCCCTTTTTGAAGGTCACGAGGTCCTGAGGCGTTGTTGCCTTCAAAACAAAACAGAGTTAAGTGATGTCCCTTGTCATTAGAACACTAATCTTAAATGTCTACATTACTCCTCGAGAATTCATACCAGAACCAGCATTGGGAACAAACAGGATGAATAACATCTGGAGTATGTATAAACACGGTAGGAGACATTATCTCAGTCTAGGAATTACACATGAGGAAGTTCACTGTCAATATCTGATACCTCTGTAGTAGATATTTGGGGAGAAGTCACTTCCTTTCTTTTGACATGCTATCTTTGACTCATTCATGCTACCCAGAGTACATCTTGATGTGAGACTACATCATTCAGAGTACACTGAGAAAGGGACGCGTCACTTTAGGAAGGGGGCGCTGGAGAGAGGAACAAAGGGCGCGATGAAACAAAATGCCGAAACCCGGGATCGAACCAGGGACCTTTAGATCTTCAGTCTAACGCTCTCCCAACTGAACTATTTCGGCGGTGCGCAAAGCCTACAGCCACCTGCTCCAGCCTTCCTGTGTTGTGGCATGAGCGCACCAAGAGTAGCGGGAGAGTGTTGCAGGAACGTCACTCAGAAGGAAAGCCACCCAGCTGCGCCCTCTGAGCTCTGTCCAGCGCATCTTCCTCGCATGGACTCCTGCCTGCGACGGGCAGGAAACAATTAGCAAGAACAGAACGACACCCCATGGGTGTCTCATGACCGCACCTTAGGTTGTGACACGTGCAGGTGTGAGGGGTTGCCGGGCTACTTTGGAGCAGAGCTTGGGCGGAGGGGGGGCGGGAAAGCAGACAAAGAGGTGACATCTCAAGGTCTGCACGATCACAGCTCTCCGCCGCCCCAGGCTTCCGCTCGATAAGCTACTGGACACACCCGCCCCTCCTCACACAGACCGTGGAAAAGCCCCCGAGTGGGAGGGCTCGCTCTTCCTCCCAGGAGCTCTTGGACACGACGCCCAGACAGGGCGCGGGGAGCCGCCGCCTGCAAACACGGCTCCAGGCAGGACTCCACTCCGCAGGAGCCGCAGAGCAGAGGAGATGAGGGCAGCTTAGCTCCTGTGCAGAGACCTGAGCTGTTGTTGCTGTGGATGCTGTCTTTTCTGTTCTCGGGGTAGGACATCAGGAAGCACATTGAAGCGCTGCGACATGCACTGTACAGATCCCGCCACTACTGGGCCCGATTTCCCCGGATCGAAACCGGGCGGAAACAGGCCCGTTTCGTTTGTTGCCATGCACACTGTTTGGGGATTCGCCTAGCGCTGTGATCGAACAGACCCACTCACCTCTTAGTGTGGCGGGATCTGCACAGTGGATGTCGCAGCGCATCCTGCTTTCACTTCAATGCATGTCCTGATGTACCCTGGTCTCCCGCGTGACAGGTGGGGATACTTGCCACTATACTAACGAGGAAGACATCGCTCTCTGCTTAGTGTGCAAAACACTTACTTGCAGCATTGTGGGTGCTGTGGTTTAAATGATATTGGTTTGTGAACAGAATACCCCTATCCCAGTACATTGTGCCACATTAAATAAACACACGAGAAAAAGAGATTCAGAACGCAAAGCTGTGTCAGTGTTCTGTGTAAAAAATCGGTTTGAACATCATGGGAGCTGTTTTTAATAAGCTGCTGAGTAAAGAATATTTTAATCTTCCTGCTGTCAGTAGTATTGTGCATATAGTTGACTCTTACCTGAATGAAAACAGGACGTAAAGGAAGGGTTTCAGAATTCAGACAAAGCTTTATTCCCGTGCTTACAGTCTGAGTAATTGGAGACTGCGCTATTCTGTTGCCTATGGTCATATACGGGTTTTTCGCATGAAGCCGTATTGAACAGTATTTCTCGCGTTGTGAACTTGTGTATACAGCGGTCCCCCGGGTTCCAGTTAGTGCGTAATTACGCATCGATGAAAAACCGGAGGTTTAAAAAAAGATAATTAGCTCACTGATACTTTGATGTAGAGGCTGTGGAAATATCCACGTCGTGGTCTTTAAAATGCATTTGGTTTGAAGGCGTTCTGTGCTTCCGTTGCGAAGATATGGACAAAAGACTATTCGTGCTTGGTCCAAGAAATGTAATATAAACGAAAAAGTAAAGGCTGAGAAAGCATTCACAATGTATTTTATGCACAAAGCAAGTATTCTCGCGATTCTAAGAGGTTTCGTGTAAACGCTACAGGCGTGGCAAAATCGTTTTCGAACTTCAAGCTAACTTTACCCCGGTGTTTTACCCTGCTCCTTTCTACACTGAACTGGTCATTTGGACACCGTAAGACAAGAGAGACACATTTCTATGTAATCAGGAAACCAGGAATCCTAACCGTTAGCCCGTTAGTGCCACAGAAAAAAAAAAACGTTTCAGCAAGATAAAATTGCAGGATAAACACATTTTTTTTCTTTTTCGTAGCGCTTGTGTTTTGTTTGATTTAGCGAATTTTATACACTTTATTTCTGACACATGACTTAAAAGGCTGGTAGAGTATATTTAATGCAAGAGCGCTGAACAACAATTTTTATCTACCGTATTGTCATGTTTTTTAAAAAAGCAAGTTAAATGCATATATAGTAAATGTTTTTTTTTTCATATAATAGTGTTTATGGTCTGATAAACGTAATTCATTATTTAACGGACATTTGGTATAATTAAAAAAAAATACTCATTCACGAATGTAAACATTTTTTACAATAACGTGTTCTATTGTGATCTTGCGCCCCATGCAGCAATATCACCAGACAGTTTAATGGTCTGTCGTCCTTTTACAGTTCTGGGTTTTATTCTGTCTCCAGATGCACCAGATGTATTTTTAAAATACGTAAATAACAATTCTGGTGCAGCGAGGCATTCTGATTAATTCAGATTCACTCTTCACGTGTGTTATAGATATCATATAATGTTTTTGTATCCACGCAAAACCTCGCATGAAGTTGATAAACTTTGCCTGTAACATATTTAACAAGGTACAGTGCCAAACTATTAAAATACATCAGAAAAGAACCCGAACTCATCTAATTTATGTATTTGAAACGAACGGATGGGAGACTTTAATATGGCTTTCTGGAAATTCACTTTTAGGAGTTTTCGGAAGTCTGGACCCAGATATACAGTGAGGGAGGAGTGCTTTGACTTCCTGCTTTCAGCTCGTGCATTGTTTCTACTTGTGACCACCAACAGAGAGAGCTTTACCGGTTCACAGAAACGTCCCAGGAGGTTTCTGGGTTAAGATGGAAGAATAAATTTAATAAATGGAGATGTTATTGCCGCTGGGGAGTATGAAGGCGGTTTAGCGAGGCGGTGGCGTGTCGAGGGAAGAGACGCGCATTCCTCACGGGCAGCGCAGAGCAATGAGTCACACCTGCTGCGCGCTGAGTCCTGTCCTATATAACCGCTGAGCCCGGACACCCACAGCCTCTCCAGCCAGTAATGGAGTTTTTTTTTTTTAAATAATACTTCAGAAGGTGCAGAAACGGACTCTTTTGCTCAGTTGAGGCTATAGGAATCTGTGTTTCTTTTCAGGCTGTCAGGAATAGCGCTTATTATATTTTTTTTTTCTCAGACTAAACAGTATCATTGGGCTGAATTTCAGTTAAACGCCTAGTTTAGGAAGATCAAGAATGAGTTAGGGAAGACAGAGGTGGAGACTAATGGAAGTTATGAAAGCCATTAATGGGTTGTCTCTGCTTGAGCTTGATTTACACCTTCATAGTGCAAAGTCTAGGGGTTAATTGCAACAAACTGAAAGTGAAGTACTAACAGGCGTTCAACCCGTGTTTAGTACGCAGCTGTGGTCTGAAGTTGTGCTCCACCTTAAGTCCAATTGCAACGAACGTTGCTGCTGTGCTTAGTCCAGCACCGTACTAAACCTGTTCTCAATTGCAACGAACACAGAGTAATAGTTGTTGCCCTCTAGAAGTGACTAAACTAGTGAATTATTTTAAACCACCTCTTAATATGGCTTGAGCAACTTAGTACCATACTTGGTGTAACGATGAATTGCATTAGAAGGCTCCAGAATATAGTGGAAATAATAGTTACCATGTACTGAATTTATGCATCTGCTTGAAAACATTGTAATTCTTAATTAAAATTGCTTAACACTCATACCACATTTATTCATAATGAAGCTGATTAATATGTGTATTTACAAAAGTGACATTTACTAATTATGTTGAATGTTAATCATTACTAGTAGCTGTGAAGTTTAAGGTGCTAGGGAGTGAAGAGAACAGAACTTAAACTATTATTTATATAAATGTAGCGTGAGCCTTTAATGTGTTCTATAAAATCGAGGAGTCAACTGGATAGATTTGTTAAATATTTTAGTGATGGGTCTCCGTATTTGTGGTTATCGGAGGAAAGCAGGGATGAGGAGGAAATAGGTGGCACCCAAGCATGTTAAAGGAAAAAACTCAGCATCTTAAGTGATTTATGATGGTTTACAGTCCCTTTTCTGTCCTGTGGCTGTGATCCAATGACTGTGTTGAAACAGCCAGGGTTGTGCTAGCTCTTGATGGACTGGTATG
This sequence comes from Lepisosteus platostomus, assembly GCF_059453375.1. NCBI lineage: Eukaryota > Metazoa > Chordata > Actinopteri > Semionotiformes > Lepisosteidae > Lepisosteus > Lepisosteus platostomus. Next base: position 153,397 of record NW_028291473.1, read on the forward strand.
CAAACCAAATGACAGACAAGCAAAGCAATGTTTTACAATTCTGAAAGCTCGTTCAATGTGGCTTCTTGTGTTTTTATGACTCCTGTTATAGTGCTGGTCTTGTAATGTTGTTGGATTGTGCGCAGGTGTCAGAAGATACCGTCATAAAGGATAGGCACGACTTGGCGAAACAACATGCCAGCAAGCACTTCCCCACTTCGAAAGATGTTGGAACTGATTAAAGAGCTTAATCTGAACTGACACAGGAGAGGGAGAGAAAATCAAAGTTCTGAAAAGTAAGCACAAGGCACACCCTGCTAAAGAAATGTATTGCCTTTAAAAAAATGCTTAGAAGGTCAGAGGAACAATTGTTGTTGTTTTTTTTTGCTCAAGTATTTTTATAAGTTTAATTTCCAGTTCTGTTAAAAATAAAACTTAACTTTACTGATTATTAGTTGGTGCCTTTTGTAACGATTTAGCTGTAATGATGTCTGCTTATTCATCTGGAGTGTTAAACAAAATTAATTCTGCAATAATACAGTAGTGTTTAATTTCAAATGCACAGCTGCTGTTCTCATTTGTTTCATGACTAATTATAATTGGTTATCTCATTAATAACTATGTAGCCTCATCAGGTGAATTGTCGACTACAGTAAATGCAATTCTTAAATTAAAAACTAACTGATTTGTCAGGAAATTTAGTTTGAATATAAATGAGAAACAGAAAAGTAATTGTATATTAATGTGGCCTACATATTATTCTAATAATCAGAAGTGTTCTGATGTACAGTCCTCTCCAGTTCGGGCTAATTAGTACAACAATGCCGAGCCCTTGGAACCGGATTAAGCACAAGTTGAGCTGAGCTCCAACTTTGTTCCACATGTTTTTTGCTGCAATTGAACTCAGAGCGGGAGATGATCTCCAGAATGTACCATACTAACTTAGTACGCGGCTGTGTTTTAACTCGGGAAGTCCATTGCGTTTGACCCTATGGGTTTATATACATGGGTTTCTCTGCATACACTACCATAAGGGAGGAATGGTGAGTTAGAGGGAGGGCACCAGTTTGGTTTATCAAGAATTCACCAAACTGAGTAGAACTACAGATCCAACCATTCAAAATGTGCAAGGTATGCTGCAGTAAATCGCAGTGCTCGTTCCGCAAAGAACTGCAGGATACCGCATGATGTATCGAAGTAGGGTGGAATATCTTGTAAAACCATTAGGTGGAGCTATGAAAGCTCTCATGTGCAGCATTTGGGCTGTTGCCAGAAAACACTTGGTTTTGAATCCCTGTCAATGCTGAGGGACAATCCTTTGTCTGTTACAGAATTTAACAGTCTAAATGGCATATACAATTTAATAAGTTTAAGCTTTGTATTACATTGTTAAACATTAAACTGATTAAACAGTACACTGAAGTGTTATAGAGGACACAAATTGTGTATTTCCTCTTACATTAAAAAAAACATTCATTTTAATGTGATATGAAAGATTAATAATGAATAACATTGGATAGGCTGTAAGCTCAAAATATTACTGTAGTCCACTTTCTTTCTAAACATCTGCATCAATTTGTCTCATTCACCCATGATTACTTAAACATTCTGCCTGCCCTTTTCAGCTATAGCTTTGTTTGAACCCAGCTCCTGGCATGAGTTTTCCTTTAACAAAAACATTTCTTTGAAAAACTAAAATAGTAAATTATATTGATTTGTTGCTATTTCTAAATATCACAACATGTTCAAAGTTAAGTGATTTATTAATAACAACTAATAATTTCAAACTGCTTCTATTCTAAAATTGTATTTTGTTTGGGGTGATTTGTCACTGTTTTCACAATCTTGAATTTATTAAACATCTGAGATATGGTGTTCTATACCTCTGTTTACTTTTTGAAACTCCATCGATATTTCCTGTTTTCACACAGATAAGAATAAACTGCACGTGCAAATCTTTTCACAAGTGTAAAGATGTTCTGTGCTCAATAGCTCTTTAACACAGTGCACATTATGTCATATCTTTAAACATCAGTTGAAGCATTCTGAAGTCTGACAATCGTAAAAAGTTACCAAATAGTATTGGTGAAACTGTTACCTGTCCTGGATAAAGCGATTAGAAAATAGTTGAATTTACACTCGTAAGAAACTTTCTGATTTTAATGGGATATGGAAGATATTAATAATAAATGATTGGATGGTCTAAATGGAAGATGTATAGAGGAGACATGTTGAGTCTTTTCTTTTCAGCTTGAAATTAACTTTTGCCTACTATGTATATTCCATTGCAGCCATTTTAATGCAACGCAGCTCCATACTTCTCACAAAGTCTAGGCTAGGTGTTACACCCCACTGTGTTTATGTAGATTAGACAGTTCTACTTGGGGAGGGGAAGGAACTTTCAGTTTTCTGGTGTCATTGTTGGCCTTTAACATAAGGCAACCAACAATCAAATGTCCTGTTTTTTCTTAAGTTGAACAAAGATGTGCCACGTGCATACAGTGTCATGTTGTATACTTTTAATGCTACTACAGTACAGCTTGTGGGAAATACATTTGTCCTGTATCAAAGTTTAACTTACCCTACACCCTACATTACAAACTGAGTGAATTCAACAGAATCGACGGTTAAAAGCAACATGTCAAAATGTTCCCAAGATAACAAAAAGTGAACGAGTTGAGGATTCGATAATAGAGTAATCATAACAATAACTCCCGAGTTGTTTAATGCAATCCAAACGAAAGAAGGACACTTAAATAAACATGAAAATACTATTTTTTCATTGACGAAAAGTAATGTCGCACTCTCTCTTGTTTAATCTGATTGTTTTATTGCTGCACAGACTAAAACCAGAGAGAAATAGCACCTCTTTCTTTGAAACATTTTGTTTATCCTATCATGTATCGGTTTCCAATCATACAAAGTAAGTTCTGAGAATCTCCAATTCAACATACCTATGTTTTCCTGGAGAATGCAAAGCCCTTTTGCCTCTGGACCAGTCCAAATTTATGGATGTGGTTCACCCCCAGTCCCAAAATTGCGAAACAGAAGAGTGGCGTAGCGGTCGGCTCTGGCTGTCCCCTCTGTGCCGACACACTGCACATTCAATCCCTCCTTCTCTTGACTGATGGGCAAAAGGTGGACATCTGGGAGAACTGTACGTGGCATCTGTGAGTTCTGCTGTGTAGATGGTGCTTCCTGAGGGGAGAGAGACAGTGGGGACGGCACCAGCCAATTCATTAGTGGTGGTGAGCAGAGAGGACAGGATGGAGTGTCCTGAGGGGGTGTGCTCTGCTGGGGGTGGAGGGTTGTATGGAGATACGCATTGCACCAGGTACAGCAACCTGTGTGGCAGGGAGGGGCACTTTTCAGGAGATGAAGGTCTGTTTGGAGACGGCTGACACCCTAGTGTTTGACTGCTGGAACATACAGATGCAGCCATTCAAAATGCGTGGGCGATACCGCATTATTTTCCGGTACGCTGTACGCAGTCTACCGCGAGTTACCGTAAATTCTCCTATAATACGGCAAGCAAAATTATAGTATCCGGAATTTCCGCAAGGTGGAGCTAATAAAGCTCAACCTCTCATGTTTGAGCTGTCGCCATCAAAGTCTTTAACGAAGATATTACTAATAGTAGTAATAATGAATGACCTTGGACGAGCTGTAAGTGTAAACTCAAAGTATTGCCCTGGTCAACATTCTTTTTTTCATTGACCCTCTTTGTAAAAGTAACACCACAGCATTTTGCAATCATGCATTTGTTTCCAATCATGGAAACAAAGTACAGTAATTTTTGAGAATCAATTCACCATGCCTTTCACATGCTCATAAAAGAGATTGATTTAGGAACATAAACATATTACCGTATGCAAACTGTACTGTATACAGTATGTATATGTATATTTAATGTCTTAACTGTGCCCTTTAAGTATTGAATATTTATATGGAATTTTACCACTGAAGGGAAATCTTAGTGCCTGAGCATAAAAAGAATAGGAGCATACTGCAACGCGTGTGAAGGCCATAAACGATATTAATTTTGGAACTTAAACATACAGTATATGGCTGGTCTCGGTACTTTAAAGAAAACATACACACCAGTATTCCATTTCTCCCTAAACATTTTAACACACTTTAACTAACGTGATACCGGAGTCAACAAGCATACTTTTAGAATTTGATTAAAAGGGAATATAATATGGAATCGCGTATCTCAAGAAATTAATAACGATATGATTATAGTCGTGTACTGCGACAGGGCTGTGTAGGGCTGTTTCGCCTCTCTCTTCATGCGACTTCCCTTGTAGCCCACTGGTCTACGTGCCCGATTACCAACTCACGGGTTGTGTGTTCAAATCCAGCTGGTGCTGGACTTTTCTTTTAACAAACATTTCTTCGAAAAAATAGAATAGCAATATTATGGACAATCAATTGACTTTTATATTTCAAAATATCACAACATGATCGATTCTAAGTCATTTTTGATAACAATGAATAGTCACCTTCTTCCCTTCTGACAACGGTCCCTGCTTCTGCTTCCTGCTTCTATTGTGTGTGTGTGTAATAGAGTAAATTTTTATAGAGAAATGGAGGCTGGACAGTATGCGTTACAATATAAACATTTATATTGATTTAAATCGTGTTTTGATTTAAATCGCAAACGCATGTTTAATTATATGTGTTTTTTTAATCATAATCAGGCTAATGCAACATAAATTGATACAGTATCTTTGTCTTCTAAGTATCTTAATAAACTTTCAGCATAGCTTTCTACCCGTTTAGATTTATTTTTCTTGGGATTTTGGGATCAAACGTGGAAGGATTAGATTGTAATCGTTTTTATTTTTCAAATACGTTTTAGAAAAGTGTAATCTATACCTGCCCAGACTGTACGCCTTCCTAAACCCCGCCCTGACCACTTTCACTCTTGTCCTGCTCTTCCCCGCGCACCCCAGCCGGGCACTCTTCGGCCTCTGCCCGGGACGAATGTATATTTTGATCTTTACACCCGGCGTGGCACCGAGGGAGCGTCTGCATTTATAACTTAGTTTTTAAAATTAGTCAAGCAATATGAAGCATCTCCTTTTACTTTTAAGTCCCTTAAATACATTGAGCACAGCTTTCTCACCACTTAAGATTACTTTTTGATACCATCCTTACACAAAGCAGAAACGTTCCGATGACATACAGTACAAGTGGAAAGATTACAGATTTTAATCGTCTTTAATTTTGTTACGTTATACGTTTTAGGAACGTTTCATCTAAACAAACACCACAAAACTATTCTCGATTGTATTTCTGAATGTTATGTTACACCTACAGTAGTTCACTGCTTTATATACATCGAATTAAGAAAGTTATGTGTAGGACTTTAGATCTTTTTTTCTGAAGCAAGGAAAATCTAATCATGTTTCTCTATAACAATAATAAAAAACTTTATTTTACATATCACCTTTAAAAGTGGCATCTCAAAGCAATACAGTAGATCGAAAAACAGTTAAAAGGGACCAAAGTAAATACCAGACAAACACAAACACATTTTTAATAAAATGCTTTTATTCATTCAGCAGAGAGTGAGAGGGACATCCAGCAGAGAGAGACACACACACCGGTTTCCATTGACAAAATTGTTTTTATTCAATTCCTCTTGTCAAACAGGAATGTTTTGTTTGTGGACAGACTGTTAGACTAGAGGAAAAGAACGCCTCCTTCTACGAAGCATTTCGTTGATCCGATCACTAATTCTTTTCCAGTCGCACGAAGTAAGGGTTGTAAAGCGCAAAGTAAAGCGCTGATTCTTATGGAATGTGTTCCGCCGGGGATTCAAAAAAATTATTTGACAAAATTTGTTTTTTTTCAATTCCTCTTGTCTAACAGGAATGTTTTGTTTGTGGACAGACGGGGTTTGCGGGGGACATTCGGGAATGTAAGTCTGAGAAAGACAGTCTCACGTTTGTGGACAGACTGTCCACAAACGTGAGACTGTCTTTCTCAGACTTACATTCCCGAATGTCCCCCGCCCCGGTCAACAATCCTAGGAAGAACACGAAACAGCCTGTTAATAAAATTTTTACAATTTTGTTCGGTCAGTTCTTCCTCTCAGAATTTACAGTTTGCATCGATCAGTTCCTGCTTTGTGACGGGCTTAGCAGTTTTCCGAACGTAGTCTTTCAACGAATGCCAAACCATCTCTATCGGATTTAGATCTGGGGATTCGGCTGGAGTTTTCACCCAGTTCATTCCTTCTGCTATAAGCCTCGCCCTTGCTGCTGTTTGTTTTGGATCGTTGTCTTGAAAGAGACGGTGCCTTGATCCAAACTGCTCCCTGATATATGGGGCAGCATGCTGTGTGACCACAACTTCCTCGAAGAATACACGGTCCATAATTCCTTCGAAAATAAGAAGTGGTCCCGGGCCTCTTCTAGATATACCCCCCCAGACGTGAACCTTCAGTGGATGTTTGGGCTTTGGCTTGTCCACATATCTCCCCTTTTTGCAAAATGCCATTGTTGAAAACTGTTCCAGAGCCACTGTTTCGTCGGTGAAAAGTACATCCTGAAATGCCTCCCCCTGTTCAATCCATTGGAGCGCTTGCTTGAGTCTTTCCTCTTTGTTTTTTTGCCTTATCATGGGGCATGTGTTGGTTTTTCTGTATCTCCATCCAAGCCTCCTGTGTACTCTTCTTATCGATGTCGGGCTAATGTTCGCACCGAGGTCAGCCCATAGCCGTCTTTGGACTTGCATCGCCGGTAGCTCATCATTTTCATCAGTCAGTTTGTCGACAGCTCGCACAATAAGACTTGAAAACAAAAGAGATCAGCAGTTAGTTTTAAAAATAATGTGCGTAGTTGTATTTACATGCAAGAAAGGTATTTTTAGAAATTTATTTACCTTTGAATCATCCTCGGTTTAGATTCTCTTTGCCTCCTCTCCCCTTTATAATGCCATCTCACTGTGCTTTCAGAAACGAAGATGTCCATCGAAGCCAACTGCTGTACAATGTCCCGTGTTGACTTCCCGTTTCTTTTCATCTTCATTATTTGGTGTGAGAGAGTCTTCGTGATTTTAGTCATTGTCCGTCCCCTTACCAAAGCGATACAGTGGTGCAGCTTGAATTCTGTACCTATATACTGTATGGTATGGTACAGATAAAACTTACACCATACCGATGAGCTAATGCCAGGGAAAGACACTCCTATTTTATTTAAAACACAATACGCCAGGAAATGTGTCTGATGCATTAGCAAGTTAAAACAATTGGGTAGAAAACCTGGGCGTAACACCATTTCCTTTTTCTGATCATTCGCTTTCTGGATACACATTTCACCTGTCCTGTTCTTTGTTTTCCTGGTTTGCTGATTATGCCTGCTGTGGTCCACTCCTACCCTCACACCTAAAGAATACTATTTAAAATTTCTTGGCGCAGTTCATTAACCCTTGTATGTGCTGTCCGCGCCCAAAATGCAATTTAAAAAAAGTCAAAAACCGCGCTCAAAATGCAATTTAGAGCTTAATAAGATACACTCCACAGGCATTCACAACAGCAACATATGAAACGTTTATTTTTTAATCGCTGTCTAAGGAAATCTCAGTATAACTTTGTTCATGAACAAACAGTGGCATGTTACATTATTATTAGTTTTTTTGTTAACAAGGCTCGCCAGCTAATGTGAATTGAAACCTGTCTTGCTAGCTTTTAAAGTCGTGCATGTGTAAACGACAATTGAAATAGAGAAAAAAGACCTGACTGACAAGCCGATACATACTCTTAGAGTTTGATTAATAGGGAATATAATACAAAAATATAGTACTAAAAAAGGTACTACCAATTTTAAAGGTGATTTTACTTTTAAATAAAAATTTGAATCCCCTGCGGAACACATTCCATAAGAATCAGCGGTTTTACAGTACATATCGCCTTTAAAGGTGGCTTCTCAAAACGCTTTACAGGATAAAAATAACCAGAACAGCAACAACAACAATATTGTATTTCATTGCACTTTGAAAACCAAGTAATAACTTAACTATACGTGCAAACGTTTCATATGTTGCTGTTGTGAATGGCTGTGGAGTGTATCTTATTTGCCTAGCGAAGCGCTAGTTTAGTACTATAAAATAGTATTAAAATCTGTAATCTTTCCACTTGTACTGTGAGTCATCGGAAAGTTTCTGCTTTTTGTAAGGATGGTATCAAAAAGCAATCTTAAGTGGTGAGAAAGCTGTGCTCAATGTATTTAAGGGACTTAAAAGTAAAAGGAGATGCTTCATATTGCTTGACTAATTTTAAAAACTAAGTTATAAATGCAGATGCTCCCTCGGTGCCGCGCTGGGTGTAAATATCAAAATATACATACCCAACACTGATTGTACCCATCTGTCATGCAAATAAAACACCTTGAATTGAATTGAATTGAGGGAGAGAGGGGGGAAGGGGGAGAGAGATAACCAGGACTCAAGGCAAATAAGATACACTCCACAGGCATTCACAACAGCAACATATGAAACGTTTGCACGTATAGTTAAGTTATTACTTGGTTTTCAAAGTGCAATGAAATACAATATTGTTGTTGTTGCTGTTCTGGTTGTTTTTATCCTGTAAAGCGTTTTGAGAAGCCACCTTTAAAGGCGATATATACTGTAAAACCGCTGATTCTTATGGAATGTGTTCCGCAGGGGATTCAAATTTTTATTTATTTTTTAATTGCGTATCTAAGGAAATCTCAGTATAACTTTGTTCATGAACAAACAGTGGCATGTTACATTATTATTCGTTTTTTTGTTAACAAGGCTCGCCAGCTAATGTGAATCGAAACCTGTCTTGCTAGCTTTTAAAGTCGTGCATGTGTAAACGACAATTCAAATAGAGAAAAAAAGACCCGAATGACAAGATTTAATTAATGCACATCAGTAAATCAAGGGACAAAACAACTATTGCGCCAGGGTCCTCAATGGGCTTTGACGTGCTAATGCGGTGGTTTAACAGTCCGGGTGTGGCAAGCCTCTAATGTCTCCCGACTTCGGCAAAAGGCACCCGCCTTTCATTGGAAGACAATGAACATTCTAGCCGTACATGTGAATATAGCATAAATACACCAAGGGATTGGGTGAGCTCCCATCACAAAAAAAAAAACTGCGAACCTGCACTACAGCGACCATAGTACAATATGGAGACCAAGACCTTTTACGGGAAGAGACGGGGTGCTTCTGCTGCCCCAGCTTCCAAAGAGCGAAGGGTAAGCAAATACAGCAGACTTCATCTGAAATACGCGATTACAGCGCATATTACAAGGTATTATTGCCGTTTTGAATTTTAAATTCAATTATAATTATTTCTTCGTAGCCTGTTCTTCAAGAAAACACCGCACGGGCGAAACGATCTTCGAAATCTACCACCAGGACAGTAAAAAAGAAAGCGGTAAGACGGAAAAAAAGAAAAGTTTATTTTGACTTCTGTTCCGCGACTGATGAATACTACTGTGTGACTTTATTTCTTACATGAATTATGTTATTTTGCCACAGGCCGTGGGTCTCTACTCTCGGCCACTGGCCAGGGTGCCAACCTGTAGAAGCAGCATCTGTGTGGAGACATTTCGGCAGCAGCGGGAGCAGTACGATGCATTACTGGGGAGGACTGGGAGGCTAGAGACACTCCTGAAAATGCAGAGGAAGGAGACAGTATGTTCCAGCAGTCAAACAGTTGAGCAGCTGTCTCCCGAAAAGTGCCTCTCCCCGCCGCGCAGGTTGCAATGCCTGGCGGAAGCTCTGCCCCCCGCAGAGCACACACCGCCTCAGGACACTCCATCCCGGCCTCTCCGTTCACCACCGCATGGGAATTGGTTGATGCTGTCCCCGCCGTCTATCTCCCCCCAGGAAGCACAGCGGAATTCACAGACGCCAGTGGGACGAATAATTCTCCCAGATGTCCAACTGCTACCCATCACTCAGGAGATGGAGGGGGGGTTGTACTTGCAGTGCATCAGCATAGACGGGAAAGCAAGAGCCGACCGCTACGCCGCCCTCATGTTTCGAAATCTTGTGACTTTTGAAATTTACTGGGGGTGGACCACGTCTGTAAATTTCGATGGGTCCAGAGGCAAAAGTGCCTTGCCTTGCAATCTCCGGGAAACCATTAGTAGCATGGTGAATCGGAGATTCTCAACCCTTACTTTGTGCGACTAGAAAATAATTCGTGATCGGATCAACGAAATGCTTCGTAGAAGGAGGTGCTCTTTTCCTCTCGTCTAACAGTCTGTCCACAAACAAAACATTCCTGTTTGACAAGAGGAATGTAAAAAAACAATTACTTTTGTCAATGGAAACCTGTGTGTGTGTCTCTCTCTCTGCTGGATGTCCCTCTCACTCTCTGCTGAATGAATAAAAGCATTTTTATTAAAAACGCGTTTGCGTTTGTCTGGTATTTACTTTGGTCCCTTTTAACTGTTTTTCCCATCTACTTTTTTGCTTTGAGATGCCACTTTTAAAGGTGATATGTAAAATAATGTATTTTATTATTGTTATAGAGAAACATGATCAGATTTTCCCTGGTTCAGAAAAAAAGATCTAAAGTGCTACATCTAACTTTCTTAATTCGATGTATTTAAAGCAGTGAACTACTGTAGGTGTAACATAACATTCAGAAATACAATCGAGAATAGTTTTGTGGTGTTTGTTTAGATGAAATGTTCCTAAAATGTATAACGTAACAAAATTAAAGACGATTAAAATCTGTAATCTTTCCACTTGTACTGTATGTCATCGGAAAGTTTCTGCTTTGTGTAAGGATGGTATCAAAAAGTAATCTTAAGTGGTGAGAAAGCTGTGCTCAATGTATTTAAGGGACTTAAAAGTAAAAGGAGATGCTTCATATTGCTTGACTAATTTTAAAAACTAAGTTATAAATGCAGATGCTCCCTCGGTGCCACGCCGGGTGTAAAGATCAAAATATACATTCGTCCCGGGCAGAGGCCGAAGAGTGCCCGGCTGGGGTGCGCGGGGAAGAGCAGGACTGGAGTGAAAGTGGTCAGGGCGGGGTTTAGGAAGGCGTACAGTCTGGGCAGGTATAGATTACACTTTTCTAAAACGTATTTGAAAAATAAAAACGATTACAATCTAATCCTTCCACGTTTGATCCCAAAATCCCAAGAAAAATAAATCTAAATGGGTAGAAAGCTATGCTGAAAGTTTATTAAGATACTTAGAAGACAAAGATACTGTATCAATTTATGTTGCATTAGTCTGATTATGATTAAAAAAACACATATAATTAAACATGCGTTTGCGATTTAAATCAAAACACGATTTAAATCAATATAAATGTTTATATTGTAACGCATACTGTCCAGCCTCCATTTCTCTATAAAAATTTACTCTATTACACACACACACACACACACACACAATAGAAGCAGGAAGCAGAAGCAGGGACCGTTGTCAGAAGGGAAGAAGGTGACTATTCATTGTTATCAAAAATGATAAAAAAATCGATCGATCAAAAATCGATCATGTTGTGATATTTTGAAATATAAAAGTCAATTGATTGTCCATAATATTGCTATTCTATTTTTTCAAAGAAATGTTTGTTAAAAGAAAAGTCCAGCACCAGCTGGATTTGAACACACAACCCGTGCGTTGGTCATCGGGCACGTAGACCAGTGGGCTACAAGGGAAGTCGCATGAAGAGAGAGGCGAAACAGCCCTACACAGCCCTGTCACAGTACACGACTATAATCATATCGTTATTAATTTCTTGAGATACGCGATTCCATATTATATTCCCTTTTAATCGAATTCTAAAAGTATGCTTGTTGACTCCGGTATCACGTTAGTTAAAGACTTCGATGCTTAAAATGTTTAGTGAGAAATGGAATACTGGTGTGTATGTTTTCTTTAAAGTACCGAGACCAGCCATATACTGTATGTTTAAGTTCAAAAATTAATATCGTTTATGGCCTTCACACGCGTTGCAGTATGCTCCTATTCTTTTTATGCTCAGGCACTAAGATTTCCCTTCAGTGGTAAAATTCCATATAAATATTCAATACTTAAAGGGCACAGTTAAGACATTAAATATACATATACATACTGTATACAGTACAGTTTGCATACGGTAATATGTTTAGGTTCCTAAATCAATCTCTTTTATGAGCATGTGAAAGGCATGGTGAATTGATTCTCAAAAACTACTGTACTTTGCATGATTGGAAACAAATGCATGATTGCGAAATGCTGTGGTGTTAATTTTACAAAGACGGTCAATGAAAAAAAGAATGTTGACCAGGCCAATACTTTGAGTTTACACTTACAGCTCGTCCAAGGTCATTCATTATTACTACTATTAGTAATATCTTCGTTAAAGACTTTGATGGCGACAGCTCAAACATGAGAGGTTGAGCTTTATTAGCTCCACCTTGCGGAAATTCCGGATACTATAATTTTGCTTGCCGTATTATAGGAGAATTTACGGTAACTCGCGGTAGACTGCGTACAGCGTACCGGAAAATAATGCGGTATCGCCCACGCATTTTGAATGGCTGCATCTGTATGTTCCAGCAGTCAAACACTAGGGTGTCAGCTGTCTCCAAACAGACCTTCATCTCCTGAAAAGTGCCCCTCCCTGCCACACAGGTTGCTGTACCTGGTGCAATGCGTATCTCCATACAACCCTCCACCCCCAGCAGAGCACACCCCTTCAGGACACTCCATCCTGTCCTCTCTGCTCACCACCACTAATGAATTGGCTGGTGCCGTCCCCACTGTCTCTCTCCCCTCAGGAAGCACCATCTACACAGCAGAACTCACAGATGCCACGTACAGTTCTCCCAGATGTCCACCTTTTGCCCATCAGTCAAGAGAAGGAGGGATTGAATGTGCAGTGTGTCGGCACAGAGGGGACAGCCAGAGCCGACCGCTACGCCACTCTTCTGTTTAGCAATTTTGGGACTGGGGGTGAACCACATCCATAAATTTTGACTGGTCCAGAGGCAAAAGGGCTTTGCATTCTCCAGGAAAACATAGGTATGTTGAATTGGAGATTCTCAGAACTTACTTTGTATGATTGGAAACCGATACATGATAGGATAAACAAAATGCTTCAAAGAAAGAGGTGCTATTTCTCTCTGGTTTTAGTCTGTGCAGCAATAAAACAATCAGATTAAACAAGAGAGAGTGCGACATTACTTTTCGTCAATGAAAAAATAGTCTTTACATGTTTATTTAAGTGTCCTTCTTTCATTTGGATTGCATTAAACAACTCGGGAGTTATTGTTATGATTACTCTATTATCGAATCCTCAACTCGTTCACTTTTTGTTATTTTGGGAACATTTTGACATGTTGCTTTTAGCCGTCGATTCTGTTGAATTCACTCAGTTTGTAATGTAGGGTAAGTTAAACTTTGATACAGGACAAATGTATTTCCCACAAGCTGTACTGTAGTAGCATTAAAAATATACAACATGACACTGTATGCACGTGGCACATCTTTGTTCAACTTAAGAAAAAACAGGACATTTGATTGCTGATTGCCTTATGTTAAAGGCCAACAATGACACCAGAAAACTGAAAGTTCCTTCCCCTCCCCAAGTAGAACTGTCTAATCTACATAAACACAGTGGGGTGTAACACCTAGCCTAGACTTTGTGAGAAGTATGGAGCTGCGTTGCATTAAAATGGCTGCAATGGAATATACATAGTAGGCAAGAGTTAATTTCAAGCTGAAAAGAAAAGACTCAACATGTCCCATTAAAATCAGAAATTTTCTTACAAGTGTAAATCCAACTATTTTCTAATTGCTTTATCCAGGACAGGTAACAGTTTCACCAATATTATTTGGTAACTTTTTACGATTGTCAGACTTCGGAATGCTTCAACTGATGCTTAAAGATATGACATAATGCGTACTGTGTTAAAGAGCTATTGAGCACAGAACATCTTTACACTTGTGAAAAGATTTGCACGTGCAGTTTATTCTTATCTGTGTGAAAACAGGAAATATCGATGGAGTTTCAGAAAGTAAACAGAGGTCTGGAACACCATATCTAAGACGTTTAATAAATTGAAGTTTGTGAAAACAGTGACAAATCACCCGCAAACAAAATACAATTTTAAAATACAAGCAGTTTGAAATTATTAGTTGTTATTAATAAATCACTTAACTTTGAACATCTTGTGATATTTAGAAATAGCAACAAATCAATATATTTTACTATTTTAGTTTTTCAAAGAAATGTTTTTGTTAACGGAAAACTCATGCCAGGAGCTGGGTTCAAACAAAGCTATAGCTGAAAAGGGCAGGCAAAATGTTTAAGTAATCATGGGTGAATGAGACAAATTGATGCAGATGTTTAGAAAGAAAGTGGACTATGGTAATATTTTGAGCTTACAGCCTATCCAATATTATTCTTTATTAATCTTTCATATCACATTAAAATGAATGTTTTTTTAAAATGTAAGAGAATACACAACGTGTGTCCTCTATAACACTTCAGTGTACTTTTTAATCAGTTTAATTTTTATCAATGTTATACAAAGCTTAAAATTATTAAATTGTATATACCGTTTAGACTGTTAACGTCTGTAATTGACAAAAGATTGTCCCTCAGTATTGACAGGGATTCAAAACCAAACATTTTCTAGCAACAGCGCAAATGCTGCACATGAGACATTAAGCTTTCATAGCTCCGCCTGGCGGTTTTACAAGATATTTCACCCTACTTTGATACATCATGCGATATCCTACAGTTCTTTGCAGAACAAGCACTGCTATTTACTGCACATTTTGAATGGTTGGATCTGTAGTTCTACTCAGTTTGGTGTATTCTTGATAAACCAAACTGGTGCCCTCCCTCCAACTCACCATTCCTCCCTTATGGTAGTGTATGCAGAGAAACCCATGTATATAAACCCACAGGGTCAATTGCAATGGACATCCCAAGTTAAAACACAGCCGCGTGCTAAGTTAGTACGGTACATTCTGGAGATCATCTCCCGCTCCGAGTTCAATTGCAGCAAAAACGTGGAACAAAGATGGAGCTCAGCTCAACTTGTGCTTAATCCGGTTCCAAGGGCTTGGCCTTGTTGAACTAATTAGCCCGAACTGGAGAGGACTGTACATCAGAACACTTCTGATTAGTAGAATAATACATAGGCCACATTAATATACAATTACTTTTCTGTTTCTTCTTTATATTCAAACTAAATTTCCTGACAAATCAGTTAGTTTTTAATTTAAGAATTGCATTTAGGCTACAATTCACCTGATGAGGCTACGTCATTATTAAATGAGATACCCAATTGTAATTAGTCATGAAACAAATGAGAACCGCAGCTGTGCATTTGAAATTAAACACTACTGTATTATTGCAGCATTAATTTTGTTTAACACTCCAGGTGAATAAGTGGACACATCGTTATAGCTAAATCATTACAAAACACACCGACTAATAACCAGTAAAGTTAAGTTTAATTTTTAACAGAACTGGAAATTAAACTTGTGCAAAAAAAAACAATTGTTCCTCTGACCTAAGCATTTTTTTTAAGGCAATACATTTCTTTAGCAGGGTGTGCCTTGTGCTCACTTTTCAGAACTTTGATTTTCTCCCTCTCCTGTATCAGTAGGAGCGTACATTTCAAATTAAGTTATTTTTTAGTCAGTTCCAATGTCTTCCTTTCAGTTCAGCTCAACTTGTGCTTAATAAACATTTGGAACCAAGTTGGAGCTCAGCTCATCTTGTGCTTAATCCAGTTCACAGGGCTCAGCATTGTTGTTGTACTATTTAGCCCGAATTGCAAGGGACTGTGCATCAGAACATTGCATCTGATAAGTAGGTTAATTCATAGACCACGCTAATTACTTTGTCTCTTGTTTAAAATTAGTCAGGAAATTTAGTTTAAATATAGTTTTAAAATGTAAGAATTGCATTGAGGCTACAATTCACCAAATGAGGGATACTCAATTGCAATAAGTCACAAAACAAATGAGAACTGCAGCTGTGGGCTTGAGACAGGACACTACTGTATTAATTTGACATTAATTTATTTTTAACAGAACTTTACTGAAAATTAAACTTATAAAACTACCTGAGCAAATAAATACAACAATTATTGTTCGTCTGACCTTCTCAGAATCAGTTCCAGCATCTTCCTTTCAAAGTGGGGAAGTGCTTGCTGGCGTGTTGTTTTGCTAACTCATGCTTATCCTTTATAACGGTATCTTCTGACACCTGTGCACAATCCAACAACATTACAAGACCAGCACTATAACAGGAGTCATAAAAACACAAGAAGCCACATTGAACGAGCTTTCAGAATTGTAAAACAACGCTTTGCTTCTCTGTCATTTGGTTTGCATACCAGTCCATCAAGAGCTAGCACAACCCTGGCTGTTTCAACACAGTCATTGGATCACAGCCACAGGACAGAAAAGGGACTGTAAACCATCATAAATCACTTTTAAGATGCCAAGTTTTTTCCTTTAATATGCTTGGGTGCCACCTATTTCCTCCTCATCCCTGCTTTCCTCTGATAACCACAAATACGGAGACCCATCACTAAAATATTTAACAAATCTATCCAGTTGACTCCTCGATTTTATAAAACACATTAAAGGCTCACGCTACATTTATATAAATAATAGCTAAGGTTCTGTTCTCTTCACTCCCTAGCACCTTAAACTTCACAGCTACTAGTAATGATTAACATTCAACATAATAAGTAAATGTCACTTTTGTAAATACACATATTAATCAACTTCATCATGAATAAATGTGGTATGAGTGTTAAGCAATTTTAATTAAATATTACAATGTTTCCAAGCGACGGATGCATAAATTCAGTACGTGGTAACGATATTATTTCCACTATATTCTGGAGCCTTCTAATGCAATTCATCGTTACACCAAGTATGGTACTAAGTTGCTCAAGCCATATTAAGAGGTGGTTTAAAATAATTCACTAGTTTAGTCACTTCTAGAGGGCAACAACTATTACTCTGTGTTCGTTGCAATTGAGAACAGGTTTAGTACGGTGCTGGACTAAGCACAGCAGCAACGTTCGTTGCAATTGGACTTAAGGTGGAGCACAACTTCAGACCACAGCTGCGTACTAAACACGGGTTGAACGCCTGTTAGTACTTCACTTTCAGTTTGTTGCAATTAACCCCTAGACTTTGCACTATGAAGGTGTAAATCAAGCTCAAGCAGAGACAACCCATTAATGGCTTTCATAACTTCCATTAGTCTCCACCTCTGTCTTCCCTAACTCATTCTTGATCTTCCTAAACTAGGCGTTTAACTGAAATTCAGCCCAATGATACTGTTTAGTCTGAGAAAAAAAAAATATAATAAGCGCTATTCCTGACAGCCTGAAAAGAAACACAGATTCCTATAGCCTCAACTGAGCAAAAGAGTCCGTTTCTGCACCTTCTGAAGTATTATTTAAAAAAAAAAACTCCATTACTGGCTGGAGAGGCTGTGGGTGTCCGGGCTCAGCGGTTATATAGGACAGGACTCAGCGCGCAGCAGGTGTGACTCATTGCTCTGCGCTGCCCGTGAGGAATGCGCGTCTCTTCCCTCGACACGCCACCGCCTCGCTAAACCGCCTTCATACTCCCCAGCGGCAATAACATCTCCATTTATTAAATTTATTCTTCCATCTTAACCCAGAAACCTCCTGGGACGTTTCTGTGAACCGGTAAAGCTCTCTCTGTTGGTGGTCACAAGTAGAAACAATGCACGAGCTGAAAGCAGGAAGTCAAAGCACTCCTCCCTCACTGTATATCTGGGTCCAGACTTCCGAAAACTCCTAAAAGTGAATTTCCAGAAAGCCATATTAAAGTCTCCCATCCGTTCGTTTCAAATACATAAATTAGATGAGTTCGGGTTCTTTTCTGATGTATTTTAATAGTTTGGCACTGTACCTTGTTAAATATGTTACAGGCAAAGTTTATCAACTTCATGCGAGGTTTTGCGTGGATACAAAAACATTATATGATATCTATAACACACGTGAAGAGTGAATCTGAATTAATCAGAATGCCTCGCAGCACCAGAATTGTTATTTACGTATTTTAAAAATACATCTGGTGCATCTGAAGACAGAATAAAACCCAGAACTGTAAAAGGACGACAGACCATTAAACTGTCTGGTGATATTGCTGCATGGGGCGCAAGATCACAATAGAACACGTTATTGTAAAAAATGTTTACATTCGTGAATGAGTATTTTTTTTTATTTATACCAAATGTCCGTTAAATAATGAATTACGTTTATCAGACCATAAACACTATTATATGAAAAAAAAAACATTTACTATATATGCATTTAACTTGCTTTTTTAAAAAACATGACAATACGGTAGATGAAAATTGTTGTTCAGCGCTCTTGTATTAAATATACTCTACCAGCCTTTTAAGTCATGTGTCAGAAATAAAGTGTATAAAATTCGCTAAATCAAACAAAACACAAGCGCTACGAAAAAGAAAAAATGTGTTTATCCTGCAATTTTATCTTGCTGAAACGTTTTTTTTTCTGTGGCACTAACGGGCTAACGGTTAGGATTCCTGGTTTCCTGATTACATAGAAATGTGTCTCTCTTGTCTTACGGTGTCCAAATGACCAGTTCAGTGTAGAAAGGAGCAGCGTAAAACACTGGGGTAAAGTTAGCTTGAAGTTCGAAAACGATTTTGCCACGCCTGTAGCGTTTACACGAAACCTCTTAGAATCGCGAGAATACTTGCTTTGTGCATAAAATACATTGTGAATGCTTTCTCAGCCTTTACTTTTTCGTTTATATTACATTTCTTGGACCAAGCACGAATAGTCTTTTGTCCATATCTTCGCAACGGAAGCACAGAACGCCTTCAAACCAAATGCATTTTAAAGACCACGACGTGGATATTTCCACAGCCTCTACATCAAAGTATCAGTGAGCTAATTATCTTTTTTTAAACCTCCGGTTTTTCATCGATGCGTAATTACGCACTAACTGGAACCCGGGGGACCGCTGTATACACAAGTTCACAACGCGAGAAATACTGTTCAATACGGCTTCATGCGAAAAACCCGTATATGACCATAGGCAACAGAATAGCGCAGTCTCCAATTACTCAGACTGTAAGCACGGGAATAAAGCTTTGTCTGAATTCTGAAACCCTTCCTTTACGTCCTGTTTTCATTCAGGTAAGAGTCAACTATATGCACAATACTACTGACAGCAGGAAGATTAAAATATTCTTTACTCAGCAGCTTATTAAAAACAGCTCCCATGATGTTCAAACCGATTTTTTACACAGAACACTGACACAGCTTTGCGTTCTGAATCTCTTTTTCTCGTGTGTTTATTTAATGTGGCACAATGTACTGGGATAGGGGTATTCTGTTCACAAACCAATATCATTTAAACCACAGCACCCACAATGCTGCAAGTAAGTGTTTTGCACACTAAGCAGAGAGCGATGTCTTCCTCGTTAGTATAGTGGCAAGTATCCCCACCTGTCACGCGGGAGACCAGGGTACATCAGGACATGCATTGAAGTGAAAGCAGGATGCGCTGCGACATCCACTGTGCAGATCCCGCCACACTAAGAGGTGAGTGGGTCTGTTCGATCACAGCGCTAGGCGAATCCCCAAACAGTGTGCGTGGCAACAAACGAAACGGGCCTGTTTCCGCCCGGTTTCGATCCGGGGAAATCGGGCCCAGTAGTGGCGGGATCTGTACAGTGCATGTCGCAGCGCTTCAATGTGCTTCCTGATGTCCTACCCCGAGAACAGAAAAGACAGCATCCACAGCTCAGGTCTCTGCACAGGAGCTAAGCTGCCCTCATCTCCTCTGCTCTGCGGCTCCTGCGGAGTGGAGTCCTGCCTGGAGCCATGTTTGCAGGCGGCGGCTCCCCGCGCCCTGTCTGTGCGTCGTGTCCAAGAGCTCCTGGGAGGAAGAGAGAGCCCTCCCACTCGGGGGCTTTTCCACGGTCTGTGTGAGGAGGGGCGGATGTGTCCAGTAGCTTATCGAGCGGAAGCCTGGGGCGGCGGAGAGCTGTGATCGTGCAGACCTTGAGGTGTCACCTCTTTGACTGCTTTCCCGCCCCCCCTCCGCCCAAGCTCTGCTCCAAAGTAGCCCGGCAACCCCTCACACCTGCACGTGTCACAACCTAAGGTGCGGTCATGAGACACCCATGGGGTGTCGTTCTGTTCTTGCTAATTGTTTCCTGCCCGTCGCAGGCAGGAGTCCATGCGAGGAAGATGCGCTGGACAGAGCTCAGAGGGCGCAGCTGGGTGGCTTTCCTTCTGAGTGACGTTCCTGCAACACTCTCCCGCTACTCTTGGTGCGCTCATGCCACAACGCAGGAAGGCTGGAGCAGGTGGCTGTGGGCTTTGCGCACCGCCGAAATAGCTCAGTTGGGAGAGCGTTAGACTGAAGATCTAAAGGTCCCTGGTTCGATCCTGGGTTTCGGCATTTTGTTTCATCGCGCCCTTTGTTCCTCTCTCCAGCGCCACCTGCCTAAAGTGACGCGTCCCTTTCTCAGCCCGAAACGCAAGCGAGACACCAGCAGCGGTCCCTGCAGGTTTCCGTAGTGTAGCGGCTATCACGTTCGCCTAACACGCGAAAGGTCCCCGGTTCGAGACCGGGCGGAAACAGCCTCGTTTTGCACGCTCCTGCACTTCACAGAGGTCTTGAGCAACCGGTCATCTGTTCCCAATGTATTTCCGGTGCCTTCGTGCACTCTTGTACCAAACGCACGTTCCTTCTGTACGCGGAGCCGATCATTTGCAATTGGGCTGTGCCGACAGACCAGGACGAGCTCTGTCGGCTCAAAAGCAGCGCAGGACCTGCAAGAACAACAGAAAGATTAGCATCCAGTGGGGGCCTCTTAGTGAGCCCAAGAGCTCATCAAGAATCGGCTCCAGCAACAGGGCTGGGGGCATTGTTCCATTCTCCGCCCACTCTCGGTGTTAACAAGTCCCTCCTGGTCTCTGCTTGAAATGCACTTTCCTGCGATTGCTTTGGTGCAACTGGCTTCCCCTGCATGGGCGAATGTGAAGAAGATCCTTAGTAAGTCATTGAAGAAAACCGAGAAGAGGTCGGAGTGGCCTCTGTCGTTCATCAACGATCCAGTCAGGCAGTACTCCTCTGTAAAGCGCCGTTCGTTCACATCGATTGGCTTTTTTTTGCCTTCATTCGTGCGAGTAGTAAAAGCAGACACCCCTATTCTGCCGTGACCCGGATTCGAACCGGGGTTGTTGCGGCCACAACGCAAAGTACTGACCACTATACGATCACAGCGAGTTACCGAGACACACGCGGCAGGGCGGAAAGGGCTGTGCTCTCTTCGTGTGACATAATTCGGAAAAGTCCTGACGTTGCATTTCAACTGAGCCCCAGTATACATCGACCCTTCGACACTCTGAGTGACAACTCTCTTGCGTGTTTTCTCATATCTATGTAGTTTGCTTGCATGATGCTGGGAACAGCATGGTTGTTCGCTGCCATATAGTCTAGCGGTTAGGGTTCCTGGTTTTCACCCAGGCGGTTCGACTCGGTTTTGCCTCCTGCTTTCCAAAAGATCAGCACCGTGTACGAAAGAGCCGCATTAAAACTACTCGAACGTGCAAAACGTGCGAGAAGAGGGGGCGCTTGTTTCCAACCGAAACTTCTCGCGTGTGAGACGAGCTGATCATCGCTGTGGGAAGGTTACTCTAGTAGACAGGGCTGACCTTCGGCAATAGGATTTATAGTCTCCAAGATGATATTTGCACTTTCTGGAGAGGCGATTCTCTCCACTTCAGTAGCCCGATTTCGTCGATTGCGTGGAGAGGGCTGTAGAATGTGGCGCCGCCTTTCCTGCTCCGTCCATGACAGGCGTGCTGGTCTCTGGAGAGAGAGCACGGTCCATCAGCGCACTCCAATAAAGGCAATGGAAGCAGCTGAATCGCATTGGCGAAGCTCAGCACTGGGCCGCTGGGCACGTCTTACCACCGTTTCCGTAGTGTAGTGGTTATCACGTTCGCCTCACACGCGAAAGGTCCCCGGTTCGAAACCGGGTGGGAACAGACATCTTTTGTCGCCAGGCACAAAAGGGGATTGGGGATTCGCCTAGCGCTGTGATCGAACAGACCCACTCACCTCTTAGTGTGGCGGGATCTGCACAGTGCATGTCACAGCGCATCCTGCTTTCACTTCAATGCGCGTTCTGATGTACCCCAGTCTCCCGCGTGACAGGTGGGGACAGGTGACAGGTCCTATACTAACGAGGAAGGCATCGCTCTCTCCGACCCCCGGCATCGTGTCCCGACCCACCGTGCTGGAAGCCGACGCGTGCTGTGATTCCTTTACGGAGCAGAAATGACAACCGAGGAGCCGAGAGATCATTTCAGCATTTCGCGTCTGAACGGAAAACACAAACGACCAACTAGGAATGACTTGCCTTTGACGCTTCTCAAAGCGTTCTTTGTGCATCGAACAGACCCACTCACCTCTTAGTGTGGCGGGATCTGCACGGTGCATGTCGCAGCGCTTCCTGCTTTCACTTCAATGTGCTTCCTGATGTCGAGTCGTGTGCCGTGCGGAGGCTCTGAAAGCGAGAGCAATGAAAAGGTGCACGACGCTGTGAAAGAAAACAGAGAAGTGAAAGGCAGTCATTTCTCTAAGGAGGTGAAAGAAAAGCTACTTCCCGTCGGGGAATCGAACCCCGGTCTCCCGCATGACAGGCGGGGATACTTGCCACTATACTAACGAGGAAGACATCACACGCTCCGACCCCCGGCATCGTGTCCCGACCCACCGTGCTGGAAGCCGACGCGTGCTGTGATCCCTTTACGGAGCAGAAATGACAACCGAGGAGCCGAGAGATCATTTCAGCATTTCGCGTCTGAACGGAAAACACAAACGACCAACTCAGATTGACTTGCCTTTGACGCTTTTCAAAGTGTTCTTTGTGCACGACGACTGCGCTGCCTAGCAGATACAAAGGGGTTGTACAACTTTGAACTAGCAAATGGAAGAGGGCTAAGCCCCCTCTCTTTTAGCCCAGGTTCGATCTGTCTCCCAGATTCACCAGGGCGCACACACACACACCCGTGCCGTTGAAGTGCTCTGCTTCATTTCTAAGGGCAACTCAACATTCACTCCTACCCCGAGTGCAGAAAAGACAGCATCCACAGCAACAACAGCTCAGGTCTCTGCACAGGAGCTAAGCTGCCCTCATCTCCTCTGCTCTGCGGCTCCTGCGGAGTGGAGTCCTGCCTGGAGCCGTGTTTGCAGGTGGCCCTGTCTGGGCGTCGTGTCCAAGAGCTCCTGGGAGGAAGAGAGAGCCCTCCCACTCGGGGGCTTTTCCACGGTCTGTGTGAGGAGGGGCGGGTGTGTCCAGTAGCTTATCGAGCGGAAGCCTGGGGCGGCGGAGAGCTGTGATCGTGCAGACCTTGAGGTGTCACCTCTTTGTCTGCTTTCCCGCCCCCCCTCCGCCCAAGCTCTGCTCCAAAGTAGCCCGGCAACCCCTCACACCTGCACGTGTCACAACCTAAGGTGCGGTCATGAGACACCCATGGGGTGTCGTTCTGTTCTTGCTAACTGTTTCCTGCCCATCGCAGGCAGAAGTCCATGCGAGGAAGATGCGCTGGACAGAGCTCAGAGGGCGCACCTGGGTGGCTTTCCTTCTGAGTGACATTCCTGCAACACTCTCCCGCTACTCTTGGTGCGCTCATGCCACAACACAGGAAGGCTGGAGCAGGTAGGTATGGGCTTGGCACACCGCCGAAATAGCTCAGTTGGGAAAGCGTTAAACTGAAGATCTAAAGGTCCCTGGTTCGATCCCGGGTTTCGGCATTTTGTTTCATCGCACCCTTTGTTCCTCTCTCCAGTGCCCCCTGCCTAAAGTGACGCGTCCCTTTCTCACCCCGAAACGCAAGCGAGACACCAGCAGCGGTCCCTGCAGGTTTCTGTAGTGTAGCGGCTATCATGTTCGCCTTACGCGCGAAAAGTCCCCGGTTCGAGACCGGGTGGAAACAGCCTTGTTTTGCACGCTCCTGTACTTCACAGAGGTCTTGAGCGACCGGTCATTTGTTCCCAATGTATTTCCGGTGCCTTTGTGCACTCTTGTACCAAACGCACGTTCCTTCTGTACGCGGAGCCGATCATTTGCAATTGGGCTGTGCTGACAGACCAGCACGAGCTCTGTCGGCTCAAAAGCAGCGCAGGACCTGCAAGAACAACAGAAAGATTAGCATCCAGCTGGGGCCTCTTAGTGAGCCCAAGATCTCATCAAGTATCGGCTCCAGCAACAGGGCTGGGCGCATTGTTCCATTCTCCGCCCACTCTCGGTGTAAACAAGTCCCTCCTGGTCTCTGCTTGAAATGCACTTTCATGCGTTTGCTTTGGTGTACCTGGCTTCCCCTGCATGGGCGATTGTGAAGAAGATCCTTAGTAAGTCATTGAAGAAAACCGAGAAGAGGTCGGAGTGACCTCTGTCGTTCATCAACGATCCAGTCAGGCAGTACTCCTCTGTAAAGCGCCGTTCGTTCACACCGATTGGCTTTTTTTTGCCTTCATTCGTGCAAGTAGTAAAAGCAGACACCCCTTTAGGGAGCCTATCAGCACCCGGAGTTTTCCTCTTCTGTAAGCTCTCCATAGCCTCTCAGCTCTTCTACTGTCAAATCCCCCTCAAGTACTTCCCTATCTTCTTCACTCAAAACGTTTTCTAGCTTTGAGGTAAAAAAATGAATTTCTTCATCCTTTACCTCTGTAGAGCTGTACAGTCTTGAGTAGAAGTGTCACGCCCTCTGCAGCCAGAGGGCGGTATTCTCTGTCCTGTCCCTAGTTTCTGGTATGCTGTCCTTCCTGTCCCTCTCTTTCCCTTGGGCTAAATATTTCCGGGTCTTGCACTCTGTCCTCGCTCAGCACTGACGTTCGGATGTCCTGAGACCCGCCTAGCACCAGGGCGCCCCACGTCCGCTCCCTGAGGGCACAGGTTTCTATACGACATTCCTGAACTCTTTGCACTAATGAGCCCGGGCCTTTTTCCCGTCTCGCCGCTACGCATATGGGTCTTTTTCCGCCCTCCTGCTCCCCACGGTTAGTACCCTTGGATGTCCGTGACAAGAAGGCCTCGATGCAGGAGAGGATAGCACTCAGCTCTGTACTCTCTCTTCCCTCCTCATCAACTACACTTTCCATGACAGACTTGGAGCCTACCACTTTCCTGAAAAAGAAGCGAGTACACTTCTCATTTTCTTCCAAGAACTGCACTCAGCTTCTTAACAGCACTCCTCGACTACTTTCTTCCGCTATGCTCCGGACATCCTTTTTTAAAAGGGTGATATCCTCGAGCACATTGAAGCCACTGTCTCGTGTAGAGACGCTGCAGCTGCCTCTGTTTCCTGGCTAGCACTCCTCTCTGTCTGGCAGCAGCCTTCCTTCCCTCAGCCATGAAAAAGGCCTTTGTCCTCACCTTCACCTCCTCCCACCACTCTCCTACTGACCCATACAGACACTGCAAGGACAGCCACTGTGATAGTTTCTCTTTGTAGCGGGATACTACCCCCTCGTTCTCTAGCAGCTTTGTGTTGAGTTTCCAGAGGCCTGGGCCAAAGACAGTCCCGCCCTGGAGTTCCACTCTACACCCTAAAGCCTGATGATCTGAGAAGAAGACAGGCTGAAGAGTGACCCCAACAACTTTCACTCTCTCTGAGACAAAGCAATAGTCAATTCTGATTCCTCCCTGACCATATATATCCTGCTGTTGTGGGATATATACATCTATATGTGTCTGAGAGTTTCAAGTCTTGAACTAAGTTTTGCAGGGCCAGTGAGCTGGAATCCAATTTTATCGGAGAGCTAGACTGCCTATCTGTGTGCTCTAAGATACAATTAAAATCCCCTCCCACTATCACGTCTGTGCTACATAACAATAGGGGAGAGAGTGCTTTGAGTAGCTCCACCCTTCCTCCCACGTCAGTAGGACAATACACATTGATTAGACGCAGGTTAACGGTCCCCCATTCCACATCCACTCACAGCAACCTGCCATCTATGACCCTCTGAATACTTTTCAATTTGAAAGCCCATCCTTTGAAAAGAATGGCCACGCCAGAGGCTCTGTTGTTATTGTCCCCTGACCAATCAGAAGGCTCTTTATCCCACCTATCTTCAAAGCTTTTATACCTCTCTTGATTTACTTCTTTTTCTTTTTCTTCTTACCAATTTCCTGCCAGCCATCCTCTGAATGAGCCTTCATCAGGGTGGCAGCAGTAAAAGCGTTCACGGAGTCCATTTCAAGGAAGGGGGTAGAGGGAGGGGTGGATGGGTTCCAGCTGTCCCCATCACCATGCTCTCCTTCCTCCTCGCTCGGGGAGAAAACAGAGTCATTTTTCCTTTTCCTCAAGTCCAGCTCCTGGGAGCACTGAGGGGAAAGGGGTGCAGCCGATGCACCAGTCTCCTTTTCCCCCTCACCCACCAGCTGCTGCAGATCCTCCGTGATGGACTGGATGGAGGAGAGGAGGACATCTCTAGCACTTGCAGAGTCTGAGAAAAGCAGCTCCGCTGAATCCTGGGTATCCTCGCTGGACCCGCTCCACCGGGGGGCCCCACACTGGCCCTCGTTCTGAGGAGCAGGAGTGGGGGAGGGGTCTTCGCTGTTCTCGGGGGTTTTCAAACCCTCGTGCTTGTCTGGTGCAGTCTGCAGTTGTGGGGGCGTAGTGGATTTCTCTTCCACCGGCCCCGGAGCCACAGCAGGACTGATCCTGGCTGGAGGCTGAGAGTCTTTGTCCAACAAGCGTTCTTTGTTTGACTTGTTGTTTGCTTTGGATTTTTGGGCCTGTTTGACTGAAACAAGCACTGCCTCATCCTTTCTCATTTTGAGTTTATTGGCGTAGGCGTGAGGGCAGTTCTTAAAAACGTGTCCTTCCGAGCCACATAAATTGTAATTTGGCAGCATTGAATAGTCAGAGGCTAAATGTCCCTGTTTGCCACAGGTCTTGCAGCATTTCACAGTGCAGGACGATGCCAGGTGTCCCACAGCACCACAGCACTGAGAAAAGCTGGGAAAAGTCAGAAGACCTGTTTAGTGTGCAAAACACTTACTTGCAGCATTGTGGGTGCTGTGATTTAAATGCTATTGGTTTGTGAACAGAATACCCCTATCCCAGTGCATTGTGCCATATTAAATAAAAGCATGAGAAAAAGAGATTCAGAACGCAAAGCTGTGTCAGTGTTCTGTGTAAAAAATTGGTTTGAACATCATGGGAGCTGTTTTTAATGAGCTGCTGAGTAAAGAATATTTTAATCTTCCTGCTGTCAGTAGTATTGTCAATATAGTTGACCCTTACCTGAATGAAAACAGGGCGTAAAGGAAGTGTTTCAGAAATCAAACAAAGCTTTATTCCCGTGCTTACAGTCTGGGTAATTGGAGACTGCGCTGTTCTGCTTCCTATGGTCATATACGGGTTATTCGCACAAAGCCGTATTGAACAGTATTTCTCGCGTTGTGAACGTCTGTACACAGCAGTCCTCCGGGTTCCAGTAAGTGCGTAATTACGCATCGATGAAAAACCAGAGGTTTAAAAAAAGATAATTAGCCCACTGATAGTTTGATGTAGAGGCTGTGGAAATATCCACAAGTCTTGGTCTTTAAAATGCATTTGGTTTTACGGCGTTCTGTTCTTCCATTGTGAAGATATGGACAAAAGAATATTCGTGCTCGGTCAAAAAAATGTCATAAAAACGAAAAAGTAAAGGCTGAGAAAGCATTCACAATGTATTTTATACACAAAGGAAGTATTCTCGCAACTCTAAGAGGTTTCGTGGTTTAATTTTTTTAATTGTTGAATCATATTTAAATGTTAAACAACTGAAGAGCATATTGCTGTAGACCAGGATGGCCGAGTGGTTAAGGCGTTGGACTTAAGATCCAATGGACAAGTGTCCACGTGGGTTCAATCCCCACTCCTGGTAGTGTTGTAATAAGTTTTAAGTGACAGAACACTTTGATGATTTACACTCTATTTAAATATGAATTTACTAAATTTCAGTTCTCTCCCACTCCCTGGCATAACTGAGCTCTCACTATCGCATACTGAAGGCTCTACATGCATTAGCTGTGATACAGCTCCCAATAAAGACGGAATCAAACATTTTGTTCTGTCTCTCATGGTGATCCTCTTCTCGATCCAAATGAAATGTTTAATATGATGCCTCGAGAAAAAAAAAGGAGTGAATTTCCGCCTGTAATGATTGATGCCCCATCAAACATTTTGTAACATCCCCGGAAGATTATACAGTAGAATCCTGGTTTGTGGCTTAAATTCAAGGTAAACAAGACTAAGGAAACGAGTTGGAAACTTGATGTCGAACTGGAATTTAAGTACCCGGAATATTTCACTACATTGGGCAATATGTGCCAGAGAGGAGTGCTTTAATCCCTTCGATAGCTCAGTTGGTAGTGCGGTTGACTGTATTAGAAACAGTTAGGAATCCTTAAGTCGCTGTTTCGACTCCAGCTCGAAGAAAGTTGCTTTTGTGAACTTTAATCAAATAGTTAAAATAGCTAATCTTTTTCACTCAGACGTTGATCAAAAGCTCAATAAACGATGAAGCAGAGGCTCTTGTTCCGAATTCAGCTAACATCTGGTTGTCTTGTTTTGGCAAATATCTTATCTTTGAATTAAGGGACTACGCTGTCTGATTTGTAATTCAAAAGTAGATACAAATGTCACTGTTTTCAAAGGATAGGTACTTAATTGGCTTTATGTTTTGGTATTGATTTTGTATCATTATATTATTACGTTTGTGCTTTCTGTGTTTTTTATCGTATTGTGAACTTATTTTTTAAACAAATGCTTACAAAGGCAAACACAGCACACATCTGTTTATACCAGCGGTGAATTGTACATTTTTATTAAGTACAATCTACTGTATTTTTAGAAAAAAATGGCATACTGTGCACGATATGTTGCAGAAACACAACCTGATATTTTCATAATTATTATTTTAATCATTTGACAAGTATGAGGTCCCGGATCCAAATCTTCAGTTCTGATTTTTTTAAAAGTGATATCTTCTCTTCCTCTCATGGAAATCACAAGATGTGAGCAAATGTTTTTTGTTCTTTTTTTTTCACGTTGCGATCCAAAGAGCCTCAGACGCACAGTCTGACAGTAACCAAACCAGAATGGATTCTGCTGGGAGCCGGACTGAGCTCATTCTCACTCCCTGTGCTGAAAACAGAATTATCTCTTCCCCGAACATCGTCTACAGCTGCTAGATATTGCTCTGTGTCCTACTGCTCCAGCAATTCCTTTGACCAAAGACAGATCACTTGTGCGCTTTTAAACTTCTTGCCGCTACAGGCTCTTTGATGGCTCATGCTGATCGTCCTGTGGATCCAAAAGAAAATATTAAAGCTGATACTGATATTTTCGATTGTAATTTGCATCTAGCTACTGTCACGGACGTCCAAAGGGACTAACCGTGGGGAGCGGGAGAGCAGAAAAAGACCCATATGCGTAGCGGCGAGACGGGAAAAGGCCCGGGCTCATTAGTGCAAAGAGTTCAGGAATGCCGTATAGAAACCTATGCCCTCAGGGAGCGGACGTGGGGCGCCCTGGTGCTAGGCGGGTCTCAGGACATCCAAACATCAGTGCTGAGCGAGGACAGAGTGCAAGACCCGGAAATATATAGCCCAAGGGAAAGAGAGGGACAGGAAGGACAGCCGACCGGAAACTAGGGACAGGACAGAGAAGGAGCGCCCTCTGGCTGCAGAGGGCGTGACAGCTACAACATCCCTGGAAAAGAAAATTTATTAGTTGCGTGCAATCGGAATCTTTTACTTTACGTATGGTAGTGGAAATAGTTTTAAAAATGTTTTCTAAAGAAGATTGTATCGCCAGGACCTGCCTTTAGCGCTCAGTAGCGATGACGCTGTTGATATAGATGGAGAAGAAATGTAAGATGAATTGATGATCTAAGCTAAAATAGCCCTAACGCGCCTGCTGTAACAGTGTTTGTATTCATAGCAAGTAATATTCTTTTTCAAACCCGAACGTTCCTTTTGCATTAAGTGTTATGTAACCATTAGCGGTTTCTGTAGCTTCTGAAGAGCGCACTTTTCCAAACTGAAGCCTATAAGAACATTATTCAAGATGCACCGTGGCCCAGAATCGTGCATCGGGACAAGGATTAACATCAATTGAAAGTACTCCCAAATAAAAGATTTGACCGAAAAATTGAAAGAGTAGGCAAGTATTAAAACAACGCCATAACTGCTCGACTTCCAGTCGCTTTCCTGGTTCAGGCTTTGTAAAATGACATGATCAGTGAAGTAACAGCGCAGTACAGAACACCCGGTCAGGGGCTTATGCAGCGAATCATCATGAACACGACAAGAGAAAAGGCACACTGCTTATCCGAGAAACATCACGCCCGGCTTTAGGGACAGTGACATCAGAGAGTGGAAGCTTCAGACCTCCTTTTTGTTACAGGTTCAAGCAAACCTGAAAGTTAGGGAGTGTTTGGTCACTTTTGTATGAAAAAGTGTCTGAAGCCTGTAATTATAATTTGCCCTTTTTTAATTGTGGTTGAAATCCACTCCCATGTACAAAGACCTTACAGTATATTCATGTTTACTTAAATGACTAACTATTGGACTATTGGACATTAGTTGGTGTTTTTTTTTTGTAACGATTTGCTATTTCATGCAGGAAAGAAAGGAACCCAGACCCAACGTTTGCTTTCAGGTGCGGTTCATTTACATAACGGACATCTATTTCTGGGGAGCCTGATTTAAATCACACAACCCCGGTAGAAGTCGAATCGACAATCTTATAAACCGAAATCAGATGTGTTATCCATTAAACCACTAGCCCGTCACGTAAATGAATTGCACCATGGTGAGTTCAGCGCCGCTACTAGTAATACCCCACCCCCATCTTAAATTTCTAAGTGAGAAACGTGTTTTCTTCATTTTTATCAGTTTTAACAAATCATCACTTTTAAGCAGACAAAGCCCTTATGTGTTGCTCTGAATTTCTAATTGATTTAGAATTCCAAGACAAAAGCGTTTTGTTCCACAACGGCGTGAAATAATCACGTCTTTCACTCTTCTTCTCTGTTGTAGTAAAGCAGTTCTTGCTAGGTCAGCATTTGCTCCGGTAAATTAGGTCACTTTTCATGTTAACTCACTTCTTCTAAACACAACATTTCCTGGTGCATGTTTTCTCCATGCAAAAAGACATTTTCCCTTACATGATTTCTCATTTTGTTTCATCAAAGAGTACAGAAAAAAGAAAGAAAGGAAAAGTGTCGTAAATGAACTCTGTCGCCCTTGGGAGATGTCAAGCGCATTGGACGTAAAAAGTGCCCAATAAAAGCCATTTCTCTTCGTTTTTCTTACAGTCGGGGCTCCTGTTGCGTGTAAAGGAGGCAGCTTGCTCAGCCAGCAGACTCAGTGCTTACTGAACGCAGGTGTCTCAGAGCGGTGTGTCCAAGCGGCAGTAAAAGAGGAGAATTCTGCTGGCGCCGTAGCTTAGTTGCTTTAAGTATCTGTCTTGTTAACTGGAGATCCTGGCTCCACATCCCTGCTGTGCCTTTCTTCCTGTCTTTTTGTGCAGAAAGTACCATTTTGGACAACTGCGTAGGGCTTGATTTAGTTTAATGCATGAATGCATTTCCTTTCTGCAACAACTTGTTTTTCAAGAAATTCATACAGCTTGTGAAAAATGAAATTTAATTCTTGCCTATCAGAGCAGAAGGAATATTGCCGACTGGCAAGAAAATGCAAGCAATGTTTATTTTTTGACCGGAAAGGTGTGAATGGAGTAGAGCCTCTCTCGTCAGTCTCTGTGGTGCAATCAGCGAGCGTGTTCGGCTGTTAACTGAAAGGTTGGTGGTTCAAACCCACCCAGGGACGATCTTCTTATTTTTGTCAATGTAAACACTGCCTCCGCTAAAGCCGAAACCTTAAACCTCTTTATATTTGCCGAAAATGCAAGTCTTTTGCCCGTGTCCAAGCACAACACTTGAGACCGGGGAAGTCCAATAGTGATCAACACCGCAACTCCCCAGACAACCATATTCACCCATGGAAAAGTATCTTTGAAGGGCTGGCGGGAGATATCATTTATACTCCTGTTGCGTCCTCTGCTAAAATAGTTTAGAAATACAACACGGATTTGTTTGAGAATTTGACAAGCATTGTTACGTTAGCACTGTGAAGTTGGATGTTGATATTTTTATATATTTACCTTCATTTTAACATAAATATAAACATAAATGCTGTAGAATCTATGCTGTACAATCAAACACAGGTATATTTTGAGTCTCGTGCTGATCGTCCTGTGGATCCAAAAGAAATTTTTAAAGCTGATAAATTTCCAATTGTAATTTGCATCTAGCTACAACGTCCCTGGAAAAGAGATTTTATTAGTTGCATGCAATCGGTATCTTTTACTTTACGTATGGTAGTGGAAATAGTTTTAAAAACGTTTCCTAAAGAAGATTGTATTGCCAGGACCTGCCTTTAGCGCTCAGTAGCGATGACGCTGTTGATATAGATGGAGAAGAAATGTAAGATGAATTGATGATCTAAGCTAAAATAGCTCTAACACGCCTCCTGGAACAGTGTTTGTATTCTTAGCAAGTAATATTCTTTTTCAAACCCGAACGTTGCTTTTGCATTAAGTGTTATGTAACCATTAGCGGTTTTGGTAGCTTCTGAAGAGCGCACTTTTCCAAACTGAAGCCTATAAGAACATTATTCAAGATGCACCATGGCCCAGAACGTGCATCGGGACAAGGATTAACATCAATTGAAAGAACTCCCAAATAAAAGATTTGACCGAAAAATTGGCAGTGTAGGCAAGTATTAAAACAACGCCAAAACTTCTCGACTTCCAATCTCTTTCCTGGTTCAGGCTATGTAAAATGACATGATCAGTGGAGTCATGCTGCGGTTGTGAGTTCAAGCCTCACCTGGAGCAGCCTGGTTTTCTGTCTTGACAGGTAAACAGTGTTTTGAGTTATTAGCTAAATGGAGAGAGGATTCTTGTGCTCCTCCTGGGAGAGGTCAAGATGAGACGTTCACGAGGCTGGTGGTAAATATCCTGTCCAGGAATATCGGGGCTGTAGGGAGTCAGATCTATAGATGTAGTGTTGTAACAGAAGGAATAAGGTTCTTGATCCCGAGATGAAGTAAAACAGATGAGTTTATTGCATGCAAGGAACAATAAAGCCGAAGTCTTGTTTCCCGCAAGAAACAACAAAACCGAAGTATTGTTCGCCGTACTGGTACAAACTTTTGGGTTATATAGTGTCTTCTTCTCCGTTTCTGACGTCACTCGGTCTGATGGTAAAGAGGGGGGTTCGTGGTATTTGGCCAGTTTACGATGTCCTGGCCAAATGGTCAGTTTAAGATTACACCCAGGGGGGTTCCTAGCTTGCATCTGCAATCCTTATCAGTTAACCCCCTTTCCTGCCATAAACCCCAGCTTGTGACTTAGAAGTCTAAACCTCATACAGAAAGGATTAAATTCAAACCCCCGTCTTCACATCTTTCTTCATTCCCCCCTTATAAAATATGGCATACGTCAGTGTAGCCTATTTTTATACATACAATGTCAGGGCAGATCTTTCCTTTCTTGGCGAACAGGTATGTATTGCCATGACATTGTACGTTCCACAGTTATAGCAAGATGTGATACATGTTTTTGTGCACGTGATGATTACAATTATACATATAAACAATACTATTCCTACAAATAAACACTGTAAAAAGGTTCCACCCCAGGCCCCAAACACAGACTTTACCCAAGACCCAATTCCCCAATTTTCAGTATAATAGTCCTGATATTTCTGTCCCTCATTGTAAATGTGTTGGGCCAGATCTGAGATGTGCTCAGAATTATCAGGAATATACAGTGCCTTGCGAAAGTATTCGGCCCCCTTGAACTTTTCAACCTTTTGCCACATTTCAGGCTTCAAACATAAAGATATAAATTTTTTATTTTATGTGAAGAATCACCAACAAGTGGGACACAATTGTGAAGTGGAACGAAATCTATTGGATTTTTGAAACTTTTTTAACTAATAAAAAATTGAAAAGTGGGGCGTGCAAAATTATTCGGCCCCTTTACTTTCAGTGCAGCAAACTCACTCCAGAAGTTCAGCGAGGATCTCTGAATGATCCAATGTTGTCCTAAATGACTGATGGTGATAAATAGAATCCACCTGTGTGTAATCAAGTCTCTGTATAAATGCACCTGCTCTGTGATAGTCTCAAGGTTCTGTTGAAAGCGCAGAGAGCATCATGAAGACCAAGGAACACACCAGGCAGGTCCGTAATACTGTTGTGGAGAAGTTTAAAGCCGGATTTGGATACAAAAAGATTTCCCAAGCTTCAAACATCCCAAGGAGCACTGTGCAAGCGATCATCTTGAAATGGAAGGAGTATCAGACCACTGCAAATCTACCAAGACCTGGCCGTCCCTCTAAACTTTCAGCTCAGACAAGGAGAAGACTGATCAGAGATGCAGCCAAGAGGCCCATGATCACTCTGGATGAACTGCAGAGAACTACAGCTGAGGTGGGAGAGTCTGTCCATAGGACAACAATCAGTCTTACACTGCACAAATCTGGCCTTTATGGAAGAGTGGCAAGAAGAAAGCCATTTCTCAAAGATATCCATAAAAAGTCTCGTCTAAAGTTTGCCACAAGCCACCTGGGAGACACCCCAAACATGTGGAAGAAGGTGCTCTGGTCAGATGAAACCAAAATCGAACTTTTTGGCCACAATGCAAAACGATATGTTTGGCGTAAAAGCAACACAGCTCATCACCCTCAACACACCATCCCCACTGTCAAACATGGTGGTGGCAGCATCATGGTTTGGGCCTGCTTTTCTTCAGCAGGGACAGGGAAGATGGTTAAAATTGAGGGGAAGATGGATGCAGCCAAATACAGGACCATTCTGGATGAAAACCTGTTGGAGTCTGCAAAAGACCTGAAACTGGGACGGAGATTTATCTTCCAACAAGACAATGATCCCAAACATACAGCAAAATCTACAAAGGAATGGTTCACAAATAAACGTATCCAGGTGTTTGAATGGCCAAGTCAAAGTCCAGACCTGAATCCAATCGAGAATCTGTGGAAAGAGCTGAAAACTGCTGTTCACAAACGCTCTCCATCCAACCTCACTGAGCTCGAGCTGTTTTGCAAGGAAGAATGGGCAAGAATTTCAGTCTCTCGATGTGCAAAACTGATAGAGACATACCCCAAGCGACTTGCAGCTGTAATCGCAGCAAAAGGTGGCTCTACAAAGTATTAACGCAAGGGGGCCGAATAATTTTGCACGCCCCACTTTTCATTTTTTTATTAGTTAAAAAAGTTTCAAAAATCCAATAGATTTCGTTCCACTTCACAATTGTGTCCCACTTGTTGGTGATTCTTCACATAAAATAAAAAATTTATATCTTTATGTTTGAAGCCTGAAATGTGGCAAAAGGTTGAAAAGTTCAAGGGGGCCGAATACTTTCGCAAGGCACTGTATGTGCAGCATTCAGTGCCAATTACTGCACAAGTTCCTCCTTGGGCCACCAGTACATAATCTAAAGCTAGTCGGTTCTGCATGGCCACTGTTCTGAGGGCTACCATCTCATCATTAACAGCCTTCAGACTAGATGAGGTAGAATTTGCTAATTCTTCTATAGTCGAGGCCATTTGAATTAACTCTCGACTCAGAAAGTTCATGCCGGCTTGTGGAAATATTATACCTAAATAATATTCCCAATCAGCCAATTTTCTTTGTGGTCTGTGGTTAGGTCCGAAGGGGCTGTGGGTTTGAACATGGATATGAGGAACCACATATCCTAAATAACATGAGCCAGACCACTGGGCTGGCAACCATGGGTAGGCTCGTTTTCCACAAATGAAATATGTTCCGTTTGGCGCTCCCCATGCCTCTGAAAATAAGAAGCTTATACCGAATTGTGGGGTGTGCCGATCCCATCCTGGAATTTGGAAGGTAGAGGTGGATATATTTGCAGCGATGGTAAGGTTGCAACGACTCCATCCAACCAAGTGCAGACCATAAGTGTGCTGAAAACATATGTTTCCCTCACGTTCCTTATTTAGAGTCAGGTATGGTGGTGTATGGCTTCTGTTATATTTAGGAGCGTAAGAGCCTGTGAAGCTCGTGGGCTCTAAGCCTCGCTCCTGTAGATATTGTAATGTTGTGCAGGTTAAAGTCGTGTTATGGCAACCCCCATAGTTTGTCATATTAAAATCTTCTAAATTATCCCTCCAAATGATCATGCCTATGACTTCCTCGAGAGGAATGGCCCCCATAGGAAGTCCTCCCTGTACATATTTGGGTAATGCGGCACACACCCAGCGGGCACTTTGGTTGGTTTTCTTAGCTGTCAGATAGGAGAGGCCTAAAAAGGAATTAATTCCATGTTCTCCTTTGTGGGAGAGATGATCATTAATCCCTGCGGAACATAGTCCTACAGCAACAATTATCGTTATTAACAGAAATGATTTCATTCTGAGTCTGCAACTGGGGATGAGGCTCGTCGGCAGTGTGACGCGTGGATCCAGCGATCTTTTCCTTCCACTCGAACCGCAGACTCGGTTGTCAACAGTATCTGGTAGGGTCCGTCCCACCTGGGCTGGAGAACCTGTGAAGGAAATTTCCTGATCCACACCCACTCTCCTGGGATGAGGTTGTGCCCTCCTTCAGGTGGTGGTCCCCACGCCTCCAGGACCTGCTCGCGGGCTCCTTGGGTGGCCTCTGTCAGCAACTTGCAATAATACAAAGGAATGGTTGATCCATCTGAGGAAACCCCAGTCTCAGCACCTGTAAGAGAGCTTGTTTCAAATTATTACAGGCGGCTTTTGCTGCAGGAACCAAGGCAATCTTGTCCTTGTACTGCACTCCCCCCTTAAGCAGATCTGTTAAGAGTTGTGCTCACCCCGTAAAAACATTGCACCCAGGCCCTGTTAAAATTTCACAATGCTAGACACAAAAGGGCCTTATCATAACTGCTTCTATTAGACACTCTAAAGCTGAAGCAACTCAGACTTTGTGGGTTTCCTCATCAGGGGAAGCACTCAGAATACCATCAACATACTGAGTGATCACAGTCAGTTGAAGCCACGTGATACCCTGTTCTGGATAATCATTCTTTGTACTGCATAATATTCCAACCCAATAGATCTGGAATAAAACCACCCATTAAAATCTGGTACTCGCCAAGTAAAACTTGCTGTCCCAATACTCCTGTGGCCTCCTGCCGTCTTCCCATATATATTACTCTATAGCACACTGTTGAACAGAGGAGTGAAACAAGCATGACAGTAGTGCTCCGGTATCCCCTAACAGAGAAACCAACACTCCATTAACAGTACATTTTTAACCACTGGACTGGGACAGACTTAGGGAGGCTACAAGGGATTTACAGGATCTAATCGTTAGGTAAACAGATCTTCTCAC
Organism: Lepisosteus platostomus; assembly: GCF_059453375.1. Taxonomy (NCBI): domain Eukaryota; kingdom Metazoa; phylum Chordata; class Actinopteri; order Semionotiformes; family Lepisosteidae; genus Lepisosteus; species Lepisosteus platostomus. Next base: position 190,847 of record NW_028291473.1, read on the forward strand.
AAGACGTTATTCTCCCCAGTCTCGATTCTAAACCTACAGCTTTTCAGCATGTCTGGTTTCGAGACATTCGACTAAAACCAAATTGTTTCCACTATTGCAACTAATTGTATAAAAAATACAAAAACTGTTTAACTACTTTTACATCCACCTGTACTGTACTTATACGTTTCAGACGCTCTTATATTTTCCAATCTCCTTAAGTTGATTTTCGTCAAGTCTCTTTAGTTACATCTCTAGCCAGTCCCGCTGGCTAAACACACTCACACCGTCCTTTAGTAGACCAAAACTCACAGTTACACACATTATCATAAAACACACATACACTTCGAGAATATATTTTTCTCTTTGTACTACAATGTGCTGTATTCTTGTTTTACTTCTACATTAATCCTTTTAATTTCTGAAGCGCACTCCAGGTTCGCTGCATTTCTAATTTCGGGTGCGGTACTTTAGCCCACCGGTCAATATCTTCCGGTTTTGGATTTGATCGTATGGGGGAATCAGGGAAGGTAGGTGCGAGTGCGGACCCCCCTCGACGGGGTGCTAGACACTTAGAGTGACGCTGTCATCAACAGCGCCAGCCCCCACTACATCAGGCCCTCTCCCACTTAGGGTGAGAATACAGGTCTGCGGGCGCCCTCTGTTTAAGGGAGTTCCTGTTCCGTCTCTATCACACTCGTACCAGGTGTCATCCCACTCAGACCCCCCGTCTCCATATGGTCACTGTGGGAATTGATCCCAATTATTTTCATTTCCTGCCTGTCTGTGCCCCTATGGGAGAGCAGGATATAACACATTAACTAGTGCAGTGCGACCAGGAACTAATTCTTCTTTTAGTTTCTGATTCTCCTGCACTGCCTCTTTTCGCTTTTGTTTATACTCTTTCGTAGCGAGTAAAGTATCTTTTCTTCTGGGTTTTTGTTTTCCCCGTAACACACTTTTAAGTCAATTCTTTTTTTTTTTCCTCAAGTATCTGCTACCACTGGTGCCGGCCTTGCACCAGGGTGGGAGCTACATGCTTGTGCTTTTGCCAATCAATATGCTTTCTTTACAGGCGTCTTCGCCCCAGACTCCCTCTGATAAACTCAACATTTCGCATATTTTTCTCCTTTTTTTTTCCGTCAACTTACACTTTTCCGATATATAAACGGACCCTTCCACCACTTTCTCAAACCATCAGTTAGCACACATGTTCGGTCTCTTTTACTTTCGTTGTGTGTGAGGTAACAGCTCATACAGTAAGGGGATGCTTTCACTTGAAAAAACCTGTGCATTCCTGCACTCATTCAGCCAAGGGCGTCTGTTACCTCCAGATCTAAATGCCTCTCAGAGACTTTAGAGAGGACTTACACCACACTGTTCACAGGTAAGGAACGAGACCTCGAAAACCCCCTTTCTTGATCAGGAATTCACCATCCCCAGAACGCCAGCATCGCTGCTTTTGCCCCAGGGTGGACTTACGCACTGAGCTCAATCAGGGCGATTCTCGGGTCTCAACGTCCTTTAAATCCTGCTACTTAATGCTTTGCTCTTTTATTATGAGGTGTGTTTATGTTAGTGTCGTGCGTGTGTATATGTATTTCACAAACAAGGAAAACACCTACATACATATATATCTCTTCTACTTCTGTTTCCTTTAAAACAAAAAACCACGCCATGCCAATCCGTGCACGATCAAGGCGTAGCTAATCTCAGGACCCCGGGTGCAATTAAGGCCCACACCAATCCTGGATTATACGTGCATTTAATGTACCACTCAGCTCCAGAACCCCGGGCGCAATTAAGGCCCACACCGATCCTGAGCCTCAGAACTCCGGGCGCAATTAAGGCCCACACCAGTCCTGAATTACGTGCATTTAATGCACCACTCAGCTCCAGAACCCCGGGCGCAATTAAGGCCCACACCGATCCTGAGCCTCAGAACTCTGGGCGCAATTAAGGCCCAAACCAGTTCTGACCTTCAGAACTCTGGGCGCAATTAAGGCCCACACCAGTCCTGAACTTCGCGGTAAGGGTCCAAAACCCGTTCAAAAACTCCACGCGCAATTAAGGCATACACCAGCTTCGAATGCCTGTACACAATACCGCGGACCGCCTGCCAGACCAAATTCTGGGCTTACAGCAAACAACCCATTACATACACTGGTGTCTTCCCCGGGCCAGAGGAATTCAGGAACTCACGTTTACTCTGTCATCTCGGGCGATTCTCGCAGGGAGCAGAGACTTCCCAATCGGTCAGAGAGAGTCGGGACTTTTTTTTTTAAAAGAGGAGTCCTTACCTCTTAGTAATGTGAGCGCTGACCGTCTCTCCTGCGGATGGGAAGTTCTGCGCCTTCTGGAGCATCCGCCGACTACGCCAAATTTGTTGTAACAGAACGAATAAGGTTCTTGATCCCGAGATGAAGTAAAACAGATGAGTTTATTGCATGCAAGGAACAATAAAGCCGAAGTCTTGTTTCCCGCAAGAAACAACAAAACCGAAGTATTGTTCACCGTACTGGTACAAACTTTTGGGTTATATAGTGTTTTCTTCTCCGTTTCTGACGTCACTCTGATGGTAAAGAGGGGGGTTCATGGTATTTGGCCAGTTTACGATGTTCTGGACAAATGGTCAGTTTAAGATTACACCCAGGGGGTTCCTAGCTTGCATCTGCAATCCTTATCAGTTAACCCCCTTTCCTGCCATAAATCCCAGCTTGTGACTTAGAAGTCTAAACCCCCTACAGAAAGGATTAAATTCAAACCCCCATCTTCACATCTTTCTTCAAAGCAGAACATTCAAGTTTCACAGACAGAAGCAGCATGCCAGCACAGCCAACATTAAAACGGAGGGCACACTACGATTTGCATTGACACAAAAGTGATCTGGGCAGACGTCGTTCCCTGCATAACGCAAAAAGTGGCAAAGCGCTTTTGGGTTGAGAGGACGCAAGAAGGTTTTTGTTTTGTGCCTTGATGTCAAGCTGAGAAAGAATCTTTAAACACTCTGCTTAGTTTCTCAAGAGACTGCCAAAAAGCAGTTCCCTCCTTTTTGTCTGAAGCCAGCTGAAAGGGGGTTTCGACAGAAGCACCTGGCAGCAGTGGCATTCGAACCCACACCCCTGCAAAGACTGGAGTCTTAATCCAGTGCCTTAGACCGCTCGGCTACGGTACCCGCTGTGTGCTGTCTCTTTGTCTCATTACTTGCCTGGATGGGAAGCTGGGTGGGTTTTGCTCTTGTCGCCCGACTTAGTGGCGTTATGACCGTGGAACCAACTGCACCTGCTTTTTCTGAGATGCTTCCCCTCTCATGGCGAGATCTCGACTTCTTTAACACCTCTGGATAAAGATCTTCTGTGGAGCAGGTTTCAGACCTCTGCGTACAGCACCCTTGATGTCATTTTATTTTTACAGCAGCCCCATCCGGAAAGTTGTGTCTTTTATGTTTTATTTGAACAACAAAACTACATACAATACAAACAAGAGCACATATAACGTATCAAGAAAATCGTCAGGGACACATGCTATAATACAATTACACTTTATGAAAAACGATTACACAAGGTAAATAAAGATAAGGTCCGCACAGCTTGTTCTTACATTTCGAAAGAGTCCGTAAATACCCCTTTACGTCTATTTTGAACTGTTCAAACGTAGGACTCTTCCCAGACCATTTCACTTTATACCACATTCCTAAACGAGGATGTATCTCCTGTTTTAGAACTATTTTGGGTGGTATGGCTTATACAACACACCCACAGTATTCTAATGGTGCAGATCTGTGCTATATTTCAGTCGAATTCGAAGGATCCAGCAATCGTACTGGATTTGACTGGGATTCTGAAATGTCTCTTGCAAAAGTATTCGGGTTTGCTTGAACCTTTGATACAAAAAGTGATCTGATCTGAAACTACCCGGCTTACAATCTCTGAGGTAGTTGTCACTAAACTCAGACATAATGTGGCACACATGTGACGTGTGTCTTTACTTTTGTAAAAAATGGTATCGGGAAAAGTTTCTTAATATTTCTTTTGATTAGCATGCAAGAAAATGTGATCATTACCTATGGAATTTCCCGCCAGCGTGGAGCTTGAATTCACAACCTTGAGACTCAGTGTTCAAGAGTCTCAGAAGAGGTCAGCCTGGTCTTCAGTTTGCCATCGATAAGCTCCGGCAGTGCTCCTCTGTAAAGCAGATTGTTCGGATCGGTTATTTAGGACGGCACTTCGATACTAAGATCGTTTGCAGCACACGCATGGTTTCCCCCTTCACGCAAAAAACATAGATGAAGGAAGCTCTCTTGTCTTGGGCTGCTGATTCCCGGATTTAAAGCGCTCTGGGTGCCTCTCTCTAACAAGCACACTGTAAAGACAGGAATTACACTTTGCTCACGTCACGCATGGAATGGCGAAGCTACTTGTTCCAATATTATCTAGTCTCACCTCATATGGTGCCGATTCCTGGTTTTCATTTAAGAAAGAGCACTGCAAACACCGTAAACAGTGCAAAACGTGTGATGAAAGAAGTCTTTTCCCCCCTTTGTCTAAAGCAGAACACAGCGGAGTCATGCCGAGGGTTGTGAGATCAAGATTTCAGTGGAGCACTGTCGTCTACGTCTTTAGCTACATGAGTTGGACATCCTCTTGTACACGGAAAGCAGATTGAGATCCTCTGACATGAAAAGTGCCAGATAAAAGCCATTTCTCATCCTTTCTCTTAGTGGTGGAGCTATCGAATGTAAAAGAGGCAACTTGCAAGGCGAGCAGGCTCGGTGCACACCGAACGCAGATGTCTCAGAGCAGTTGAGACGTGTCCAAGTGGCTGTCTTACTGTTGAAGTGGTTTGATGGGTTTACTGAGACAATTATTAATTGTAGCAGTAATTTCGAGGTTGTTCGTTGGGGCTTTTAGAAAATCAATCGTCAGAACAACTAACAACGCACACACACAGGTTCAATACACGGGATACATTTATTAATATAAACTGTGCACCAAACATATACTAGTCTGCCTGGATACGAGCGGGAGACCTTACTGTGAGGGTTATCAATATACAAGGTATATAATCTCGAAGAGATGCAAACACAAAGAGATACACAACAGAGAATATATGTCAATATATATCGTTCGGTTACCAAATTGCTAATCAAATTGCTAATCAGTGTTATTACCCACTGTTACTCTAAACACGGAAGTAAATACATTACTCATGAATTAAATTGATAACAACTTGTGTTGAGGTACAATTGAATTCTCGAGACGCAATGTAGAACATGGGGTTCACTTATCCACTGTGTTTGGATTTGGAATTCCCGGCACGAACACCAAACCAGCTGACAGGCTCTGTTGCAGCCTCTGTTCCAGCGGTTGTCCAATGGGCGTTGTGTCGGCGTCCTCTGGCTACCGGCCAACCAGTCAAGGTGCAGCTCGGAGTAGGATGGGCGGAGGAATCTGACTGCGGCGCGCAGGGCAGTTGTTGCTCCGAGGGGATCTACCAGCAGTCCGGCTGGCTAGTAGAAAGTCTCTATGCACAGAGTGTGACTGCGAGTCCTCACAAGTCACTCTTTTGCCTGGGAAGAAACTGGTTCGTTCCCGGTCCAGCGCTGCTTCTGAATAAGCTATTCAGGTTGTCGACGAGGGTCCAACTGTAGGCTGCCGTTGATCAAGCGGAGCATTCACGTTGGTATAATTCTGAGTACGTACGGGATCCGATTAGAACAAAGTCCAAGTCCTTTTGCAGACAACAGCAGTTGTCTTGTGATTGTCTCTGAGGATGCGCGAAAATGGCCAAGGAGAGCCCAGAACTGAGCTTGCGCTCCCTTTTTGATCAAGACCCAGATGTGTGCTGATTGGTTGAGAGTTTGGCAGGCATTGGAGACCCACGTGGTATTACCACGCCCTGCCAGTCCCTGATTGGTTGGTCAAGGTGAGATATAAGTCACTTACTCTTGACACTTAGGAATGCAGTGCAGATGTCCATTCGGCACTCCCTAGACTGATAGGCGCCAATGGATGACCATTGATCATGATAGCCAGGCTTAGCTAATTGCATCCCCGTCTGGGAGCTTGTTTCTTATCAAAAGAAAACATCTTAAATCAGCCTGCATGAATTCTTTCTCTGTGGCTGCACCACAGAGATGGAGGGTGAGATGGGGCCTCCTTTAGGAGCATACCAACGCTTAATTCTGTCTTATTAACAAGCATTGCCGCAAGCACACTATAAAGACAGGAATTACACTTTGCTCACGTCACGCATGGAATGGCCAGGCTACTTGTATTCATCCAAAAATGCCAAGTTTCCCACTGGTGATACACACAAGGAAATGAATGTACATTCCCCCCCCCCCCAAATCAACCAATTTAAAATCAAATACCTCCCTCCTCATCTGTAGGTGGAGAGATTAATGTCAGAAGAAATACAGGTTTAAAAGTCAGGAGCATTGATAGTCCTATTTTAAAATGACACTAAAATGCTCACAATATATTAAAAAGCTCTGTAAAATGCAAAAATAATAAAAAAATATTAGAACAAGGTAAAAAGAAATAATACACAGCTATAAACCTCAGGAATTATCAATGGGAAGTTACAATGGGTTGATTGTGTTTCATATGATTTAAAAACAAAATGTTTGAAAAATATCCACTTACAATATGCTAAAAATGGCAAGAATACTTAAAACAGGTGTGTATTTTTTTTACAAAATAAATAAAACACGTTAAAAATAAATACTAAATGCGTTTAAAATTCAGGAATGTAATTGGTCAGATGCTTACGATGAGTGATGCTGGGGTTTCGTGTGATTCAGCAAATTCAAAAAAATATTCAAGAGCAAGAGCTCGTATGAAAGTTCGTAAGTATGTACCTATACATTCGAAATTTTTCATTCTTCTCACGATGGCACACCTGTGTCTGTAAAACAGAGTGAAAGCTCTATTCACATTGCGAGTATTTCACAGCCCTGGTTTTACATAGATCTTTTTTCTTTTCTGTATAAATAAGTATAAAATAAGTTTTGCAACGCACCAAAAGTCACATGTAGTATTTGTCCATCTACCTTTACAAGTAAGGAGCGTACATACTCATATGGCGAGCGGTCGTCAATTATTTTTCTCAGCAAGTGCTTTATACTCCGCTCAGTATCATCTGTAAAAGTATAGGCACCCAGGCCACTGGCGATGTACAGAACAGCCGATAAAATTCGGGCTAAACTGAGACACTTATAAATTTCTAATGCGGCAAACAACACATCTTTGTACTTTAACATGACCAGGGGAAGGGTCATTCATAACAGGTATTTTCGGAATGACCTACTTAAAATACTAGATATGGACCTTACAGATGCAGCCATTCAAAATGAGCGGTAAAAACCCGCGGTACAGTAACCTACCTGCAGGGCACCGGAGGGCACCGCGGTAAGTGATTGGCTGGCCAAAATGACCGACAGGGGCACTCGTGGTGCATTGGTTGGTAGTGAAAAGATTTAATCATTTAATGTCTTTACTGTGCACATTTTAATCCGCTTAGTTTTGAATATTTATATGGAATTTTACCACTAAAGGGAAATTTTAGTAGCTGAGCATAAAAAGAAGAGGAGCATAACGCATCTGAAGGTCATAAACGATATTAATTTAGGAACATAAACTGTACTGTGTATGGCTGGTCTTGATAGTTTAAAGAAAAAACACACACCAGTCTTCCATTTCTCCCTAAACATTTTAAGCATGAAAGTTTTATGAAACGGTACCCAGATATGTGATTGCTGTATAGAATGAATTTTAATTTTTAAAAATTATTTAACACGAAAATTAAGCTGTTTACAACTTCCGCCTGAGAACAGTCACCTGTTGCTACCCAACGCAGAAACACAGCCACTAACTAGCAAAGAGAGGACATTAGCTAGCCAATATGATAAAGAAATAAATGATTATTTTGTTTATTTCTTTTGCACATTTATTTGAACATTTCCATCGATTGTACAAGCACTTGGAAACTGTCCAATCCCTAGTTCATCAGGCATTTACCGGTCTGGCGCCGGTCTGTGTCTTCTAGGATACAATGCCAGCGAACTCTTGTTTTTCTGTCCACTATAACTATGCTGGGCAAACGTTCCGAGGTCAAATTCTTCCAGCACGGGGGTACCTTTAAAGCGGAGACGACGGCACCGAAATTTTTTGGCGCGCCTTCTCTTTAAAGCCCTGGCCAAATATGAAGACAGTACGTACAATTATAATTCAAACGGAATTAAAAACTACACATCCCAGTTACCATGGTGGTGCTTGTGATCATTGCGTTAAACCAACGAAACAGGGCGAAAAATCAGTCACATGACTTTGGGGCAGAGTTTCGAAAGCTTAACCTATCAGCAACAAAGCGAAATTTACACAATAGGCTACCTCAAACTGTCAGTTACACGACTGTGTATGTCGCTTAAGCCACTCCTATTTGGCATTTTAGTTATGGAGGCAAGAAGACACCCCCCCCCCCCCCTCTGGGTGTCTGATTTGCCGCCATCTTTAACTGTCCCGTGTCCGAATGGTAGTAGCTACGCGTACGAAATAAAGTTAATCCCAACTACAAAACATATATTTTTGTGGTAAGAGGGCGCAAAACATCAGTATTTACTGCTATTAATTACTGTACGATTTATAGTTGAAATCTGAGCCTAGATATAAAGTTAGATATAAAGTTAAAATCTCGACAAAGCAATGTAGGAAATACAGAGAAAATAAATCCTTTCTGACATCTAAAATCAGTTACGATCAAGGTCTCTAAAACGAACAAGAAAAAGAGGATTTTCGGAGGGCAATTACGCTGTGTTTATATAGAATAACTGATTTATGAGCAATCTAATTTCTTGTTCGTTTAAAACAGTGAAATGTCAATTGCAAAAGATCGCACCAGAAACACCACTCTCTCTGCCTGTCATAGACGTTCAGGAAAGGCTGAATGAAGTCATGTCAAGTACCATAATTCGGAGTTGACTCGAAATCTGATAGGTAACCAGTGCAAGGACTTGAAAACAGGTGTAATGCATCCCTGATAGGATTCTTGCTGTCATATTCTGAACATATTGAAGATTGCTCAGTGTGGATTTAATTTCCCCAGTGAACAGGATGTGCATTTATTAATTCTAGAAAAAAAAGCCTTTCTTGATTTCTCTAGTTCTTAGTTTCTCTAGTTCCCTTTAAAATAAACTATTATTCCACAATGCAGAGTATTACATGGCCAGTATTTACACATGATATTTGTGATTTAAAGAAATTAACACAAGCAGCTTTTGGAGATTTAAGTGTTTTAAACACAAGATTTAAAAACACATACACCATTATCTCATTTTTCTGTTGTACTTGCTTCAGCACCACAGCAACATGGAGAGGACAAGGGACTTTTTAGAAAAGAGGAGTCCTTACCCCTTTTTAGAAGCGGCCGCCTAACTTTTCCTCTCCATGTCCGTGTGGTTTAATTTAGATGGATACTTCTTCATCATTTGGGTCACGTATCCGCCAATCTGCCTCCTCCTTTTTAGAGGACGTTGTAAACCTTTAGGAACAATATAATCTAGCAACAAGGTTATGTCACTGTAATTAGGCTTAAGACAATCAAGAACAAGGCTTGCCTTTCTTCGAAATTCTTTACGGTCATCAGGCAATTTAGGAAAAGACTTAACTAAAGCAAATAATTCACTAGGAGACCAATGTCAATGTACATATGCTGGAGTTCCTTCTGGACCTGTAAAAGTGCACATTGGCATTTCACGAACAAGTGAAAACGCTTTGGCTCCGGACCGCTTTCTAGTTTCGGTGGAGACTTTTTCTTTTTAGAAGGCATGGCCATGACTTTAGCTGCAACTTGCTGTTCTTTAGTTTCAAGACTAGTCTTTTTTGAAGCTTCCCATTATTTCTGTGATTCCTCTTTCCATTACATAAGTTTTCCAATTCACTTTCTTTCCTTTCTTCTCCTTCTCTTCTAAGTTTCCCCTTCTTCAGGAAACTTCTTTTTCCTAATTCAACTTTCCTCTGTCCATTCTGATTCACTTACAAAGATCCTTCATAGTTATGGGCCCCTAATTATCATATATAAATTATGTGCAAGTTCCCTTACACCTATTACCCTAGCTTTACAGTTCATGAACATAAAACATTTTTTTTTACTCTAACCCAGGCTATAATTGTTTCTCTGAATTTGTCGTACATGTACTTTTGCTGGACTGCTCGGTCCCATTTTCATCTTTGAATTTTAATTTCCCATTTTTACCGATCGGTGCCTTACTTAGAACCTTATCACATCAACTACTCCGCAGAGCAAAAACCACACGTCTGTATTAAGATAAGTTCTTTATATGAGTCCCAGATTCATCAAACCCGCGTGAGAACACCCCTGTGGCTCGCTTCTCAAACATTTAATTTTTAAGGATCACTTACTGGCGTCAGACAGCTGCCAATTCTCCAGACGCGTCTCTGGAAGGATAAACAATTTATCCTCCGAGGTTCGTCCAATTTTGCTAAAATTGTCAGGGTCCGGATGGAGTTTCAGCAGCCATTCGCGTTCAGGTTTCTGATCCCGGACGAGCCCCCAAATTGTCATGGAACTATCAAGGAAGCCACAAGAGAGAGTTCTCACCTGAGTAAGGTCTTTATTTCAATATTGCAAGCCCTGCTGCCACTTCGCAAAGTGCAACCAGAGACTCAATTTGTTACAAGCAGTACAGGGTTTTTAAAAGACGTGGCGCTGTAAAAAAGCTCAGCGCTTTGTCCCTTCTAAAAGTTCCCCTTTCCCTAAGAGAAAACAGATTACATCAAAAAGCGAGAGAAGAAGCACTAGATATGTTATTCAAAGCTAATCAGTTACTTTCAGCTAATTCTAACGACCCAGGCAGCATATATTGTTTTGGTACATTGTCTTCTAAAGTAACCTAAACAGTGTACTTTGTTGATGCACTGTTTTCTAAAATTCTGCACGTACAGATGCAGCCATTCAAAATGCGCGGTAAAAACCCGCGGTACGGTAACCTACCCACAAGCCACCGCGGGCTACCGGAGCATACCGCAGGGCAAGTGATTGGCTGGCCAAAATGACCGACAGGGGCACTCGTGGTGCATTGGTTGGTAGTGCAAAGATTGAATCATTTAATGTCTTTACTGTGCACATTTTAATCCGCTTAGTTTTGAATATTTATATGGATTTTACCACTAAAGGGAAATTTTAGTAGCTGAGCATAAAAAGAAGAGGAGCATAACGCATCTGAAGGTCATAAACGATATTAATTTAAAACATTACTGTATGTATGTAAACTGTACTGTGTATGGCTGGTCTTGGTAGTTTAAAGAAAAAATACACACCAGTCTTCCATTTCTCCCTAAACATTTTAAGCATGAAAGTTTTATGAAACGGTACCCAAATATGCGATTGCTGTATAGAATGAATTTTAATTAAAAAAAAATATTTAACACGAACATTAAGCTGTTTACATCTTCCGCCTGAGAACAGTCACCCGTTGCTACCCAACGCAGAATGGTGATTGGCTGACACCATCTGACACCCCTCTGATTGGAGAAAAAAGACGTGCTGGCGTGCTATACCAGGAAGAGGATTCTTTCCATTCAAAACGTGTATTTTAAAAGTTTAAGAAGTAAAAACCTTACAGCGTACACAGATTTCTAAACTGATCAGGATCGTTATCTTTGTCTTATGCATAATAATGTTCACCGCTCTGTCCAGCAAATTAATAATAAACTTTATTTTATATAGCGTTTTAAACGAATAAGTAATTAGATTGCTCATAAACCTAATCACTTGCTTTTTCTTTTTATTTAGGCTCAGATTACAACTATAGATCGAATTATTAATAACCATAATAACAACCAACCAACAAAAACAACCATATAAACATAATGGTGGTGCTGGACCTTCCAGTTTTATTTATTTATTTTTTAATCGCGTAACATAAACATATTACCGTATGCAAACTGTACTGTATACAATATGTACATGTATATTTAATGTCTTAACTGTGCCCGTTTAAGTATTGAATATTCATATCTAATTTTACCACTGAAGGGAAATCTTAACATAAACATACAGTATATGGCTGGTCTCGGTACTTTAAAGAAAAAAATACACACCGGTATTCCATTTCTCCCTAAACATTGTAAGCTTCGAAGTCTTTAACTAACGTGATACCGGAGTCAACAAGCATACTTTTAGAATTTGATTAAAAGGGAATATAATATGGAATCGCGTATCTCAAGAAATTAATAACGATATAATTATATTCATGTTGCAAAAGAACTGCAACGGACATAAAAACTCCCTTGCATGGTTTCATTACGACCAGAATCGGTCTTGAGATATTTTTAACTTGATTTACAGTATTTGAGAGGTATGTCTTAACACCGATACTACAGTGCTTAAGTACTGCTCACGTATATGTTTCTAGGTTTATATTATGCATTTCATACGGTCAAATTACTTTTGAGCAATAAGAAGCGAGAAACGGTATGCGTTTTACTTTCGTTTTGTGCTGGGACCCGTGGATTGATTAGAGATATCAAGTACATACAAGTCATTTTTTAAATGTTGTAGTTCGTCTTGAAAAAATGTTACGAGTACATCATCTATCAACAATTACACAGGTTCTGTTTCCATATTGCGGATTTTGGTTACGTAATATTATTTTCTAGATTTCACGTTGTGAATATGATGGGATGTCTGATGGGATGTTTCTAAAAATCCATCCTCTGTAAAACGTCTTCTCCAGTTGTCCTGCATATGTATTCGCTAATGAAGCTGTGTGTTCTGAGCCTAGATCTCTACATTTCTGTATGAACCAGCTTAGAGGGCTAAAGACAGCTTGTGTTTAAATTGAGTGTAAGGCAATTTATGCTTCTAAAGTCATGGTCAGCATTTACCTTTGTACTGTGTTGTAAACTTGTTCTGTGCCAAGTCACATTATTTTATAGCGTTTTTAAAGCGTTATCAAATACGGTGTTACTGTAGTTTACTGAGTCCCATGTCACATGGTCTGTGATTGAAACCTGTAAAACCGGTTTAATTCGTCACAGCCAGCACTCTTCAGGTGTGAGAGTCTTCTGCTCAGAATGAAACGCTAAAATGTTTGTGTATATTCTAATGGTAGTGGGGGCGGGGTGTGTGGGAATAAGTTTGGTTGAAACATTTTCTCTGAAAGCATTTTCTTCTTGTAACCGATCTTGTTACAGCATGTTACAGTTTACTATTATTAACCATATTAATTTTAAGTGCTTAATGTAAAATCTTGTAAAAATATATTTTCATTGTTCAAATATACATTAAGTCTGACTATCATATAATAAGTTAAATACAAAACTAAAGAAAAAATAGGGTTAAATATAATTCAAAATATTTTGCTAACAATGTTAACTGTTTATGAATAATAAAATGTATTAACTAAGGAGTAGGATGGCACAGTTGTTAGTATGTTTTTTGTTTTTTTTTAACCCAATCTCCGGGAAACCATTAGTACGATGGTGAATCGGAGATTCTCAACCCTTGCTGCGTACGACTGGAAAAGAATTCGTGATCGGATCAACGAAATGCTTCGTAGGAGGAGGCAGTCTTTTCCTCTTGTCTAACAGTCTGTCCACAAACAAAACATTCCTGTTAGACAAGAGGAATTGAAAAAAAAACAATGTTGTCAATGAAAACCGGTGTGTGTGTCTCTCCCTGCTGGATGTCCCTCTCACAAACTGCTGAATGAATAAAATAATTTTATTGAAAACGAGTTTGCGATTGTCTGGTCTTTAAATTCTGTAGATACGCGATTCCATATTATATTCCCTTTTAATCAAATTCTAAAAGTATGCTTGTTGACTCCGGTATCGCGTTAGTTAAAGACTTCGATGCTTAAAATGTTTAGGGAGAAATGGAATACTGGTGTGTATGTTTTCTTTAAAGTACCGAGACCAGCCATATACTGTATGTTTAAGTTCCAAAATTAATATCGTTTATGGGCTTCACACGCGTTGCAGTATGCTCAGGCACTAAGTAAAAGGAGATGCTTCGTATTGCTTGACTAATTTTAAAAACTAAGTTATAAATATAAAAATTGCAGGCGCTGCTCTGGTGCGTCGGCTCCTACACAGTGCCTGTCTGCCGTAAGCGTTACAATATACATACAGTACCCAACACTGCTTGTACCCATCTGTCATGTAAATAAAACACCTTGAATTGAATTGAATTGAGGGGAGAAGGGGGGGATACTAAAGCCAATACTGGCTCAATGGGCTTTGACGTGCTAATGCGTTAACGGTCCGGGTGTGGCAGGCTTCCAATGTCAACTCGACTCGATTAGAAGACAATGAACGTATTTTAGCCCTAAATGAATTAATAGCAAACATGGTTTACATAAAATACATTTTTCCAAGAAAGTTTATAATAATACGATCTATAGTTGAAATCTGAGCCTACTTTAAAAATAAAGGAAAAGCATTTTCAAAGAGCAATCACGCTGTGTTTATGAAGAAAAAGTGATTAGGTTTATGAGCAATCTAATTACCTATTCGCTTAAAATGCTATATAAAATAAAGTTTATTTAGAGATGAATGATCAGTGTCGCAGTTTAAATAATGTGAGTCAGGAAACTAACACAGCGCCACCGGATTTAATAACGCAATAAAAACGCTATAAAATAATGTGACACAGTACAGCACAGTACAACAATACTGACCATGACTTTAGAAGCATAAATTACCTTACACTCAATTTAAACACAAGCTGTCTTTCTGTATGAACCTCTAAGCTGGTTCATACAGAAAATGTAGAAATGCATTAGCCTGATCATGATTAAAAAACACATAATTAAACACGCGTTTGCGATTTAAATCAGAACACGATTTAAATCAATATAAATGTTTATATTGTAACGCATACTGTCCCGCCTCCATTTCTCTATAACAATTTACTGTTGCACACACACACACAATAGAAGCAGGAACCACTGTCAGAAGGGAAGATATATTCAAAATATCGCAAATATCGATCATGTTGCGATATTTTGAAATATAAAAGTCAATTGATTGTCCATAATATCGCTTACCTATTTTTTCGAAGAAATGTTTGTTAAAATAAAAGTCCAGCACCAGCTGGATTCGAACACACAACCTACCAGTTGGAAGTCACGCACCTAGACCAGTAGGCTACAAGACAGCTCGCATGTTCAGGTAGGCGAAACAGCCTTACACAGTCCTGCCGCAGTACACGGATATAATCATACCGTTATTAAATTCTTTAGATACGCGATTCCATATTATATTCCCTTTTAATCAAATTCTAAAAGTATGCTTGTTGACTCCGGTATCACGTTAGTTAAAGACTTCGAAGCTTACAATGTTTAGGGAGAAATGGAATACCGGTGTGTATTTTTCCTTGTGATATTTTAAGCTCTAGTTGAATGATAGGTGTCGCATTTTAAATCATTTTCGTAGCTAGAAATTATGAAACGCCCTGTTAAAAGCAAGGAAGTTTTTATGCCCCGTTGAAGTAAAACAAAATGCCTGACAAAGTATGGCTTGGACAGATTCCAAGTGCTTGTACAAATGTGCTAAAGAAATTATACTTTGAGTATACAGCTTGTCCAAAGTCATCCATTATTAATACTATTAGTAATATCTTCAGTAAAGGCTTTGATGCATAAATATTTCTGATAAAGGTAGGTTGTGTACTTCTGTCCAACTGAGCAATCTTGCTTTCATAATATATACCAACATTTTAATGACTGATGATTAACATGCTGTAATACACAGTTCAAAATTAAAGGCTCAAATGCTGTACATGAGAGGTTAAGCTCCCCCTGGCGGTTTTACAAGGCGACGCCGGATAGTTAGTCACGTGACACACGTGAAATGCGTGATACCGCGTGATACTGTGACACGCCCACCGGGGTATGCCGCGAAATACCTCACCCATTTTGAATGGCTGCATCTGTACTGTAGCACAGCATTTACATCCTTGAAATATATTATATTAAAGCACCAATATATTTTTGCAAAGCTCTCTACATTTTAAGAAACAATTTACTTATTAGATTTCCACTTCAAGACTTGTTCGGCTGGCGTTCTAGGAGTCGCGTTTTTCAGAATTGTATTGAGATCGTTTCCCACAGAGCTCAGATGTCAAAGCACAGCAGCAGCTCTCCACAGCGATCCTCTGTAGCGCCCTTTCTCCCGCAGCTCCGTCCTCATTGGAAGGAAGCAAGAGTGAAAGGCTGAAGTGAAATAGAGCGGGGACGAAGGCAGTGAAGAGAGAGAACGTGGGAAGAAGAGAAAAACGCAAGGGAAAAAAAGCAGCGGCGTAAAAGAGGTGACGGGGCTGTCCTCTCTATAAGGGGTGCCAGCGAACCTTGCTCTAGCTTACGGCCACACCCCCTTGAGCACACTTGATCTCGGAAGCTAAACAGGGATGGGCCTGGTTAGTACTTTGATGGGAGACCGCTTGGGAATACCAGGTGCTGTAAGCTTTTAAGCGCAGGAGGCGCCCTATCCCCGCTCGCTCGCTCATTCCCCTGTTCACACGTGCAGTGCGGCTTGTCCGTCTGTTTATTTGTCAGCTTTGGCGAGACACGGGTGCTTGTGTATTAGCGTGAGCGTTTTTTATTCTGATCATGAACAGTTTTACAATTCCGCAAAGGATCGAGGAAAGGTTTATCGCCAGCTGAAAAGAGACACAGCGCTTCGGCTGTGGAGACTTGTTCGGCTGGCGTTCGGGAGTCGCGTTTTTCAAATTGTATTGAGATCGTTTTCCACAGAGCTCAGATGTCAAAGCACAGCAGCAGCTCTCCACAGCGATCCTCTATAGCGCCCTTTCTTCCGCAGGTCCGTCCACATTGGAAGGAATCAAGAGTGAAAGGCTGAAGTGAAATAGAGCGGGGACGAAGGCAGTGAAGAGAGAGAACGTGGGAAGAAGAGAAAAACGCAAGGGAAAAAAAGCAGCGTCGTAAAAGAGGTGACGGAGCTGTCCTCTTTATAAGAAGGGTGCCAGCGAGCCTTGCTCTCGCTTACGGCCACACCCCCTTGAGCACACCTGATCTTGTCTGATCTTGGAAGCTAAACAGGGATGGGCCTGGTTAGTACTTGGATGAGAGACTTCCTTGGAATACCAGGTGCTGTAAGATTTTAAGCGTAGGAGGCGCCCTATCCCCGCTCGCTCGCTCATTCCCTTGTTCACACGTGCAGTGCGGCTTGTCCGTCTGTTTATTTGTCAGCTTTGGCGAGACACGGGTGCTTGTGTATTAGCGTGAGCATTTTTTATTCTATTCTCAGTGAAGAGAGAGAACGTGGAAGAAGAGAAAAACGCAAGGGAAAAAAAGCAGCGTCGTAAAAGAGGTGACGGAGCTGTCCTCTCTATAAGAAGGAGAAGAAGAAGAGGAACAGAGGATTTGTTTGTCTTAAGTAAGACTTTGATTTTTGTGTTTTTGGTTGATTTTTGAAGCCCTCCCCTTCAGCCTAGCTCTGTTTGGGGAGGGGAGAGACTTTTGTTTTTTTTTGTTGCTTTTTTGTTGCTTTCTGAGTCCTGTTTGTGTTTTAATGGAAGGAAAAAACATGGAGGCAGAGAATGTTATTGTAGTGGAGGAGGAGAGTGGTGTAGAAAAGAGAAGGATGAGGAATTCGGACCGACTCCCCCGGCGGGTTTTTGCAAGGGTGCATACTTTTGTGGTGGATGTGAGCGGTGTGGAGAAACCGTGGCGTGGAGATAATAGCGGGTGCTATTATCGCAGCGGTGCACGGCGTCTGTAGGGAGGGCTCTCTTTTTGCCTGCCGCCCCCAGACGCCAAAAGAGTTTGAACTGACTCTGGACTCAAAGGAACATGCAGACACGGTGACTGTGGGGCTGGATGTGCAGGCCACACCCTGCTACTGCCGCTGGCTGGAGCGGAAGGAGGTAGTGGTGTCCTTCTTCCACCTCCCGGCATATATCTCAGATTAGACTATCAAGGAGAAGCTGAGTAGCTGGGGGGTGAGAGTGATTTCGGACATCAGGATGCGCCACTACCCCGGGACCACCATTGCTGATGGCACGAGGTTTGTTCGGATTCGCTTTCCCGAGCATGTAGCCTCGTTGCCATACAGCACCCGCTTCGCCACGGCAGAGGGGGACCAGTACTTCAGGGTCCTCCACGACCAGCAACAAAGGGTGTGTCATGTCTGCCTGGACTCGGGGCACATTGCCAAGGACTGCCCCGAGTTCCTCTGCTATGAGTGCAGACAGCCCGGCCACCGCGCCAGGAACTGCACCGCTGCCAAGTACCCGGACTGCCTCCACGCGCTCATGAGCTGCAACTGCGAGCCGGAACCGGAAGATCCAGCCGCCGCAGGAGCAGCTGCCCACAACGCCGAGGGGGTTGAAGATGGACTACGAGTGGCAGCTGCAGCTGAGCATGGAGAGTTGCCAGCAGCGACGCCCCAGGACCCCAGTGAGCCAGCAACGCCCCAGCCGGTGATGGGGGAGAGGCAGAGGGAGGCCCCTCCAATCTTGGGTACAGCGCAGCAGAAAGGAGCCGGGGACCAGCCAGCATTTCAACCAGCGGGGGCGCCCCGTTGCCCTAACAAACCTGTTGCGTCCCACTCTGTGCCGCAAGAGAAGCGGAGGGAGGTTGCTCCGCAACAGGCAGTGGTGCAGCGTGGTGCAGCTGAGATCCTACGGGCACCACCACCACCAGAGGCGGCCCCTCAGCGTACCAGTGGGCTTATGACACCCCAGCCTGTGCAGGGAGAGAGGCAGAGGGAGGAGGCGACGGCACAACCACCACAACCTCCACCATCACCGTCAGCGGTTCCCCAGCTTACCAGTGAGCCAGCAGGGCCCTCTTCTGGGTCCAGGGATGAGAAGCCTGCTGGGGTCAGCAAAGGCACTGCTGCGAGGCGTCTGACCAAGCAGCAGCGGCAACGGCGACAAGACCCTGGCAAGGTGGACATAGGCCCAAACGAAGAGATGCCCGAGGACCCAGAGGAGCCTGAGGGGAAGCGCCCGGTTGCCCTGCAGTGGCCACAAGACACCCTGCCAGGTGAGGGAGCCTCTTCAATACTCTGGCAGGCACCGTTGGCAGAGACTGAGGAAGGGGAGTTGGATATGGTCGTGGGAGGAGAGGTAGGGGAAGTGGTGGAAGAAGGAATGGAGGATGGGTGTCTGGAGATGGATGGGGCAGGGACAGAGGAGGGGGAATTACAGAGCATGGAGATGGAGGGGGAAGGGGAGGTGGTGGAGATGGATGGGGTGGAGAGGGAGGACAGGGAGGAGGGGGAGGGAAGTGGGCGAGCCGGGGTACAACCGCCTGGGCCCTCGAAGGCCGGGATCCAGTGGCACCACGTCAGGCCTCAGTCCAACCTCAAGCCCAATTCAAGAGTTGTCCGCAGACCCATCCCTGATGTCTCTGCGGTGGCGGAGACAGGAGGTGGGGAGGAAGCAGCAAGTGTTGGCAATGAGAATGTGGCAGAAAGGGCGGGGAAACTGTTGTGCGGGCCGGAGAATTAACTTCACTCTTTCCCGGCCATATACGTGATGGCATCTTTTGCCTCTTTAAATGCCAACGGGCTGAGGGACAGAGCGAAGCTGGGGGCAGTGTTGGCTCTGCTGGGGTGGACGGATGTTGTCTGCCTCCAGGAGACCTTCTGGGACGAGGAGTGTGTCCGGAAGGTGAGAGCACAGTGGGACTGGGAGCTGTTTTACAGCAACGCCTCCGGCCTGTGCAGGAGGGGGGTGGCCGTGCTGGTGAGGAGGGGAGTGTACGAGAGTGTAAGGCTCCTGCACCGCGACACGGACGGCCGGCTCCTGCAAGTCTGTCGGGTTTCCTGGACAGTCCGTGCTGCTGAGCAACATCTACGCCCCCAATGGGGAAGCTGAGCGGCTCGCCTTCTTCAAGCAGCTGGAGGCGAGCTGCTTTCAGCAGCCAGGGCTGGTCGTCAGAGATTTTAACTGTGCACTGAGTGCGCTCGATGTCGCGGTTGGGATGACCTTTAAGAGCAGCGCTGCTCGCAGCTTCCTGGAGCGCAGTGCGGAGGCTCACGGGTTCGTGGATGCGTGGTGTCAGGCTTATGGTGCGCGGAGGGACTTTTTTAGGCGGCAGGTCGTTGAAGGTGTCTTGAGACAGAGCCGGATCGACCTGTTGCTGGGGCACATGAGTCTCTTCCCGTGCCTGAGCCGGATGTGCTATGTGTTCACGACCCTGAGCGACCATGCTGTGCTTCACTTCTCTGTAGCAGGGGCACAGGAGGACCGGGGCCCCGGCCTCTGGTGCTTTAATAACGCGCTCCTGGGGGAGGCTTCATTCTGTCAGGGCATAGAAGACCTAATCCGGCAGCAGCTGCAGTGTCCCCTGTATAGGTCAGAAAAGCTGGTCAGGTGGGATAATCTCAAGTACGGCATCAAAGAGTTGAGTATCTCGTATGGCCTGTCCCAGGGGCGGGAGAAGGCCAGGCTGGAGAGAGAGCTTCGGGCTCGGATCGCCTCACAGCTCGGGCTCCTGGCAGATCACGGCGGGGGCTGCGAGCTCTTGCTGGAGCTGAGGGGTGAGCTGCAAGCCCTGGAGGAGGAGAAGTGGAGAGGAGCCAGGGTGCGCAGCAGATCCCAGTATCTTGCCAAGGGCGAGAAGAGCACAAGGTTCTTTTTCGGCCTGGAGCAGGAGAGGCAGCGCAGCTCCTTCATCGAGGAGCTGGTGGGAGAGGACGGTGTGCGGCTCTCTGCCCCCGAGGCCGTTAGGAATGAGGTGTTTTCTTTTTATAGCGCCTTGTTCTGGTCCGAAGGGGTGGATGAGCAGCAGACCTGGGCCATGCTGGCTTGGGTGAGTACCCGCCTGTCACAGAGCGATCGTGAGCTCTGTGACAGTGCGCTGAGCTTGGAGGAAGTGCTTGAAGCACTTCGGGGCTCATCTCCTAACAAGAGCCCTGGGTGGGACTGCTGCCTGTCAGTAAGATCCGTCAGGATTACGAGCAGCTCAAACTCGGTCTCCCGGAGAGTTGGCTGGAGAAGCTCCATCTACAAGACGGGGCAGCAGGCCCGGGCTGGCCGGAGCTGAGGGTGAAGTGGGGGGACCGTGGGGTGGACCTCCTGGGGTGCACCACCAGCATGTTCTACAGGCTGATGATGGCGAAACGCTTCAGAGTGCCGGTCTCAGAGGTGTTCTGGGGTAAGATCTTCCCCCAGCTCGAGCCAGGGCGTACTTGATGGTTCTGCTGGATGGCCTGTTTCGCTATGTTCGAGGAGCTGTTCTTGACGGGGTGCCCTAGAAAGAGCTGTTCCTCTTTGGGTACCGCGGGTCTGAGGGGGGGGGTTAACGCCATTTTAGTGAACCTCCTCCTCAGCCTAACGAGGACAGCTGTCTGGGAGAGGAGGAACCTCATGATGTACAATGGCCTGAAGCCAGACCTTGTCAGGCTGTACATTGCCAGGGTGAAGGACTGCTTCTCTCTCAGCCTGGACTACTGCAGGGCTGAAAGGCGGATGGCCGACTTTCGCAGGATCTTCTTAAACAATAACATCTTTGTTGACCTGCGGGAGGAAGGCTTGTACTTCCGGCTCTGAGATGGGGGTGTCTTTGAACAAAAGACACACACGGCTCCACCCTTTTCCACCCCTAAATAGAATTGGACAGTTGAATAGCATTTAATTCACATCGAATAGCATTGGTCCCTGAATAGCATTGGTGAAGCTCAGCAGTGGGCCACTGGGCACAATTTCCCACCGTTTCCATAGTGTAGTGGTTATCACGTTAGCCTCACACGTGCAATGTCCCCAGTTCAAAACAGAGCAGCTTTTTTTGTTGCCACGCACACTGTTTGGGGATTCGCCTATGAGCTGTGATCGAACAGACCCACTCACCTCTTAGTGTGGCGGGATCTGCACAGTGCATGTCGCAGCGCTTTCTGCTTTCACTTCAATGTGCTTCCTGATGTCGAGTCGTGTGCTGTGCAGAGGCTCTGAAAGCGAGAGCAATGAAAAGGTGCACAGCGCTGTGAAAGAAAACACAGAGAAGTGAAAGGCAGTCCTTTCTCTAAGACCGGGGTAAAGTTAGCTTGAAGTTCGAAAACGATTTTGGCACGCCTGTAGTGCTTTCGCGAAATCTCTTAGAGTTACAAAAACACTTGCTTTGTGTATAAAATGCATTGTGAATGCTTTCTCAGCCTTCACTTTGTCATTTTTATGACTTTTTTTTACCACGCTCAAATATTGTTTTGTCCATATCTTCACAATGGAAGCACAGAACGTCTTCAAACCAAATGCATTTAAAAGACCACAACTTCTGGAAATTTCCACATTCTCTACATCAAACTTTCAGTGAGCTAATTTTGTTTTTCATTGATGCATAATTACGCACTAACTGGAACCCGGGGGACCGCTGTGTGCACATGTTCACAATGCGAGAAATACTGTTCAATACGGCTTCATGCGAAAAACCCGTATATTACCTTAGGAAGCAGAACAGTGCAGTCTCCAATTACCCAGACTGTAAGATGACAAGATGAGTTGATGGAAAGAGCACAAAAGTTCAGCTCGTACAATAGGCAACGAAGGTCCCAGCGTCGTCATCGCACTTGAAAGGACTGCCTTGCAGAGCAAGGGCAGTGAGCGGTGCCCGGTAAGAGGGGCAGAGGCGGTAAGACACGATGCCGAGAAGCATGAAGCGAGGAGGATAAACTCAAATGGTAGAGCGCTCGCTTAGCATGCCAGAGGTAGCGGGATTGATGCCCGCATCCTCCAGGTCTGAGTTTAGAGCTCCAGGAGCCTGGTGCTCTCATTTAGCCTCTGTGACTTCTGACAGGTGCTCCTCCGTTGCGGAGAGAATGTCCTTCAATTGTCAAGCGTTGAAGGGCCACACCTCCTTCCCAACCTCAGTCTGCACTGAGTGTGTCTCCGGCATTTTCTCGTCCAATTTGTCAGCTTAGCAAGTGAAAAGTATATCCGATTGAAAAGAGTGCTGATAATACTCTCAGGAATTGTTAGAAGACGTGCTTTTGATCATCGATTGCTTAACAATCACATTCGTTCGACTTGAGCAATCAAGCTCGTAGTTTTCCTTCAAATCTTGAAAGCTCTCAGTGAGAACATCATAGGCTGCAGGACGCCCCGTAACTTGATTACTTCAACAGAAAGAAGAGCAGACAGCTCCACAAATATGCGAGGCGCAGAGAGCGCAAGGCGAGCCGCACACGTTTCGGTGGCTGAGAGAGGGCAGTTTTTGCTTCTGCATTTCCCAAGTAAGGACGCATGACAACAAGCGATCGCGGTGCTCATCTACGACACAGTGGTGATGAGTTTTCAGTACGTGTTCTTTTGAACGAGCAATGAGGTTGCCGCCTCGGACAGCTGACTGCACGCTCTCATTGTGCCACGTGATGAGAATTCACCAGGCTCGTTCAGTCATTAGTCACATTCCATCGTTTGCCATAAGCAGACGCTGCGAAGTGATGTGGATATCAGTTCCCAGTCTTGTGGAAGAGGAGGAAAAGAGCACACAAGGGCTCGTCCGGGAGTTGAACCCGGGACCTCTCGCACCCTAAGCGAGAATCATACCACTAGACCAACGAGCCACCGCAGCACTTTCCATTTCAATCTGTCAGCGAGCTTGAGGATGGGGGAGAGGCGTCATTCGCTCGTCCAGTCAGACCTTCATCAATAAGTCAAGAAAGCCGCAATTACACGACTGCCTTGTAGACGAAGGGCAGTGAACTGTGCCCGGTAAGAGGGGAACAAGCGGCACTAGGTGACGCCGAGGCATAAGCCCCAGCGAGGGGGGTTGGTTTGTATGGTACAGCGCTTGCTTTGCATGTGGGAGGTAGCAGGATCAATTCCCGCATCCTCCAGGTGTGTGCTTAGAGCTTGATGTGCCAAAAGGTGTCCTTTAGCCTGTGGTCACGCCTTGCATGGAGAGCATCGTGCAGCTGTCAAGCGTTTCGCAGCCACGCCCCCTTTTCATCTTCTCTCTGGCTTAAGCGTCTCCGCCACTCTCTCTTGACATTTCATGTCAGCTTGTCAGAAGTCCGAGTGACATTTTTAATGGCTGAGTGAGGGCACGATGCTGAAGCAGAGAGGCCACTTCAGCCAGAGAGACTTGTGCTAGGTGAGATCTGAAAGACGGACTCACAACAGAAACAGACCAAAAATGTATCGGTGAGATCAAAAGGCAAATGCAACATTCAGCAGAGGGCGTCTAAAGATTAGGGAACGGGCGACTGAAATCCATGTGAGGCAAACTTTCCGGTGTGTGTCCTGCAGCTGGGTTTGTTGGCGTAATTGGTAGTGCGTCAGTCTCGTCATCTGAAGGGCCTGAGTTTGATCCTCACACGGGGCAGGGCTGCTTGCTCTTTTCAAACACTTGCGGCAACTGTTCGCTCATAACCACGTCTGGAATGCGTGACCTTTACACGGGCGAGAAGCAACGCTGCATCCCTTTTCTAAAGAACATTCACATTCAGAAATAAGTCAAGAAATTTGCCATTACTTTCGCTCGCACTGCTGTCAGCCTGCCCATGTTGCCAAAGAAAGATTCACTCGGCGTCAACATGACAGAACAGCGATCACTTGAAAACAATGTTCCACACTCCGTAAGCAAGAACTTCAGTGTTTGCAGTCACCCGATATGCCGATAGTCAAAGGAGCGCAAAACACGAAGCGTCAAAAGACAAGATGAGTTGATGGAAAGAGCGTTGAATTGATGAGCACAAAAGTTCAGCTCGTACAATAGGAAACGAAGGTCCCAGCATCATCATCGCACTTAAAAGGACTGCCTTGCAGACCAAGGGCAGTAGGCGGTGCCCGGTAAGAGGGGCAGAGGCGGTGTAGCGGCGAGGCTTAATAATAAGAAAGAATTAAGTGTTCTGAGCCTTCCCAAAAGAGGCCCCATCTCACCCTCCATCTCTGTGGTGCAGCCACAGAGAAACCATTCATGCAAGATGTTTTCTTTTGATAAGGACAGCTCCCAAAGGGGGATGCACTTAGCTAAGCCTGGCTATCATGATCAATGGTCATCCATTGGTGCCTATCTGTCTAGGGAGTGCGAGTTGGACATCTGGATTGCATTCCTAAGTGTCAGGACTAAGTGACTCATATCTCACCTTGATCAACCAATCAGGGACTGGTAGGGCCGAGTAACCCACGTGGGACTCTGATGCCCATGGAACTTTCAGCCAATCAATGAGCTGAAGTTCCTCCAGGTAAAAACAGGCAACACAGAGAGCCTGAGAGATTCAGATTCAGATTCAGATTCAACAAGATTCTGTGAGAATTCCAGGGCAGGACGGCCCAGGAGAAGAAGGCTCCCAAGGGCAGGACATTCTTGCAGCGCGCCTCCTGACCATCCTGAGACTCAGCCCGGACAACCACGGAACGGCCAGTGTGTCCGAGTGCCAGAACTTTCCTTTGTTCTAAGAGTCTAGAGTGGAGGTTGCCAGAGAGTAACCAGCAGCAGGCCTCGTGAACAGGTCGGAACTGTGGACAGCTGAATCACTATTCAGAACTAGCTCTTCATTAGGAACGAACCGGTCCTCTTCCTGACTTGCTGGGACCCACAGTCATCTTTTCTCCTGTGCACAAACTTTGCTAGTTAAAGCCAACACTAACTAGCCGGTCAGTGAGCATCAGCAGCGCACCGTCGCAAGCCGCACAGCACCGCCTGGCACCGAGCCAGAGAGCGCGGATTGGACAGCAACAGCCTGCAACTGTTTCTTTGTGCCTGCAGGAGATCTGAATCCCCAAAGATTGGATGAGTATTCAACTTCAATGCATTACAGCTCGAGAATTCAATTGTTATCCAAACCAGTTGATATCAATTTAATTCCTAAGAGTTATGTACTTGTTTCGAGTATCTAATGTAGAAGTTATAACCAAGTTCATTTATGAAACGGTCTTAATGAATGATATACTGAACGTATGTCCTCTTGATATATGTAACACTTCGTAACTGATTGAATATATATCTTTTGTATTCTGATAACCCTCTCGATAAAATCTGTTAGGTTTACATGCATATTCTATGTATTAATAAATGTATCCTCGTGTATTAGTACCTGTGTGTGTGCGTTGTTTGAGTTATGTCGCATGGTTGGACTCTAAAGCCATCAAAAGAATCAACTTTGTGATTTACTGCTACAATTAATAATTGTCTCAGTAAATGCCCAAACCCTACAGAACTGGTGCCTTCAGAGAGCCACTAACATTACATATTTGGCGTCCCTGAACGAATATGAATCACTACATATTTGGCGTCCCTGGGTGGGCGTGGCAAGACTGAAATGAGTCAACCAAGCGGAATAATTCAATATAAAACGCCGCGGGTTTCATACACGACAATACAGTGTGCTGAAAGCCGAAAGAAAAAAAGTTCCCCTTGCTCTTTAAGCAGTGCTTGATCTTTTGTGATCTTTTGCGATCTACCGGGTTGATTGCATACTTGATCTTGTGGTTTTCTGTGGTAAAACTGTGATTTCGTACATAAAAGTAATACTCTTTAAGTTTAACGATGGTTGCTAAAAGGTCTGAATTCGAGTCGCTATTAAGCACTCTCTCTAGCAGCGACAGGTCTGACCACGATCTCTTCCATATCTCCGTCAGCGGAGAAGCTAGGATAAATCTCCATTCTCTGAGAGAGCTAGCGAAGGACATAGAGAGATTTGACCCGGCAGTGTCAGAGAATAATATCGAGAGTTATATTCAGGACCTCAGGTATAACCTGCAGTACCTGCCAAACGCCACAGAACAGGAGAAAGTGTTTCTGGTCAGGAAAACTACCAGCAGAGCTGTACATGAGTGGATGGCTAGGCAGATGAAAGAAGTCTGTAATGACTTTGAGCAGCTATGTCAAGCACTTATCGAAGAATACAGTGCGTTTATTGACCCGACTGCTGCGATAGCCGCCGCTCTTAACATTAAGCACGAGAGAGCAGAGTCCCCTCGCGGATATTACGAGAGACTTAGACGAACTTATTTTGCAGGGCGAAATGATGAGGGTTGCGAAGAGAACACACATTTCAAGGGTTTATTCATTGCGAATCTCCACCCATCAATCAGAAAGATGATCTTAATGCATACAGATGCACAGACCATGAAAATGACTGATATTAAGAGATTCGTGCAGAAAGCCTGGGAGTATGATGTCCAAAGTCGCTCTGAGCGAAAAGCTGTTAAAGCGACTGTGTTCGCCGTCAGAGCCAGCAGGGTTAATTCCCCCCTGCTCGAAGGAGCACAGGCTCCTGAGCTGGCTAAGCCCCGTTCCAAAGCACTCACACAGGACCGCACCCAGCGTCCTAAGTGCCATGAGAACACCGGGGGAGGGAAAGGGCTAGAAAAAGCTGAACAAAAGGATTCAGTAGCCGCCCGCCTGGCCAGGCTTGAACAAGCTTTATTAGGACAGGGACAACCGCTCCCCAAGGCTGCCGGAAGCGTGAATGAGCTGATACTCTCCACTGGAGGAGGCGGAGACCCGCCCCCTCTCCCTCCCTCAGTCTATCTGATTGAGCGGAAGGGTTCCTGCCTGGATGAGGTCAGCCACTCCCAAGTGAGTGCTGACTCCACCCCTGAAGTCACAGAGCAGGCAGTAAAACGCAGAGGAAAAGCAGGAAGCTTTTACCTCAAGGCTGCCATGGGAGATGTCTTACCCAGTGAGACACTGATTGACACTGAGGTTGAAAGGTGTTTGATGTCACACGGCAAGCTCAAACGGGTAGAAAAAGAAAAGGGCATGCGACTCAGAGAGGAACCTTTGGTGGATCACCAGAAAGGCAAAGTGTGGAAACAGGTCAAGGCTCCTAAGCCTTCTGTACAGAAGGAAAGGGGGGCCAAGAGGCAGACTGTGCTCACACAGTGCCCACCGAACACAGAAGCCTATGTGAAGATTCCTTCTGTTCCCTCTGGACAAGAAATAAAAATATTTCCTTGTTCCCCAGATATACAGGGAAGTCGTGTCCCGGCTGAGGTCACAACAGCCTCCCTGCCACAGGAGCGGTGCTCTGAGCAGCCGCCTGATCCACCAGGTGAAGCACACACCTTTTACATCCCTAAAGAGGAGCAGATCTCCCCACCTGGCGATGAAAAGGAGCTTTCCCTGTGCACCCTGGCACCCAAGAGGGGTCAGGACCACCACCCCGCAGTGGTGGAAGGGATCCAGATGGCAGGAGAGCAGGTTGGTGATGTAGCCCTCACCCTTGGCCCTGACAGGTCCTCTATTAGTGAGGATCTGCTTGAGCAGCTGTCACAGGGCCACCACCAGGTGCCCCTAGTGCAACATTCACAGGTTAGACAGGAGGTCCAGCTGGACGCTGAGACTACTGCGCTGTGGACACACCTGATCCCAGATGCCGATTCCCTCTGCTGTGACCCAGGGAACCTGCAGTCAGGTAACATTATCTCTCACAACTACCAGGTAGTGAGTGAGACTGACCTGATTGTTTCTGCCTCAACGGCAGGGTTGCCTACACACAAAGTCCCCCAGAAGGGACAGGGAATGAAAGCCGAGCCGGTTTTCTCACAGCCACCAGCTCAGTCTGTCAGTCTGAGTCTGACCAACAGTGGTTCAGCCAGACTGGAGCTGGATGGTCAAGCCACCCACCTGCCAGTGCAGAACATCGCAAAGAGGGGTGTCAGAATCCCCGCCTGCACTGACATGGGCCTGGTGAGTGATAGTAAGTTCAAAGACAGTGAACTAGCTATCCCACTGCTGGGGCAGCTCCCTGAACCCCTAGCGAGGGAAGGGGGGAGCGAGCAGGTGTCCTACACCTACCCCCAGCGAACGATTGTAAACATGCCGATAGAGGGATTCCTCAATCAGGAGGTGTGCAGGGTGGACCTGAACAGTGAGAATAGGGTAACAATCCCAGATCACTCAGGTGCTCCAGATGACCACTCAGCCGAGGGTCAGGCATGCTCCACCGCTGCACCGCCCCCTGCAGGGTTCCTAGAGCACAGGCATGAACAAATCGAAAAAGCAAATGCCCTGGAAAAGGAGGAGCAGCATCAGCAGCTGCGTCAGATCTCCACAGATTTCCAGGATGTTGGTGCCCAAGATGCCACATGGCATACTGAGAAAGACACCATGTACACGCTGCGCCAGCTTAGAAAGGCAACAGTCACTCAGAAGGAGATGACTGGGATCAGCCACCCGAAAAGACTTTTGGGAGGACTGATTGCTGCCGCCACTGTTGCACGTTTGCTATTTCTGGTAGGCTTGTGTGCTACTGGCACTCTCACCCTGACTGCCCCAAGAAGGCAGGTGTCAGAGATGCCAGAGGGTAGTGACAGACTGTATCAACAGCAGCAAAAGTTGGAAAGCTTAGGGGAAACCCTACAGGCAACTTCCTATGCAACAGGGTTAAATCTTATTCCCCAACCAGTGGACATGATTGTTGGTGTTATACAGTGGGTTTATGCTTGTGTGCAACAGGCCAGAATGTTGACACAAGACCTGTTAAGGGAGTTTAGTGCCACTGTAACCAGTCTAACCACGGCACAATTCCCAACCCACTTGATTCCACTCTTCTCAGTAGAGGAGTATGTGACATTAACCCCATCGCTCATAGCTCACCCAGAAGGCAATCCAAGATTGAATTCGGTTCCAAATCTTGAGATGGGTATGGCTACCAAAGCTATCCATTGGCTGTGTCTAAACGATTCACTAATGAAGGGTGTAAAGCTACTAATGGGCAGAGGGAGGTTAATGAACCCCATGAAGAGCAGGTGGGAAGTAAATGGCTGGTCAGCACACCACATTTAACTGACACTATGACTTGTGACAGGCATGATACAGCTACCGCAATGCAGCTACCTAATCAAACAGTTTTCCTGCAAGTTCCCAAGGAGGCCATAGTGCTCTTGAACTTAACACTGTACTGTCTAGAACCAGACAACATAAGACCAAACTTGAGGTCGTGGATGCCTTCAGATGCCACACTATTGAATTGGATAGAAATCCAAGAAACAGTAAGCCCTGAAGAGGTACAGGTAGTTAGTTTGCTTTAATGGAACAAACCTCCAAACCACCCTAGCAGATACCCAACACAGGTGTTGTGGTTTATCGGGGGGGCTGGGAACAGGAACTGTTGTTATTTTAACACTACTGCCGGGTAGCTGGATCATGACTGACAGTGTACTCTGAATGATGTACTCTCACATCAAGATGTACTCTGGGTAGCATGAATGAGTCAAAGGTAGCATTTTAAAAAGAAAGGAAGTGACTTCTCCCTAAATATCTACTACAGAGGTATCAGATATTGACAGTGAACTTCCTGATGTGTAATTCCTAGACTTAGATAATGTCTCCTACCGTGTTTATACATACTCCAGATGTTATTCATCCTGTTTGTATCCAATGCTGGTTCCGGTATGAATTCTCGAGGAGTAATGTAGACATTTAAGGTTAATGTTCTAATGGCAAGGGACATCACTTAACTCTGTTTTGTTTTGAAGGCAACAATGCCTCGGGACCTCGTGACCTTCAAAAAGGGGGGATATGTAGCGGCGAGGCTTAATAATAAGAAAGAATTAAGTGTTCTGAGCCTTCCCAAAAGAGGCCCCATCTCACCCTCCATCTCTGTGGTGCAGCCACAGAGAAACCATTCATGCAAGATGTTTTCTTTTGATAAGGACAGCTCCCAAAGGGGGATGCACTTAGCTAAGCCTGGCTATCATGATCAATGGTCATCCATTGGTGCCTATCTGTCTAGGGAGTGCGAGTTGGACATCTGGATTGCATTCCTAAGTGTCAGGACTAAGTGACTCATATCTCACCTTGATCAACCAATCAGGGACTGGTAGGGCCGAGTAACCCACGTGGGACTCTGATGCCCATGGAACTTTCAGCCAATCAATGAGCTGAAGTTCCTCCAGGTAAAAACAGGCAACACAGAGAGCCTGAGAGATTCAGATTCAGATTCAGATTCAACAAGATTCTGTGAGAATTCCAGGGCAGGACGGCCCAGGAGAAGAAGGCTCCCAAGGGCAGGACATTCTCGCAGCGCGCCTCCTGACCATCCTGAGACTCAGCCCGGACAACCACGGAACGGCCAGTGTGTCCGAGTGCCAGAACTTTCCTTTGTTCTAAGAGTCTAGAGTGGAGGTTGCCAGAGAGTAACCAGCAGCAGGCCTCGTGAACAGGTCGGAACTGTGGACAGCTGAATCACTATTCAGAACTAGCTCTTCATTAGGAACGAACCGGTCCTCTTCCTGACTTGCTGGGACCCACAGTCATCTTTTCTCCTGTGCACAAACTTTGCTAGTTAAAGCCAACACTAACTAGCCGGTCAGTGAGCATCAGCAGCGCACCGTCGCAAGCCGCACAGCACCGCCTGGCACCGAGCCAGAGAGCGCGGATTGGACAGCAACAGCCTGCAACTGTTTCTTTGTGCCCGCAGGAGATCTGAATCCCCAAAGATTGGATGAGTATTCAACTTCAATGCATTACAGCTCGAGAATTCAATTGTTATCCAAACCAGTTGATATCAATTTAATTCCTAAGAGTTATGTACTTGTTTCGAGTATCTAATGTAGAAGTTATAACCAAGTTCATTTATGAAACGGTCTTAATGAATGATATACTGAACGTATGTCCTCTTGATATATGTAACACTTCGTAACTGATTGAATATATATCTTTTGTATTCTGATAACCCTCTCGATAAAATCTGTTAGGTTTACATGCATATTCTATGTATTAATAAATGTATCCTCGTGTATTAGTACCTGTGTGTGTGCGTTGTTTGAGTTATGTCGCATGGTTGGACTCTAAAGCCATCAAAAGAATCAACTTTGTGATTTACTGCTACAATTAATAATTGTCTCAGTAAATGCCCAAACCCTACAGAACTGGTGCCTTCAGAGAGCCACTAACATTACATATTTGGCGTCCCTGAACGAATATGAATCACTACAGCGGTAAGACATGATGCCGAGAAGCATGAAGCGAGGAGGATGAGCTCAAATGGTAGAGCGCTCGCTTAGCATGCCAGAGGTAGCGGGATTGATGCCCGCATCCTCCAGGTCTGAGTTTAGAGCTCCAGGAGCCTGGTGCTCTCATTTAGCCTCTGTGACTTCTGACAGGTGCTCCTCCGTTGCGGAGAGAATGTCCTTCAATTGTCAAGCGTTGAAGGGCCACACCTCCTTCCCAACCTCAGTCTGCACTGAGTGCGTCTCCGGCATTTTCTCGTCCAATTTGTCAGCTTAGCAAGTGAAAAGTATATCCGAGTGAAAACAGTGCTGATAATACTCTCAGGAATTGTTAGAAGACGTGCTTTTGATCATCGATTGCTTAACAATCACATTTGTTCGACTTGAGCAATCAAGCTCGTAGTTTTCCTTCAAATCTTGAAAGCTCTCAGTGAGAACATCATAGGCTGCAGGACGCCCCGTAACTTGATTACTTCAACAGAAAGAAGAGCAGACAGCTCCACAAATATGCGAGGCGCAGAGAGCGCAAGGCGAGCCGCACACATTTCGGTGGCTGAGAGAGGGCAGTTTTTGCTTCTGCATTTCCCAAGTAAGGACGCATGACAACAAGCGATCGCGGTGCTCATCTACGACATAGTGGTGATGAGTTTTCAGTACGTGTTCTTTTGAACGAGCAATGAGGTTGCCGCCTCGGACAGCTGACTGCACGCTCTCATTGTGCCACGTGATGAGAATTCACCAGGCTCGTTCAGTCATTAGTCACATTCCATCGTTTGCCATAAGCAGACGCTGCGAAGTGATGTGGATATCAGTTCCCAGTCTTGTGGAAGAGGAGGAAAGGAGCACACAAGGGCTCGTCTGGGAGTTGAACATGGAACCTCTCGCACCCTAAGCGAGAATCATACCACTAGACCAACGAGCCACAGCAGAACTTTCCATTTCAATCTGTCAGTGAGCTTGAGGATGGGGGAGAGGCGTCATTCGCTCGTCCAGTCAGACCTTCATCAATAAGTCAAGAAAGCCGCAATTACACGAATGCCTTGTAGACGAAGGGCAGTGAACTGTGCCCGGTAAGAGGGGAACAAGCGGCACTAGGTGACGCCGAGGCATAAGCCCCAGCGAGGGGGGTTGGCTTGTATGGTACAGCGCTTGCTTTGCATGTGGGAGGTAGCAGGATCAATTCCCGCATCCTCCAGGTGTGTGCTTAGAGCTTGATGAGCATCGTGCAGCTGTCAAGCGTTTCGCAGCCACGCCCCCTTTTCATCTTCTCTCTGGCTTAAGCGTCTCCGCCACTCTCTCTTGACATTTCATGTCAGCTTGTCAGAAGTCCGAGTGACATTTTTAATGGCTGAGTGAGGGCACGATGCTGAAGCAGAGAGGCCACTTCAGCCAGAGAGACTTATGCTAGGTGAGATCTGAAAGACGGACTCGCAACAGAAACAGACCAAAAATGTATCGGTGAGATCAAAAGGCAAATGCAACATTCAGCAGAGGGCGTCTAAAGATTAGGGAACGGGCGACTGAAATCCATGTGAGGCAAACTTTCCGGTGTGTGTCCTGCAGCTGGGCTTGTTGGCGTAATTGGTAGTGCGTCAGTCTCGTCATCTGAAGGGCCTGACTTTGATCCTCACACGGGGCAGGGCTGCTTCCTCTCTTGCTCTTTTCAAACACTTGCGGCAACTGTTCGCTCATAACCACGTCTGGAATGCGTGACCTTTACACGGGCGAGAAGCAATGCCGCATCCCTTTTCTAAAGAACATTCACATTCAGAAATAAGTCAAGAAATTTGCCATTACTTTCACTCGCACTGCTGTCAGCCTGCCCATGTTGCCAAAGAAAGATTCACTCGGCGTCAACATGACAGAACAGCGATCACTTGAAAACAATGTTCCACACTCCGTAAGCAAGAACTTCAGTGTTTGCAGTCACCCGATATGCCGATAGTCAAAGGAGCGCAAAACACGAAGCGTCAAAAGACAAGATGAGTTGATGGAAAGAGCGTTGAATTGATGAGCACAAAAGTTCAGCTCGTACAAAAGGCAACGAAGGTCTAGGCGTTGTCATCGCATTTGAAAGGACTGCCTTGCAGACTAAGGGCAGTGGGAGGTTGCTGTTTTGAGACGGAGGCATTGGGATGGTGGGCCGAGATCTATTCTTCTTAAGGAATTCTTCATCGTGAAAGATCGGTCCACAGGTCATCCAACGAACTCAGGGAATCATGTGCTACTGAAGGGAGTGAAGTGCTGAAACACATGACATGCCCCCTTGATCTCACATGCACAATTCTGCTGCAATATACACAGCTACCGTCCACACCAGGCAGTGGGGCTTCAGCAGAATCTGCTACGCCACCTGTAATTACATATCCAGCTGCACACATATACATGGCCCTTCTGTCCTTTTCAGGATCTCAAAAAAAAGCATAGCGTGGTTTTCCTGCCACATGATTGACCTCATCTCCCTCAGAATGTGCCCCGCCACATTCATTGCTGAAGCAGGACGGAGGCTAACAGACAAGTCAGAACAGTGAGGTTCAACGATCTCTCCAAAATATTGTGGTTGTAGTGGAAGAGATATGTTTTAAATTGTACCTTGGTATTTCAAACTCTCTCTAGAATGTTATCCATTTCTATTTTATTTTGACAGGAACTGTTAAAAGGCTAATGACACTAGATGAAAAGAGAAGAAAGAAAACACAACGTTTCAGCTGTGGAGCCTTCTTCAGGTGTGAGGGCTCCACGGCTGAAATGTTGTGTTTTCTTTCTTTTCTTTTAAGCATGGAATAGACCTATTACTTGTTCCTTTGCAGCCTAGACATGGTGATGCAGCTCCCCACCTGAACTGCTAATGATACTAGATGCCTGGTAGTTTGTGGTACTTGGTTATTGTCTTATGTTTGCTCAAACTGCATATGTGTTGTAGCAGCGAGGCTTATTAATAAGAAAGAATTAAGTGTTCTGAGCCTTCCCAAATGAGGCCCCATCTCTGTTCATCTCTGTGGTGCAGCCACAGAGAAACTATTCATGCAGGCTGATTTAAGGTTTCCTTTGATAAGGGACAGCTCCCAAAGGGGGATGCACTTAGCTAAGCCTGGCTATCATGATCAATGGTCATCCATTGGCGCCTATCTGTCTAGGGAGTGCCAGATGGACATCTGGACTGCATTCCTAGGTGTCAGGAGTAAATGACTCATATCTCACCTTGATCAACCAATCAGGGACTGGTAGGGCCAAGTAACCCACGTGGGACTCTGATGCCCATGGAACTTTCACCAATCAACGAGCTGAAGTTCCTCCAGGTAAAAACAAGAAACACAGAGAGCCTGTAGTAAGATTCAGGAGAATTCTGTGGACGTTTCTAAAGGGAATTCAAAGGAGAATTCCAGGGCAGGACGGCCCAGGAGCAGAAGGCTCCCAAGGGCAGGACATTCTCGCAGAGCGCCTGCTGACCATCCTGAGACTCAGCCCAGACAACCACGGAACGGCCAGTGTGTCCGAGTGCCAGAACTTTCCTTTGTTCTAAGAGTCTAGAGCGGAGGTTGCCAGAGAGTAACCAGAGGATCCACCCGAGGTTAGCACCAGTAGCAGGCCTCGTGAACAGGTTGGAACTGTGGACAGCTGAATCACTATTCAGAACTAGCGCTTCATCAGGAACGAACTGGTCTTCTTCCTGACTTGCTGGGACCCACAGTCATCTTTTCTCCTGTGCGCAAACTTTGCTAGTTAAAGCCAACACTAACTAGCCGGTCAGTGAGCATCAGCAGCGCACCGTCGCAAGCCGCACAGCACAGCCTGGCACCGAGCCAGAGAGCGCGGATTGGACAGCAACAGCCTGCAACTGTTTCTTTGAGTCCGCAGGATATCTGAATCCCCAGAGATTGGATGAGTATTCAACTTCACTGCATTACTGCTCGAGAATTCAATTGTTATCCCAACCAGTTGATATCAATTTAATTCCTAAGAGTTATGTACTTGTTTTGAGTATCTAATGTAGAAGTTATAACCAAGTTCATTTACGAAACGGTCTAAATGAATGATATATTGAACGTATGTCCTTTTGATATGTGTAACACTTTGTAACTGATTGAATATATACCTTTTGTATTCTGATAACCCTCTCGATAAGATCTGTTAGGTTTATATGCATATTCTATGTATTAATAAATGTATCCTCGTGTATTAGTACCTGTGTGTGTGCGTTGTTTGAGTTATGTCGCATGGTTGGATTCTAAAGCCATCAAAAGAATCAATTTTGTGATTTACTGCTACAATTAATAATTGTCCCAGTAAATGCCCAAACCCTACAGAACTGGTGCCTTCAGAAAGCACACTACAGTGTGATTGCATATTTATGTGTATTTTCATATGTCAATATTTTATTCACTCACATTCCTGTATGCTTGGAAGGAAGGCAGATTGGATTTGGCACAGGACGCCTGCTCATATATGTTGATCTTTGTTGGGCTGGAAAAACAATGATAAAAAGTGAATGAAAAAAGCTCTCCCCAACATTTCCCTTCTCTTGGCCATGGTTACACTGCCCTTTCTTTCCTTCTTTTGTCCTTCTACAAAGATTCCAGGGCTCTTTATCCACCATAATATCAGAAGCCAAAAATAACCATCTAATGTGTAAACAGCATTTGTAATGTTGGTAGCTGGAAGAGGTTAAGTATGTTTGCAAGACCTAGTTGATTACACCACAGACTTACCTTGTTTTTTTTTCTCTTTTAAAGGCTGTGCTGGACTGTACCACTATCATAGAAGATTTTTTTCAAGACACATCGCAGTTCCATAGTAGAATTTATCAATAGTAGAATTCCATAGGACATTATTTATCAACATCTAACATTACCCAGTGTGAGACTCTGCCAGTAAACCTCAGAGCATTGAGTTCTCCACTGGTGAAGATGGCTTTCTGAAGTCATGAAATCCACTGCTGGGATGCCTGAGAGACAGTGATTGAATCCTGTCTGGAATTAGGCTCTCTGTTAGTGTTGATCTGTGGGAATTATGTGGTAAAAAGGGAAAACTCCTTTACTTTAGTCACTTTGAAAGTTCAAATGTACAGATCTTCAGAAACCCCAGTCTGAAGGATGAAGCAGGTTCTGCTCAAGGAGTTGCCTACGTTTTGCTCCATTCAATCCAAGCAGATAGTCCAACATTTGCCTTCTCTTGGCCATGATTACACTGCCCTTTCTTTCATCTTTGTACTTCTACAAAGATTTCAGGACTCTTAATCCACCATAATATCAGAAGCCAAAATTAACCTTCTAACATGTACAAATCATTTGCAATGAAAGGAGGTGGAAGGGTTTAAGAATGTTTGTAAGACCTGGTTGATTACCACACATAGACATACTTTGTTGTCAGTTTTTTTTCTCTTTGAAAGGCTATAGGAGGGGTGTGATGGACTGTACCACTATCATAGAAGATGTTTTTCTTCTAAGGACACTTCTGTAGCGGCAAGGCGTATTTAAAATACAGGAATTAAGTTTGCTGCTCCCTTGCCAGTCCCTCTCTCCCTCATCTCAGTGCAGCTGGATACAGAGAGGCCATTCCATCTGGTTCACATTAAAGGTGTTTTTCTAGCTGATAGAGTTTCCTGATAAGGAACAGCTCCCAAGGCTGAGATTCACCAGCCACCCTAATAAGTGGTCATCTCTGGCGCCTTACTGTCTGGGAGATTCCATGGGAGAGGTTCATCCCAAGGTTTACAACCCTAAGGTCAGAGGTCACTGTTACTCATCCTCCACCTCAATCAGCCAATCAGGAACTGGTAGGGCAGGGTAACCCCACGTGGGTCTCGAATGCCCGCGGAACTTTAAGCCACTGAACTACCGTAGTTCCTCCAGATAAAACAGGCAGCACGATGCCCAGAAGGTGCCCCTCCAGGACGTTCTCAGACTCAGCTCGGACAATCACGTGACGGCCAGTGTGTCCGAGTGCCAGGACTTAACTTTGTTTTAAGAGTCGAGAACGGAGGTTGCCCACGCATAACCAAAGGATCCGCCCGAGGTTAGCCCAGCAGCAAGCCCCGTGAACCACGGGTACTCCACCTTCAAAGCTCGCCTGATCAACGAGTGAACTACGGTTGGAACTGTCGACAGCTGAATCTCAGGATTCAGGACTAGCGCTACATCGGGAACAAACTAGTCTTCTTCCCATCTAAAGAGTGTGACTGGCTTGGACCCGTAGTCACTTTCCATGTGCACAAGCTCTGCTAGTTTCAGCCAACACTAACTAGCCGGTCTTCAAAGAGCATCAGCAGCGCATCGCAGCAGGAATCTCTCCCTCCTCTCCTTCTCACCAGCCGCACCGGCCACTGCCTGGCACCGAGCCAGAGAGTGCCGATTGCTTCTTTGTGTCTGCGGGAGATCTGAATCCACACAGATCGGATGAGTATTCAACATTCTGCATTACAGCTCGAGAATTCAATTGTTACCTCAACCACAATTGATATCAATCTAATACCTATGAGTGATGTACTTGCTTTTGAGTATCTAGTGTAGAAGTTGTAATCCCAGTTCATTTACGAAACAGTCTAAATGAATGGTATACTGAATGTATGTCCCTCTTGGTTTGGAACTCTTCATGATTTAATATATACCTTTTGTATTCTGCTAACCCACACTCTTAAGATATGTTATGTTTATATGCACATTTTATGTATTAATAAGTGTATTAGTATCTGTGTGTGAGCGTTAATGAGTTAACCCGCAAAGTCGGTTTTCTAATAGCCATCAAAGAATCATTTTGTGACTTACTGCTACAATTAATAATTGTCCCAGTAAATACACAAAACCCCTACACACGCATGGAAACCAATATTTACCTGCTACTCCAGAATGCAGCAGAGAACAGTTGGACAGAAGGTTAGTATCTGTCGATACTGCATCACAGAAGTCAGTCTCTTCCCCCTCATTATGCAGGCTGACTTGTTCACGATGAACTGTCCTCCAGTGACAGTCAGCTGCAATCACTGACTCAGACATGGTGTTGATACACTGAGGGCACTTTGGCTGATTTGGTTAACATGCTTTCCTCTTAAACAGGAGATGCTTAAATCCCAGCAGTGCTTTTCTTCCTGTCTTGTCTTACAAAATGTATCACTATGGATGATTACATACAGCTTGATTTTGTTTAACGCAAGTTTTCATTTTCTTTCTGGAACAACTTGCTTTTCATGAAATTCATACAGCTTGTTAAAGATGAAATACAAATCTTGCCTTGTATATCGCAGGCTGGTAAGAAAAAAGCATTATTTTCTTTTTTTTAAGCTTGCAAATGGAGAAAAGGGACACACGTGAGTCTCTGTTAATTAAAAGGTTAGTGGTTTGAGCCCACCCAGAAATGCACTTCTCATTATTGCAATGTAAACCTCATCTCTACTTATTCGGATTTCTTAGCAAAACCTTAACCCACTTGATATTTGCAAGAAATGTGAATGTTTTTGTTAAACAATTAAGTATGTAAGTCAATATCACTGGGAATGGCCAATAATGACCAACATTCAAGGACATCATATTCAGCCAAGGACTTTGATCTTCGAACGGCTAGCAGAAGAATTCATTTATGCTCTCGATGCATCCTTAGTTAGAATATTTAAAATTACGACACAGATTTGTTGGAGAACTTGACAAGCAAAAAAGACAGTTGGACAGCATGATTATGCTAGGACTGTACATTTGTATTTTAATACTTTTGTATATTTATCTTAATTGTAATATACATGTAACCATAAATGCTGTTCTATGTAAATACATTTTGTTGTATTTTATCATATTTTAGCTGAGGGCACAAGGGGGTCTATTATACCTTCCGAAACTTCCAAGACAACTATAACAGAGGCTCATATTTTAATATAATTTGCTTTAAAAGAAAACCACAATTTGTACGATATCATCCCTCAATATCGACGTTCAAATGAAGGATTTAAAGAAGCAACAGCGATAGGAGAGTACATTGATTTTGGACCAATGTTTGAATCTGAACAATCCTTCCTCCTGGAAAGAAGAAAAAACAGGTATGTTTTGAGTCTCATGATGATGCTCTTCTGGATTAAAAAAAAAAAAAAACAGTGCAAATTTGTTTCGGATGTATTTTGGATAAAATTATAACTGTCATCGAAGAGAAATTTGATCAGTTGAATGCAGTCGAAACTTTTGACATTTTATATGATGACAAGACGTACATTTAGGACTCAGTACCGATAACGCTGCTGATATTGATGGAGTAGAAATTAAGTGTATTGGCAATTTTATCTGAGGCAAGAAGTACTAGAACACCTCCTATAAAAATGTTAGGATTCAGAGCAAGAAATATTTTTCCACCTCACCCAATGGTATTGCATTAACGAGGCTGAAGCTGGCTTCTTATTCGCCAGCTTCTTCTTCTGCCTTTAATGCTGCTGCTGTGTTGTTATGCCGCCTTTCGCCTGTAGATGGCTCTTTACAGTAATTTTTAAAAGTACTAATCAGGATGGATTACTGTATTTATCCTCAGTAAATGGGAATATGTAAGTAGTGACTATCCAAATAACATTTTTGTGTGAAACACATTTCAGAAAATTGTAAACCAATTTTCAAAACTCACAATAACACAAACACAATAAGTAAATAAGACAAAGGCAAAACATAAGTTCACAGGCACTTTCTGCATATTTAGCACGACCTTGCCTTCTGATCATAAAAAGTCTTAAAATCTTGCATTTTACAAGAACTTTTTAATATAAATGGGACATTTAGAACATGGCATATGAGAATATATGGTTAACCGAGGATGAGCAACGGGTGATGGCACTTCCTGCTTCTTGCTATAAACCTACCCCCTGGTTATAAAAACATCTAAAAATTCTGACACTGAGGTGTGAGAGACAATGGAACAGACTATCAAAATCCTGAACTTTAGGAAATTTTACAGTGCCATTTTTTCAAATATGACCCTGTGAACATGGCATGTCCCTCCTTCCTCATTACCAAAACATCTCAATGTTCCAACACTATGTACATTGGTAATTACAACACTTCACTGTTGCATTTCTGAGTTGTGACATTGTGAACATGGCATGTTAAAGTATATAGAAACTCTATATCAGAACAGGCTTAATGCAATTCATAGTGATTTATCATTTTCTGACTTTCTAAATGAAAAAAAAAAATCGGTGATTATGACACTTCGGTATGACATAAAATATGCTTCAATGATAGAATAAATAATCATGGAAAAAATACCCACAGTGGACATTCATAGTTGTGATTATAGGAATGTTAAATATCATGTGAGTAGCTGCGTCAGCATGCGTAGGCTGCAAAGGAACAAGTAAAGGGTTATTCCATGCTGAAAAGAGAAGAAAGGAAACACGACGTGTTGGCCGTGGAGCCTTCTTCAGGTGTTAGAAAGACAGGGCAGTATGCACAGATAATTTTCTTTTTATCTTTGCTTACTGCAGTTTATCTTTGATGACAACATCAAAGACATTAAGGAATTCTTACGGCTAACAGCTCCACATCAACTTCCTTTTATAACTAACCTCATCAGATCTCTCAACTGCACTCTTCCAGTTTCTCACTTCAGAGAAGGATAAAAAACTCAATCATCCTCTACAGAGAAAAACCATCAACACCCCTACCACCTCCACCAATCCTAACCTTGTTGTTACTATACCCTCTGACCTTTCCGTTTCACCCCTTTGCATCCTCAGCTAACATATTTTAATATTACAACACAATTACAATAGATTGTACAGTATTTACAGTTTAAAATTAAGGTAAATATGTCCAAATATCAAAATCCAACTGCACAGTGCTAACAAAACAATGCTTGTCAAGTTCTCAAACAAATCTGCATTGTATTTTTAAAATATTTCAGCAGAGGATGTGACGGGAGTATAAATGACGATTCAACGATCATTTTTCTTGGGTGAATATGGTTTTCTGGGGAGTTGCGATGTTGGGCATTATTGGACATTTTTGACAAGTGTTGAACAGTCACATTTCCTACAAATATTAAAATGGCTATGGTTTAGCTGAGAAATCCAATCGACCTATGTGAAAACAATGTTTACATCACAGAAGAAACCCATCCCTGGGTGGACTTGAACCACCAACCTTTCAGTTAATAGCTAAACACGCTAACTGATTGCGCCACAGAGACTGACTGGTGGAGTTTCTTCTCGAATCAAAAAAAAATAATCTCTTACCGTTTATTTTGCCAGCCGGTAATATTTCTTCTGCACTGATAACCAAGAACTGAATTTCATGTTTCACAAGCTGTGTGAATTTAATCAAAAACAAGTTTTCCAGAAAGGAAATGAACACATGCATTTAACGAAATCAAGCCCTTTGTGAGTGCCCAAGATGGTACGTTCTGTACTACAAGATAGGAAGAAAGACACGGCTGGGATTTGAATCACAGTTCTTTTGTTAAATAAAGAGGCACTTTAACCAAATAAGCTACGGTGACAGGACCACCATCACCTTTTACAGCCTCTTGGACACACCGCTCTGAGACATCTGCGTTCAGAAAGCGCTGAACCTGCTCTCAGAGCAAATTGCCTCTTTTACATACAGTAGCAGCCCTGACACTGAGAAACGAAGAGAACTGGCTTTTATCCGGCATTTTTCATGTCCAATGCGTTTGACATCTCCCAAGGGCGACAGAGTTCTTTTGCAACACTATTTCTTCTTCTTTTTTATTTCTGTACGCTTTGATAAAAAAACGAGAAATCATGCAAGGGAAAAATGTCTTTTTTTTCATAGAGAAAACGTGCACCAGGAAATGTTGTGTTGAGAAGAGGTGATTTAACATGATACGTGACCTAATTTATCGGAGTAAATCCTCACCCACCAAGGTCTGGAGAAGTTGGAGAGTCTGGTGGATGTAATAATTATACGGTGTTGTGGAAGAAAACAGTCTTTCTTTGAATTCTCAATCAATCGGAATTCCAGTGCGAAACATAAACCCTTTGTCTGATTTAAAGAAATAATATTTTAAAAATCATAAAAAATCGGAAAACACATGTTTCTCACGGGGCGGTATATTACTAGTAGCGACGCTGAGCACACTATGGGGGAATTCCGGTTATGTGAAATACCAGCAGTTTAATAAATAACGCATCTGATTTTGAATCATAAGATTGTAGGTTCGACTTCTACCTGGCTCGTGTAAATTTTATTCAAGCTCCTCAGTAATAGATGTCTATTATGTAATGAACCGCACCTAAAAGCAAACATTGGGTCTGTTTCCTTTGTTTTCCAGCATGAAATAGCAAATCGTTACAAAAAGTACCTGCTAATGTCCAATAGCGGGTTTTTTTTTCAAATTACATTTTCAGGCTTCAGACACTTTTTAATAAAACAAAAGTGTCCGGAAACTCCCTAACTTTCAGGTTTGCTTGAACCTGTATTAAAAGAAGTTATTTGAAACTTCCGGGATTCCATTCTCTGATGTAGCTCTCTCTTAAGACGGATGTGATGTTTCGCAGATGTGAACTGTGCCTTCTCTCTTATGTTCAAGGGTATTCGCTGTGTGAGATCCTAACTGTATGTCCAGTAGGGCTCTATTTTGTTTAGATTATCTATGTGGTGTACAGATAGAACTCAACTACATGGCGTGAATTCCGTGTTTAGGACGAGCAGAACCTGAAAAACGAAAAGCAGACCTCAATGTGATTTGAACATGCAGCCTTCTGATCTAGAGTCAGATATGCTACCTTTGCGCCACGGCTATCAGCACCTTTGAATTTCCCAAAGGAGACAAATCAACTTCACAAAAAAAAATCTCCTGTGAAGAGCGCCGCTCTTCCGAAGAGAGTCTCTTCATCCCAGACCACATTTTATTCTTCCTGCGCAGCTCTTGTGCAGGTGTTGTTCTCAATTACAGATCCAGGAACACTGATTTTTTTTCCCTATTTTTTTAACTTAAGTACCCCATGGTGCAACGGTAGCACGTCTGACTCTAAATCCCCAAGTTCATTTTCAAAGTATATCGGAGTCAACTGATACTGATCAGGTTCTGCTGCTACTGAACCCGCAGTCTTCACCTTAAAGTTCAATTCCCCAAGCCTTTTGACCTTATATGTCCATCCCTTCTCGTCAAAACTCGTATTTTCACAGAGTACCCTTCAGAAATCGCAGTATAGAATGAAAAAACTCCAGTAGATCTCGGCCGCTGT
This sequence comes from Lepisosteus platostomus, assembly GCF_059453375.1. NCBI lineage: Eukaryota > Metazoa > Chordata > Actinopteri > Semionotiformes > Lepisosteidae > Lepisosteus > Lepisosteus platostomus. The sequence goes on from NW_028291473.1 coordinate 234,894, forward strand.
TGGTGATTTTCCTTTAAAAATAAATGAATCTCTGGAAATTTTACGGAGTGTATCACTTTCACTGAGACCGAGAAGTGTTAAGCTGTACATGAGTCTTTGTGGTTCGGTTGTTAACCAAAAGGGTGGTGGTTTGAGCCCTCCCAGGGACACTATGAGCCTTTTAATGTACACACCCGTCTCACTTTATCTCCACGGCAGGTCTTGTACCGCAATCAAATACAGAGCCCGTAGGAGGCAGTAAGCTCGCATATATAGCTCACTGTGTATATAATGAAGAAGTAGAGGTTAGTTTCTCATCTGCGCGTTACAGAGCCTTACGCAACTCGTACTGTACCAATAGCTAGGGTTTGATCCCTGCACGGGCTATTAGTTGAAAAGCCATTGTAAATGACGTGTAAGAGATTTATAGATACTGTAGATCAGTGGTTCTCAAACTGTGGTACGCGTACCGGCAGTGGTACGTGGAGTGCCACCAGGTGGTACGCCAAATGACCCTGGAACTGTGTAGTGTGCACTGAAAAATCGGGACGGGTTTTCATATTTTGTATTTTAATACGTGTCGAATACGCAGCCTACGTACTATGATACAGTGCATGCTAATACTTCAGTAGACACAAGAGATACTCTGTAATTCTATACCACTCTATAGGAATGCGTGCTACGGATGCAAGTGACCAATTGTATTTAAAAAAAGCTATTGTATCTCCAGCAAATAGGGAGAAAGGAGAATGTGCGTGATTTTGGAACAATGCCAACATTGTAAACACAGGAATGCATAGAAATACGTGCTACGAACGCAGGCAATCTTGTGAGCACACGAAAGCGTGATAACAGAAAAATATTTAAGAACTGTTCGAATTTGAGAAAAATACACCAAGCGTCTCTGTGTTTCGCTCCCATGCGCATGAAATAAAAACTTTAAATAAATACGGAAATAAAAACAGAAACGCGGAAAAATGCAAGCTTGCGGATTGCTAAAGCAGGTAAGCTACACTATTTTTGAAGAACCTTATTTACCGTTGGCAAAAGAGCTGACACGTATTATGTGTGGAGAAAAAGCTGCTAAACAGCTCGACCTGCTGCCCCCCTCCCCCTGAAAGACACAGTCATTCATAGAATTATTGAAATGAAGGATTATATCAAAAGTACACTGATAGAGCGCGTTAAGATGAGCAGATGTTTTTCACTGCAATTAGATGAGTCTGTAGTCGATTTGGCCAATTTGCTCGTTTACGTTAGATACGAGTTTGAGGGTATGTCCCATGAAGACTTTCTGTTCTGTAAACCGCTACCAACAGGAACTACAGGAGAGCACATATTTCAGCTTCTGAATGAATTTTTCGAAGAGAATGGCCTCGACTTGATAAAATGCATCTGAGTTTGTACAGACAGTGCTAGAGCAATGACAAGCCGACATAACGGTGCAGTTGCACGAATTAGAGAGGTTGCTCCAGAAATTAATGTACGCATTACAACATCCACTGTGAGACCTTTGCCGTCAAGAAAATGCCTGATGATTTAATATCTGTTAGACTCTGTTGTGAATTGTATCAAGGCTCGAAAAATTAATTCACATCTCCTTTGCTCAACTAAATAGGCTCACCCCTCTCACTGAAATGGTGCTTTTTTATTAGTTGTTGTTAATGTTTTTTTTTTGTAAAATACTTTGAGAAGCCACCTTTAAAGGCGCTATATCAAATAAAGTTCATTATTATAATATTTATTTCTGGGGTTCCTATGAGATGATGACTTGTAGGTGGTACTTGGATGCTTTGGTTGGATTAGGGGTGGTACTTGGTCCAAAAAGTTTGAGAACCACTGCTGTAGATACTTTATTGATCCCATGAGGGAAATTAATAAAGCTTATCCAGCTAGCTTTTATGTTTCACACTAAATTGCGATCTTGAAACCAAAATAATTAGAAATATGGAACACAACCGTTGTTCTCCAAGAAGGAAAGCTGTTTAACACTGACGTCACTCCTTTTTATTTAACCCAGATTGTGAAGACAACTCCACCCTATCAAAGGTAATTGTTGCACAAAAGTTGGAAAGCACACTCTGAATCCATCTGTACTGTATATTTGATTTCCGCGATCCGTTCAAGGCTGCTTGGTGCTTCGCAAGCAAGTCATTTCAGGGAAGAAACTCAGTTTAGAGAACTACTGGTGCATTTTCACTCATTGAATTTGATCTTTGTACTCTCTTTTCATTCTCAGCTATAATATTTCAAAATTACAGTTCGGATTTGTTGGAAAACTTCACAGGCATTATTAAGTTAGGACTGTACAATTGTATTTTAATATCTTGGTATATTTACCTTCATTTTAATATGGATGTAACCATAAATGTTGTACTTTTGTCGTACATTTTAACTGAGGACGCACGACGACTATTATACCTTGTGATACATGCAAGACATCTGTAAATGAAGATGTAATTACAGTCAAATTGGCAATTAAAAGAAAACCACAATTGTATAATATTATTTCTCTATGTCGATGATCAGTTGAAGGATTTGAAGAAACTATATATTATTCCTCGATATCGATGATCAGTTGAAGGATTTGAAGAAACAGCAGCGATAGCAGGTGATTTTGGTTTTGAACCCATCTTTACACCTCAATAATCCATTTGTCCTCGAAAAAAGAAAAGACAGGCATGTTTTGAGTCTCATAATGATCATCTTCTCGATCCAAAGAAACATATAAATTTGATTCCTTCCGTAGTATTTGGGATTTTCTTACGAAGATCTCACGAAGTATTGCCAGGATCTATATTTAGCGTTCGGTAGTGATAACACTGCTGATATTGATTGAGTAGAAATCTATGATGTATTGACAACTTTATCTGAAGCGAGAAGTCCTAAAACGCTGCCTATGAAGTGTTAGGATTCATACCAAGATATACTTTTTGTTTTCAACCCAAAATGTTGCTATTGCATTACACATTATATGAACATTACCAGTTTTGGTAGCTTCTCTGCATGATTTTTCAAAACTAAAACTAATTACAAAATTATTTAAGATCAACCATTACAAAAAATTATAAATCAGGACTAATATTAATATCACCTGATGTTACTACAGAAAAAAAGATTTAACTGAAATATTAATAAGACTATGCAAGCCTAAAAAGTAGAACAATTCAATTTATATAACTTTTTTTTTAGAAATGGGCTCACACACCGGAAGACACTAATGTTTCTCTTCATTAGAGTATGTGAATAACAGTTTAACCCAAAATGTTTGGAGTCCAGAGGGAGGACTTGCTCGCTGAATGATCTCTCAAGAAATCCCTGGTGAGATTCAACAGGTGTTTTCTTCAACAGCCACTAAAAGTCTGATGACCTTCTCTGGATTTCCTGAATATGACGTAAAATTAGTTCAAATCATTTGGTAGTTAACACAACTAAATGCTTTGGAGGTACATTTAAAACAGCAGAGCAAGACTGTAGCACTTCGTGTGTGGCTGAATTTAATTGTGTAAACCTGGCTCTCTATGAACACGAGCAAAGAGTTCTTACTCAACAGAAGATTGCGATGTGAGCACAATAATATAAGACATCTGGAGACACCAGAGATTGAACTCAGGACTTCATACATGAAAAGCATACACTCTACCACTGAGCTACATCCCCTATGGCACCAATGGTAGAACTGACTTAAAGATGTGCATATGTTTACTGACCACAATCCACCCTTCATGAATAATTGAAATGAATAATTTATTTTTTTATCCAGTCACATGGGTGACGGTGGTTGATTCTTCAATGGGGGAGTGCGTTTTTCTACCTCCTTACTCGACTGTCTTTCAATTATGTTTTCTTTGAAACCTTTTTGCATCTTTTAAGTGCTTGCAATTAAATTACGCATAGAAAAACAGCAGTACAGTTGATGTTCATGGACTGATGCACACAACTCCAGTGATAAAGCCCTTTTGTAAATATTGTAGAAGAATGTTAAAGGGTGAAACAACGCTCCAACCACGTGAATGGTAACAAGAAGGATCGTGTTCTTATTTAATATGTGCTTTTGAATTGCCTTGTCAATACACACAGGCTTTAGAGATGGACAAATAATTGAGTGAATCAAATTAGTTTTTGTTGGTCGTCTGTGTCTTCATAACTTTGTAGGTGAGAGAGAGGATTGCGAAAATGTGCAGGTGCTTCTCAGAAGTGCGTTGGTGGTATAGGTTCCTTCAAATAACTGAGCCAGTGCATCCCAAATCTTTTCAAGATGATCTGTGATCTGGTAACACATCTCCTGAAACTAACATTCGAGGTAGGAAGTGTGCTCTTAAACACCAAAACACTCAAAAAGGAAGAAGCAGATCTCTGTACACAAGACGGTAGTGCGATATTAGAATTTCAGAGTTCTTGACGGATTCAGGCTCCTTCTCAGAGGTCCTTGCTCGCCAAATAACTTTGCATCTGAGGAAGAGCACCACGGAAAAAACCCAACTCAACAAGAGAGCGCGTTGGTTGCTCTTGCTCTTAATGCAAGGAGCTGTTTTTTTTTTCCTCGCAATAATAATTATTAACCAGAAACAGCAGCACAGGTAGGTCGCATTTGTGATTATGTCATTTCTCTGCTTCAGCAAGGTCAATAAAAGACTCTGAAAGTAGTAAAGCAAAACTGAACTCAAAATCATATTAGGAATTCTGAGCGATATCTCCATACAGGTAATCCAATAAGAACGTTGAAATATTTGAATATTATCTCTCTGTAGATTGCGTTGCTTTTTACCCAGAGTAAAACTATTGGATTGAAGGAATGCTAACCGCTGGGTTAAAATGTATAGTTGTTATTTGGAGAAATCTGTAAACTCGTGATCGACAGTGCTGATTATTTTCCGGAGACGGAGCACTGATGACCTATCCGAGCTAATTGATAAAGCTCACCCAGTGGATACTCTAGCAGAACGTCAAAGAACATTCACCTTTGTATCCAAAGAAACCACAGAAACAACATCAGGAAGCACAATCAATTCCCCTTTTAAATCTTTCCTGTAAGGTATGCTATGTGAATTCATGAAGTTAATCCTCTGATCTCTTTTGATCACGAACAAAGTACTTCTGATGGAGCGCTATGTTCAAAGATTTAATAAGCTTTACCCCTGCCAACGATTCGGAGTGAAGAATTAAAAGTTTCACAGACAAAAGCAGCTCACCACCACAGCCAATATTGAATGTACTGTACTTGCCGGTACACTATCATGTGCACTGCCTCAAAAGTGATCTTGGCAGATGTTGTTCCCTACATAAAGCTGAACGTGCCAAAGAGAATTTCTGTTGAGAAAACAAAATATTTTTTCTGCCTTGATGTTAAGCCTGTCTTTTAGAAAGTTTATCTCTTAACACCTCCTGCAGCCTAACAAAAAGCACTTTTACTGATCGTATTGCAGGTCTTAAAACATTAACATTTGGCAGCAGTGGGATTCAAACCCACGCCCCCAGAGAGACTGGAGCCTAAATCCAGCGCCTTAGACCGCTCGGCCACGCTACCTTCCTCCAGCCCCATCTTCCTCACATTGCTGGCTTGGACTGGGGGGGCTTCAGCTCTTGTCGTCGGATCTAATGATATCATGACATGTGGAAGTGGCTGCACCTTCATCTTCCGAGATGCTTTCAATAGCACAAATGCTACTTTCACCTGCACAAACATAGCAATAACGAAGGAGGTGAGTTTCATCCTTTGTGCTGTTTGTAGGGGCGCAACTCTACGTCGATCTACTGACTTGAAGAGCAAAAATCAAAATCCTCGCCTACTACTATTGCTTTTTTCATAGTTTCTTCAAATCCTTCATTTGAACGTCGATTTTGAAGGATATTGATGATAATACCACATAAATTGTGGTTTTCTTGTGATCGCCAATTTTATTCAAATATCAGCCTTTTTTACAGTTCCTTGCGTGTTTCACAAGGTATAATAGCCCCCCTCGCATCCTCAGCTAACATATTTTAAAATTACAATAGCTTATACAGCATGCATGTTTACATTTATATTAAAATTAAAGTAAATATACAAGAATACATACAGTACTAACCCAATAATTCTTGTCAGGTTCTCCAACAAATCTGCGTTGTTATTTTAACATGTTTCAGCTGAGGGTGCAAAAGGAGTATAAATGAATTTTCCTGCCAGCCATTCAAAGACCAAATTCCATGAGTGAACATTATTTTCTCAGAAGTTGCCGGCATTGGACTTTGCCGGTGGTATTGAATTATGTCCAAACTGTTGTAGTAGTTCCTTCTTGAAATTCGACACGTGCAAAGCACTCGTAATATCATAGGTGTTAAAGTTCGCTGAGTCTATTCGAGTCATGGTGTGTATCCCTGCCTATCATTGGGAGACAGGTAGCTTTTTTACACTCAGATTCCAATCTTCAATGCTTTGTGTGAGAGCTTACATAACTTTCATTTTCTCACATTTTCTGACGACTGTTCCAAAGGGGCACCCTGTCAATTCCGAATACTTTTCAAAAATCTGCCTGCATGTTTGATTATTGTCATTTCATTTAAAAAAAGTTAAATATTGATCATAACTAAAGAAAATAATGATCATGAACAAAAAAGGGATAAAGATGCGAGTCGATCTTGAATCACAGCTGGGTGACACGGGCTTCTGTTCTGATATGGTTGTATGAGAAACAGGAGGAATCGCCAATCTCCTATAGAACATGAGTTGAACCAGGAGTGAGACATTTCGTATACTCGTGCATATGTCAACGCCTGACCTACATCGTAAAACTAACATTAAGTTGTCAGAGACATTCATTTATATACAAACAAGAGACAGACCAAGTAATAATTCTACATTAGTTCAGGTGGGTAAACCTGAACTAACTAACTAATAAACCTATTAATAATTCTACATTAACGTGTCCTACACTGATCAGACTAATTGACATGGTCTGATTCAGAGCCTATGCAGTTCGTGCTAAGTACAACAACGACAGTTCTGAACCCTCATCACCGAACTGAGCACAAGTTCAGCTGTTCTCCAGTTTTGTTACGCATGGTTTTTCATTGCAATTGAGTTCAGAGCTGGAGCTGATCTCCAGACAGTACAGTGTTTTGGGTAAATTGTCGACGCAGGAGGCTGCAGACAACTTACCCAAAGTGTTTTCTATAGCTTTCAGGTGCAGTTCATTTATATAAAAGAATGTAAGTGGTATAAACTCAACAAGCCAGATGGCAGTCGAACCTATAATTTTCTGACACGAGGCCTAACGCGTTATTCATTACGCCACTGACCCTGCTATTATAGTGTTAAAAAAACGCGTTTTCTACGTCTGTTTAAAAATCACTAAAAAAGACAAAGGGCTTGTGTGTTGCGCTAAAATTCCGCTTCATTTCGAATGCAAATAAAAACTGTTTTGTTCCGTGAAATCATACATTTGTCACATCCTTCATACTATACTTCTCTCTTGTATTAGTAAAGCATTTTGATTTAAACTGAACAATATATTGTAATGCAACAAGGGCTCAGGCGGGCGCCGTCGCCGCATTAGGTCGGCCCCCCACCGTCGGGGGCTCGAACCCGGGACTCCCCTGTCTCTCTGCAGCAACCCAGCCCGGTGAGCTAAAGAGAGATCTCCCCACAACCCACGGGCTGTGGTCCTGCTATCACAGGGAAGGGCAGTGACGTCACCGGCTCTTACACAGTGCCTGTCGGCCGTAAGCGTTACACTATGAAAGGTTTCATCTATACACTTACACATAATAAGTATACGAATAAATACTCGGAAGAAGCCGCAGCTCAGGTATTAGAGAGATTTAAAATCGGATCGGAGGATTTAGAGTCCAGACTGCAAACCAACAGCTGACACAGGTCTTTTATAGAACCGTTTTGAATTCCTCTACTTTGTCCACGTGACGTCATTGTCCTGCTCGCAGCCGAGCCCGACACACGTCTGGTTTCTGTCGCTGGGCGCACACACTGCGGTCCATGCGGGTCCTGATACCCCAGTACAATGACGGGGACGCTAAACTGTAAACAGGTGCCGTCCTTCGGCTGAGACGTAAAACCAAGGTCCTGACTCTCTGTGATCATTCAGGAGAATGGTGGTGGTGGCGGGGAGTCCCCATTACCTGTAAAGCGCATTGAGTGGAGTATCCAGAACAGCGCTATATAAGTGTAAGCAATAATGATTATTATTATTATGTAAAATGCAATAAAAAATAAAACAAAATATCAAACTTTGATTCAAAATAGATTAATATAAAACTGATAAAGCTAATGCTTTTTTCAGGGCTATATCTACTTTTTTTTTAAAAAAGCGAAGTCTGTCGCGACTGAAAGTTAGAGAAGGTATACCAGCGGGTGCCTTTATATCGCCAGCTTCAGTCTCGCCTGTAGCTGCGAGAAGGTTAAAAGCGCCCAAGTGATTTGTCTTTCGTCAAAGTAACTGCCGGAGCAGTAAGATGCAGAGCACAATCCAGCAGCTGTAGACGATGTTCGGGGAAGAGCTAATTCTGTTTTCAGCACAGGGAGTGAGAATGAGCTCAGTCCGGCTCCCAGCAGAATCCATCCTGGTTTGGTTACAGTGAGTCTGAGGCTCTTTGGATCGTAACGTAAAAAAAACAATTGCTCACATCGTGTGACTTCCACGACAGGAAGGAAAGATATCACTTAAAAAAATCAGAACTGAAGATTTGGATCCGGGGCCTCATACTTATAAAATTATTAAAATAATAATTATCAAAATATCAGATTGTGTTTCTGCAAAATTTCGTGCACAGTACGCCATTTTTATCTAAAACAGTCACAACGAGGGCTTTACACGCAGTCTGGGGTATTTTCCCCTTTTATATTTTTGCCACTTTATATCGAACCTGTTATACTCCCAGAAGTGCACAGTAGCTTGTACTTTTCACCTCTGGTATAAACAGATGTGTGCCGTGTTTGCCTTTGTAAGCGTTTGTTTAAAAAATAAGTTCACAATACGATAAAAACACAGAAAGCACAAACTTTATAATACAACGATACAAAATCAATACCAAATCATTATGCCAATTAAGTAACTATCCTTTGAAAACAGAGAACACCTTTATATCTACAAAAAACTTGACATTTGTATGTATTTTTGAATTACAAAACAGACAGTGTAGTCCCTTAATTCAAAGATCAGATCTTGGCAAAAAAAAGACAATCAGACGTGGGCTGAATTCGGAACAGGAGCCTTTGCTTAGTCGATTATTGAGCTTTTGATCAATGTCTGAATAAAACAGAGTCGCTTTTTTAACTCTTTGATTAAATTACATGAAAAGCACCTTCCTTCGAGCCGGAATCAAACCAGCGACCTAAGGATTCCCTGTTGATTCCACTACAGTCCTCCACTCTACCAACTGAGCTATTGAAGAGATGCTGTGGCATTGCTCTCTGGCACATACTGCCCAATGAAGTAAAATGTGAAATGGGTGATTTAAATCCCACTTCGACATCAAGTTTCCAACTCGTTTCCTTAGTCTCATTTACCTTGAATTTAAGCCACGAACCAGGATTTTACTGTATAAACTTCCAGGGATATTACAAAATGTTTGATGAGGCATCAATCATTCCAGGCGGAAATTGATTCCTTTTTTTTCTCGAGGGATCATATTAAACATTTCATTAGTATCGAGAGGAGGATCACCAGTAGACACAAAACAAACAGTTTCTTTCTGTCTTTATTAGAAAGTAGCGTTTGTGCTACATTAATAATATTTTCGTGGAAATAAAGAAGTTGTAAATTTTAAAAATTTATATTTGAATCGAAATGTGGTTTTGAGTTAAATATTAGTGTGTTCATGTAATTAGTTTGTGTTTGTCATTACTATATATATTGCCATGTTACTAGAATTTGTAACTGAAGTTTACTAGTTGTGTTTTTTATGATGATTAGACATTTGAATACAATATTGTATATAATGTATAATTTGAACTACATATTGTTCAGGTGCGAATAATTGTATATTTTAAGAATACATTTCTAAAACAAATCATTGGCTTTATTTACTAGTTTCTACACCTATAAAAATCTTTCTTTGATGTATAATAGACATCAAAGAAAGATGTCTATTATACATCAAAGATGAGCAGTGTGTGTCGTGTTCACAGCTGATAACTAGAAGATGTCTGGAAGAGGCAAAGGCGGAAAGGGACTCGGGAAAGGAGGTGCTAAGCGTCACCGTAAGGTTCTCCGCGACAACATCCAGGGAATCACCAAGCCCGCAATCCGCCGCCTGGCTCGCCGTGGGGGAGTGAAGCGGATCTCCAGGCTGAACTACGAGGAGACCCGCGGGGTGCTGAAGGTGTTCCTGGAGAACGTCACCTACACCGAGCACGCCAAGCACGCCAAGAGGAATACCGTCACTGCCATGGACGTGGTGTACGCGCTGAAGCGCCAGGGCCGCACCCTGTACGGCTTCGGAGGCTAAACAGGAGCGGAGCTTCACTACCGGACCCCGACGTATAAACCCAAGTGACCCAGTGACATTTGTCACTGCTGAGGTTGCTTTATGGGTCTATTTTCTATACTGTGCTGATCAATTGGAAATCAAATGGCAAAAAAGACCCGTTCCCGCACCTAAGGTCAAATATTAGGAATCAAAACTGCTTGAGTGTATGGAAGCACACAGCTTTATCAAGATTTCCAAGTGCAAGATCTTTTTATTCATAAAAGACCCTATTTATGTTGTATGAGAAATATTAATATTAATACAGAATCCTTTTTCACCAAATAAATGGGGTTCCTGACTTCAGAAAGCCTTCTAGACAAATACTAAAAGAGCAAAAATTCAATTTGGTAAATGAAATGAAAACACATACCCTACCAAACCTTGAGTACAGGCCATTCAGGATGATAATACAAAACCATTTATAATTCAACAAATAAAACCTGTCAACTGGTAATCACCACTTATCATAAAAAAATAAGTAGCAATACACAGTAGGGGACTCTTGGGTGCAAGTTAAATCTATGCAAGAAGGGGTTTAGTGTTATATTTCCAAATCAGATATGCAAATGAGAGATCTGGCCCAGCCAATCTCAAAGCTCCCTTGGTCTGGAATGGAGCTGCTCCCCTCTTCTAGTTATTCACACTGGAGTTAGGTTACATATTAGCACATTTCATCTAACAGTTGCTCCAGAAACAAAAACGTAAACAAATGATCTGGAATGTGACCACACCTATGAGAATGTAGTTCAACAGATAACTTGTAAACCTTGTCATAAGATGTTTTTTGTTCTACAAAATATACTTTATTCTGCAAAAAAAACATCTCAAAAGGAACATCTCACACATATTAACACTCCATGTAATAAAAAACAACGGCGGAACGGAGATTGATTGTCCGTTATCAATCTTTGCGAGTGGGGGCGGATTTGCGCAATTAAGAGAGTCCCTCCAAATCTACCACTTGCTATTGTCCTTTAATCTCTGTATAGGGCCCAAAGTCCATTCCAGCGCTCCCTCGCCGTGGGGAAACCCCATTTGGCGACGTGGTGCTTCGTCCTCCTCCTGAGGTCCGCCAGGATCTTCTCCTCCAGCTCCCTCGCCCCCCACTTTATGTTGTGCCGGATGAGAGTGTTCCTCGCCTTCCACAGTCCTTGTTTTGTGAGGGACAGTAGCAGCCCCCACAGGTCCTGTGTCCCCTTGTCCAGTCTGGTGGGTGCCAGCCCCCAGCAGAATGTACTGGTAACTGAGCACTGCATCCTTTCCCAGGAGTTGCATAATGTTGTCCATTCTGCCCCACACCACCTTGGCGAAGAGGCAGCTCCAGAACACGTGCTCCTGAGTCTCCTCGACAAAACACGTGTCCCGGGGGCAATGCGGATTCCTGGTTAGCGAGTGTCTGTAGAGGACCTCTCTGGTAGCCAGTCTCTTGTGCACAGTCATCCAGTTGAGGTCCTTCAGTTGGTTGTCAAGTTCTTTGGGCTGTGTCCTTTCCCAGACTTGTCTGGGAACCTGCACCCTTTCGTCAGCCACCAAATGCCCCCTCACCTCTTTGTACAGGGCTCTGTGGTTGGTGCAGAGCTCTGGCTGTCTCGTGGCCTCGTACCTCCTGCTCCACTTGACAGCGTGGGTGTAGAACTTCGGTCGCCTCTCTGCCTTGGGCCCAGTGTTTGACCACTGGACCAAGTGCCTCATCGGGACGGAGAGCCACAGCCTGACAAAGTAGTGGTACTTGTGGCCAATGGGCTCCAGCAGCGCCCGACAGAGGTTGCAGTAGAAGATGCAGTCGAGTTTCAGGGGGAAATGTGGGACATCTCGAACCCCTTCCTCGACCGGCTGACACATCCGGTTTTCGAGTGATGTACTCGTACTTGCCGCCCCAGACGAGGCCGAAGATAATCCCTTGCAGCGCTCGTCTGAGTCTGGCCGGCAGCGGGTACACCACCGCCAGGTAAACCAAAGCCGGCAGGATGTCTGCTTTCAACACCATCACTTTCCCTGTGTAGGACAGCGACCGCGTTTTCCACAGACCCAGCTTCGCATTCACCTTGGCGATCCTCTTGGTCCAGTTGTTGGTCTCGTTGTCCTGGCTCTGGAAGGAAACCCCCAGTATTTTGAGGGGCTCCGTGCAGAGCTTGAGACCCTCCGGCGCTGTCGTCCTGTGCTTCCAGGGCCCGAAGAACTTCAGTTTTCTCTTTCGGCGGTTGAGTTTCGACCCCGAGGCTCTGGAGTATTGCTCCATGACCTGCAGGGCCCTCCTCAACCCCCTGTCCGACCTCAGGAACAGCGTTGTGTCGTCGGCGTACTGGGAGATCTTCAGGGTTTCCCCCGCGCCTCCCGGTATCTCCAGGCCGTCGATGACAGGGTCCCGTCTCACCGTCTCTGCTAAGGGCTCTTGGAGAGGAGATGATGCCCTCCCTCATGGTGTCTCCGAGTTTCCCCCGGCGGAAGATCCACTTCCACCAGATCTGCCGCCAGGGTGTCCCAGAAGCAGGTGTAGAATTCCTTGGGGAGTCCGTCCGGCCCTGGCACCTTGCCATTCTCCATGGACAAGAGCGCCGCCTTCAGCTCCTCGGCCGCGATCGGACCCTCCAAGTCCTCCCTCACCTCCTCCGGTACTCGTGCCTTCAGCTCTTCCAGAAAAGCATCGCCTGCCTCCACCTCCGTCTGCTTTTCTGAAAAGAGCTCTGTGTAGAAAGCGGTGGCCGCTTCTACCTTGTCGCTCTCGTCCAGCACTTCCTCTCCATCTCCCCGTCTCAGGCCGTGGATCACCCTCTTTTTCTGAGCTCCTCGGACCTGATTGAGTTTGCGGAGCCTCTCCTTCAGGTCCCGTGCCCGGGCTGAATTGAAGGCTCCTCCCCCGTTAGCCGAGCTGTACTCCTCCTCTAGTTGTCTCTGGAGTCGTGCAGCTTCCTTCCTCTCCCTGGCCGCCTTCCATCTACAGTACGTCTGCGCCAGGGTTCGGGTCCTGTCTTTCACCGACTCCCACCATTCCACCATGGAGCTGTAGCCGTCTCTCAGATCGACCCAGCTCGCGTAGTCTTTACGGAACAGTGCCTTGAAGTCGTCTTCCTCCAGTATCTCCCGGTTCAGCTTCCAGTACCCACGACCGAATGCCGGCAGGTTGGTGTTAGCCACCACCGTCAAGCGCTCGTGGCTGGAATACCACTCCGGGGACACCGTCGCCGACTCCAGGGAGCAGGTCGTGTGCAGAAAGATGTAGTCCAGGCGGCTGCACACTCCCCGGGAGTTTTTCCATGTCGTTCCGGCGTCGTTAGGGCGGCACCGTCTGAAACCGTCTACCAGGGAGAACTGCTTGAGTAGCGACTCCAGCTCTGCCGAGCTAGCGTCGCTCCCCTTCTCCCGGTCGACGTTGAAGTCCCCGCCAAGCACCACCTGTCTGTTGGTGGTGCAGCAGCTGGCCAGGTCAGCAAACACTTCCTTCCGGATAGAGGGTTCCGTCGGAGCATAGACGTTAATTGCTCTCAACTTCTGCCCCCTCCAGTCGATGTCTGCGACCAGGATCCGGCCCTGCACCACCGAGAAGGAGGAAACCAGCGTCATCTCTGGGTTTCTGAGGAGGATTCTCACTCCGGAAGAGTGGACCCCTCCTACGCTCCAGCATGATTCTCCCTTCGTCCATTCCCTGGTGAATGTCAGCTTGTCGCTTTCATCCTTCAGGTAGACCTCCTGTAAGAAACAAACTGAGAAAGACTTTGAGACCAGATCATGAAAGACTCCCCATCTTTTCACCGGGTCTCTTAGCCCTCTCACGTTAGTTGTTAGAAAGGTAAGTTTCACAATCATGATTAAACAAGTGAAAGTTGAACCTCCTCTCTTTGTGCTTACAGTGGGAGTCTACATCTGGGCACTGTTTATCCTAGATGTAACTCCTCTCGTTCGGGTCCTGGGGGGAATATGCTGGGCTCCCTCCAGGTCTCGCTGGGGACTGAAAGGTAAACATGCTGGACAGGTCCAGCCCTACCATCAGTCCCAGCTCCAGGGCGGCTTCAAAGTAATCTTGTCTTCCTCGAGGATACTCTCCGCCACCGCTTCGGGAAGGCTTTTTTCTTCCCTTTCTCCAGGAGTTTCGGGGACCTCCAGTTGCTCCTGGGCCTTGGGGGAGGGGGGCTCCACTTCCTGGGCTGCCTCTTCCTGTTGTTCCTGGGCCTCAGGGGAGGGGGTTCCGACTTCCTGGGCTGCCTCTTCCTGTTGTCCCTGGGCCTCGGGGGAGGGGGTAACCTCTTCCTGGGCTGCCTCCTCCTGTTGTCCGTGGGACTCGGGGAAGGGGGGTTCCGTTTCCTGGGCTGTCACTTCCTGTCATCTTTGGGCCTCGGGGGGGGGGGTTCCATTTCCTGGGCTGCCTCCTCCGGTTGTTCATGGGCCTCGGGGGAAGAAAGTTCCGTTTCCTCTAGGACGAGGAAACGGTTCTCCCTTACCACTGTAGGAAAACCGGCTCAGGGACGCCAAATATGTAAGAAAACCGGCTCAGGGACGCCAAATATGTAATCATAGTGGCTCTCTGAAGGCACGAGATTCATGAATCTTACTGAATCTCGTGTTGCCTGTTTTTACCTGGAGAAACTTCAGCTCATTGATTGGCTGAAAGTTCCATGGGCACCAGAGTCCCACGTGGGTTACTCGGCCCTACCAGTCCCTGATTGGTTGATCAAGGTGAGATATGAGTCACTTACTCCTGACACTTAGGAATGCAGTCCAGATGTCCAACTGGCACTCCCTAGACAGATAGGCGCCAATGGGTGACCATTGATCATGATAGCCAGGCTCAGCTAAGTGCATCCCCCTTTGGGAGCTGTCCTTATCAAAAGAAAACATCTTAAATCAGCCTGCATGAATAGTTTCTCTGTGGCTGCACCACAGAGATGAACAGAGAAATGGGGCCTCATTTGGGAAGCTCAGAAACACTTAATTCTGCCTTATTATTAAGCCTCGCCGCTACACCACTCTTTTCTTTTGTCCTTCCGAAGGTGGATCCTCTTTCCCTTCTTGCTGGGAGTTATCCAGGGCCCTTCCTCCGGTCAGCCATTTTGTCCGTCGTCCTGGCTGCCATCTTGAGGCACTGGTGCGGCTGGGGTGTGGCCTCGGCAGTTTCGGTTCTCTGCGGGGGAGGTGCGGGTTCTTTGTTCTCACCTCTCCCTTTGTCTTGAGACCGGTTTCTGCTGGTCGGCTTCCACCACCTGCGCAAACGAAGGTTTGCTTACCTTGCATTAGTGAAGGAGGTGTCCCTCGGCGCCGCATCCATCGCACTTTTTGGCTGCCCGGCAGGTTTTTGCCAGGTGCCCCTCTTTGTTACAGTTGTGACATCTGACGATGTCACACGTGTTCTCCTTGTGGCCGGACTGTCTGCACTTCTTGCAGAAATCCGGCATCCTGGGGTAGTAAAGGTACCCCCTGTCGGCTCCGATGTTGAAGCGGGCCGGGGGGTGCTGGAAACCGTCGACGCCCTCTAGGTCCTCTTTCAGGAGGACTCGGTACTGGCGTTTGCCGTACCAGACGCCACAACTGTCCCTGATCTCCGTCGGTTTGCCCACCACAGTTACATACCTCCCTAGGTACGCTGTTACCAGTGCCATTGGTACGTAGGGGTTGTACGTGAGGATTGTGATGGTCCTCTGGTTTGTCTTCCTCATAGGCTCCGGCCTGAAATCAGAGAAACGGGGGTGCTTACCTTTTTCTCTGATCATTTTCGTTGCCTTTTCATATGAGGCGTCCGTGGCTATGTAGGCCTCCATGTATCTCTCTGCCTTGTTGTCTTGCAGGCAGTAGAGATCTCCGGCCACCAACTGCAGGATCCCTCTCAGGAAGGTAATGAAAAAGGATTTCGCAGTTGGCATCGTCTCTGTTTTCTTGGTCCAGTGGAACCGGATCAGTGTCTTCTTGTCTGCCATCTGGAAAGGAGAAAAAAGAAAAAAGGAGAGAAAGAGAGAGAGCAAGGTCCTGTGGAGAGGAGGGTTTAGCTGCTAAAGGAGCAGCGAGTGAGCCCTGGACTTTGTCCTTGTGGGCAAAGCCCAGCTAGGTGCAGGCGCAGGAGGAGAGAGAGAGAGGGAGCGGATAGCGCTTCTGAGTCTCGAGGAAGAAAGCAAGCACCGCGGGCAGGCCACGAGTACCTACTCCCAGCCAAGAGGCCAAGGAGGTGGAGCAAGAGAAAGGGGGAGGGGAGAGGAGAGAGCAGAGAGAGAGAACGTTGCTGCCGGATCCCACCCAGCTCAGCTGCTGCTTGGCCTTAACCCCCTAGGCTCAACCTAGGGCGATACCAGCTCAAGCACTCTTCAGGATCTTCGATCGCCTTCTAGAACTTTGGAAAGACAAGAACTGCGGGCATGCCACTTGAACTTGATCTTAGCCAAAAGGCCGATAAAATTGGATTCCAGCTCACTGGCCCTGCAAAACTTAGTTCAAGACTTTAAACTCTCAGACACATATAGATGTATATATCCCACAACAGCAGGATATACATGGTCAGGGAGGAATAGCAGCTCCAGAATTGACTATTGCTTTGTCTCAGAGAGAGTGAAAGTTGTTGGGGTCACTCTTCAGCCTGTCTTCTTCTCAGATCATCAGGCTTTAGGGTGTAGAGTGGAACTCCAGGGCAGGACTGTCTTTGGCCCAGGCCTCTGGAAACTCAACACAAAGCTGCTAGAGAACGAGGGGGTAGTATCCCGCTACAAGGAGAAACTATCACAGTGGCTGTCCTTGCAGTGTCTGTACGGGTCAGTAAGAGAGTGGTGGGAGGAGGTGAAGGTGAGGACAAAGGCCTTTTTCATGGCTGAGGGAAGGAAGGCTGCTGCCAGACGGAGAGGAGTGCTAGCCAGGAAACAGAGGCAGCTGCAGCGTCTCTACACGATGCTGCACAGTGGCTTCGATGTGCTTGAGGATATCACCCTTTTAAAAAAGGACATCCGGAGCATAGCCGAAGAAAGCGGTCGAGGAGTGCTGTTAAGAAGCAGAGTGCAGTTCTTGGAAGAAAATGAGAAGTGTCCTCGCTTCTTTTTCAGGAAAGTGGTAGGCTCCAAGTCTGTCATGGAAAGTGTAGTTGATGAGGAGGGAAGAGAGAGTACAGAGCCGAGTGCTATCCTCTCCTGCATCGAGGCCTTCTTGTCACGGACGTCCAAAGGGACTAACTGTGGGGAGCAGGAGTGCGGAAAAAGACCCATATGCGTAGCGGCGAGACGGGAAAAAGGCCCGGGCTCATTAGTGCAAAGAGTTCAGGAATGCCGTATAGAAACCTGTGCCCTCAGGGAGCGGACGTGGGGCGCCCTGGTGCTAGGCGGGTCTCAGGACATCCGAACGTCAGTGCTGAGCGAGGACAGAGTGCAAGACCCGGAAATATATAGCCCAAGGGAAAGAGAGGGACAGGAAGGACAGCAGACCAGGAACTAGGGACAGGACAGAGAAGGACCGCCCTCTGGCTGCAGAGGGCGTGACACTTCTACTCAAGACTGTACAGCTCTACAGAGGTAAAGGATGAAGAAATTCATTTTTTTACCTCAAAGCTAGAAAACGTTTTGAGTGAAGAAGATAGGGAAGTACTTGAGGGGGATTTGACAGTAGAAGAGCTGAGAGGCTATGGAGAGCTTACAGAAGGGGAAAACTCTGGGTGCTGACAGGCTCCCTAAAGGGGCGTCTGCTTTTACTACTTGCACAAATGAAGGCAAAAAAAAGCCAATCCATGTGAACGAACGGCGCTTTACAGAGGAGTACTGCCTGACTGGATCGTTGATGAACGACAGAGGTCACTCCGACCTCTTCTCGGTTTTCTTCAATGACTTACTAAGGATCTTCTTCACATTCGCCCATGCAGGGGAAGCCAGTTACACCAAAGCAAACGCAGGAAAGTGCAATTCAAGCAGAGACCAGGAGAGACTTTTTTACACCGAGAGTGGGCGGAGAATGGAACAATGCGCCCAGCCCTGTTGCTGGAGCCGATTCTTGATGAGATCTTGGGCTCACTAAGAAGCCCCCGCTGGATGCTAATCTTTCTGTTGTTCTTGCAGGTCCTGCACTGCATTTGAGCCAACAGAGCTCGTCCTGGTCTGTCGGCACAGCCCAATTGCGAATGATCTGCTCCGTGTACAGAAGGAACGTGCGTTTGGTAAAAGAGTGCATGAAGGCACCGGAAATACATTGGCAACAAATGACCGGTCGCTCAAGACCTCTGTGAAGTACAGGAGTGTGCAAAACGATGCTGTTTCCGCCCAGTCTCGAACCGGGGACTTTTCAGGTGTTAGGCTGACGTGACAGCCTCTACACTACGGAAACCAGCAGGGACTGCTGCTGGTGTCTCGCTTGCATTTCAGGCTGAGAAAGGGAAGCGTCACTTTAGGAAGGGGGTGCTGCAGAGAGGAACAGAGGGCTCCATGAAACAAAACGCTGAAACCCGGGATCGAACCAGGGACCTTTAAATCTTCAGTCTAACACTCTCCACACCCACCTGCTCCAGCCTTCCTGTGTTGCGGCATGAGCGCACCAAGAGGAGCGGGAGAGTGTTGCAGGAACGTCACTCAGAAGGTAAGCCACCCAGGTGCGCCCTCTGAGCTCTGTCCAGCGCATCTTCCTCGCATGGACTCCTGCCTGCGACGGGCAGGAAACAATTAGCAAGAACAGAACAACGCCCCATGGGTGTCTCATGACCACAACTTAAGTTGTGAAAGGTGCAGGTGTGAGGGGTTGCCGGGCTACTTTGGAGCAGAGCTTGGGCGGAGGGGGGGCGGGAAAGCAGACAAAGAGGTGACACCTCAAGGTCTGCACGATCACAGCTCTCCGCCGACCAAGGCTTCCGCTCGATAAGCTACTGGACACACCCGCCCCTCCTCACACAGACCGTGGAAAAGCCCCCGAGTGGGAGGGCTCTCTCTTCCTTCCAGGAGCCCTTGGACACGACGCACAGACAGGGCGCGGGGAGCTGCCGCCTGCAAACACGGCTCCAGGCAGGACTCCACTCCGCAGGAGCCGCAGAGCAGAGCAGAGGAGATGGGGGCAGCTTAGCTCCTGTGCAGAGACCTGAGCTGTGGTTGCTGCGGACGCTGTCTTTTCAGTTCTCGGGGTAGGACATCAGGAAGCACATTGAAGCGCTGCGACATGCACTGTACAGATCCCGCCACTACTGGGCCCGATTTCCCCGGATCGAAACCGGGCTGAAACAGGCCTGTTTCGTTTGTTGCCACGCACACTGTTTGGGGATTCGCCTAGCGCTGTGATCGAAAAGACCCACTCACCTCTTAGTGTGGCGGGATCTGCACAGTGGATGTCGCAGCGCATCCTGCTTTCACTTCAATGCACATCCTGATGTACCCCGGTCTCCCGCGTGACAGGTGGGGATACTCGCCACTATACTAACGAGGAAGACATCGCTCTCTGCTTAGTGTGCAAAACACTTACTTGCAGCATTGTGGGTGCTGTGGTTTAAATGCTATTGGTTTGTGAACAGAATACCCCTATCCCAGTGCATTGTGCCACATTAAATAAACGCACGAGAAAAGAGATTCAGAACGCAAAGCTGTGTCAGTGTTCTGTGTAAAAAACCGGTTGGAACATCATGGGAGCTGTTTTTAATAAGCTGCTGAGTAAAGAATATTTTAATCTTCCTGCTGTCAGTAGTATTGTGCATATAGTTGACTCTTACCTGAATGAAAACAGGACGTAAAGAAAGGGTTTCAGAATTCAGACAAAGCTTTATTCGCGTGCTTACAGTCTGAGTAATTGGAGACTGCACTATTCTGTTGCCTATAGTCATATACGGGTTTTTCGCATGAAGCCGTATTGAACAGCATTTCTCGCGTTGTGATCTTGTGTATACAGCGGTCCCCCAGGTTCCAGTTAGTGCGTAATTACGCATCGATGAAAAACCGGAGGTTTAAAAAAAGATAATTAGCTCACTGATACTTTGATGTAGAGGCTGTGGAAATATCCACATGTCGTGGTCTTTAAAATGTATTTGGTTTGAAGGCGTTCTGTGCTTCCGTTGCGAAGATATGGACAAAAGAATATTCGTGATTGGTCAAAAAAATGTCATATAAACGAAAAGTAAAGGCTGAGAAAGCATTCACAATGTATTTTATACACAAAGCAAGTATTCTCGCGATTCTAAGAGGTTTCGTGTAAACGCTACAGGCGTGCCAAAATCGTTTTCGAACTTCAAGCTAACTTTACTCCGGTCTGGTACCGTAGGTCACGTAGGTTAAAATCCCAGTCATGTTTTTTTTTCCTATCTTGTGGTACATAACGTACCATTTCAGACTATCACAAAGGGCTTGATTTCGTTGAATGCATGTATTCATTTCCTTTCTGGAAAACTTGTATTTCAAGAAATTCACACAGCTTGCGAGAAATGAAATTCAATTCTTGATTATCAGTGCAGAAGAAATATTACCAGCTTAACCTGAAAGTTGTGATGCGAGACACGGACCCACCATTCCATCTGTGTGGCGCGTTTGGTTGTTCACTGAAAGGTTGGTGGTTCGAGTCCACCCAGAGACGTGTTTCTTATGTGATGTAAACATTGTCTTCGCAAAGGTCGATTGGATTTCTCAGCGAAACCTTAACCATTTTAATATTTGCAGGAAATGCGAGTGCTTAACAGGTGTCAGAATCACCGGGAAATGTCCAATTACTGTATGCCCAACATCGCAACTCCCCAGAAAACCATATTCACCCAAGAAAAAGTCGAGTCGTCATTTATACCCCCGTTGCATCCTCTGCTGAAATATTTTAAAAATACAATGCAGATTTGTTTAAGAACATGCAAGCATTGTTACATTAGCACCGTGCATTTGGACTTTGATATTTTGACATATTTACCTTAATTTTAAACATAAATACTGTACAATCTATTGTAATTTTGTTGTACTATTAAAATATGTTAGCTGAGGATGCAAAGGGGTGAAAGGGAAAGGTCAGAGGGTGTAGTAACACCAAGGTTAGGATTGGTGGAGGTGATAAGGGTGTTGATGGTTTTTCTCTGTAGAGGATTTTGAGTTTTTTTTCCTTCTCTGAAGTGAGAAACTGGAAGAGTTGGGAGTTGAGGGATCTGATGAGGTTAGTTATGTAAGGAAGTTGATGTGGAGCTGTTAGCTGTAAAAACTCCTTAATGTCTTTGATGTTGTCATCAGCGATAAACTGCACTCAGCAAAGATAAAAAGAAAATTATCTTTGCTTACTGCCCTGTCTTTCTCACACCTGAAGAAGGCTCCACAGCCGAAACATTGTGATTCTTTATTTCTCTTTTCAGCAGGAATAGTCCTTTACTTGTTCCTTTGCAGCCTACGCATGCTGACGCAGCTACTCACCCGATATCTAACATTCCTATAATCACAACTATGAATGTCCACTTTGGGTATTTTTTCGATGATTATTTATTATTATTATTTATTCTGTCATTGAAGCATATTTTATGTCATACTGAAGTGTCATAATCACTGAAAAAATATTTTTTTCATTTAGAAAGTAAGAAAATGATAAATCACTAGGAATTGCATTTAGCCTGTTCTGATCTAGATTTTCGAAATACTTTAACATGCCATGTTCACAATGTCACAACTCATAAATGAAACAGTGAATTGTTGTAATTACAAAAGTACATAGTGTCGGGACATTGAGATGTTTTGGTAATGAGGATGGAGGGACATGCAATGTTCACAGGGTCAAATTTATAAAACGCTACAGTAAAATTTCTTGTATTTCGGGATTATGAGAGCCTGTTACATTGTGTCTCACACCTCAGTGTCAGAATTTTGAGACATTTTTATAACCAGGGGTAGGTTCATAGCGATAAGCAGAAAGTGCGATCATCCTTTGCTCATCCTCGGTTAACCATATATTCTCATATGCCATGTTCTGAATGTCCCATTTAAAACTGCTATATTAAAATTGAGACTTTTTATGATCAGAAGGCAAGGTTGTGGTAAATATGCATAAAGTGCAAGTGAACTTATGTTTTGCCTTTGTCTTGTTATTGTGAGTTTTGAAAATTGGTTTTCGATTTTCTGAAATGTGTTTCACACAAAAATGCAATTTGGATAGTCACTACTTATATATTCCCCTTTACTGAGGATATGTACAGTAATCCATCCCGATTAGTACTTTTAAAAATTACTGTAGAGAGCCATCAGAAAGGGAATGAAAACTTGCATTAAACAAAATCAAGCTGCATGTAATCATCCATAGTGATACATTTTGTAAGACAAGACAAGAAGAAAGACACTGCTGGGATTTGAATGCAGAATCTCCTGTTTAATAGGAAAACACTTTAACCAAATCAGCCAAGATGCTGTCAGAGTATTAACATCATGTCTGCATAAGTGATTACAGCTGACTATCGCTGGAGGACAGTTCACTGTGAACAAGTCAGCCTGCATAATGAGGGGAAGAGACCAGCCTCTGTGATGCACTATAGAGTTACACTAACCTTCTATCCAACTGTTCTATGCTGCATTCTACCCTAATGGTAAATATTGATTTCCGTGCGTGTAATATTCATTTTTTTGTCAAATATTATCAAGCACAAATTTTGTTGTTGAAAATAAGCCTTGTGGTTTTCAATGTTGTGATCCTTTTCCCCCACTGTCACCCAAATTGATACACTGTGCTTTGACAATTCTTCAGGCGATATTGTTTAGAGGAGCTTAGTAGAATTAGTTTGCGTATATAAAGTATTTCTTTTCCCTTTAATCCTTTAAAACATATTACATTTTCAAAATAATGTATCTTTCTTCCTACTAATTGTAGCGGCAATGCTTGTTAATAAGACAGAATTAAGTGTTGCTGTGCTTTCCCAAATGAGGCCCCATCTCTCTCTTCATCTCTGTGGTGCAGCCACAGAGAAGCTATTCAGGCAGGCTGATTTAAAGATGTTTTCTTTTGATAAGGGACAGCTCCCAAATGGGGATGCATTTAGCTAAGTCTGGCTATCATGATCAATGGGCATCCATTGGCGCCTATCTGTCTAGGGAGTGCCAGATGGACATCTGGACTGCATTCCTAAGTGTCAGGAGTAAGTGACTCATATCTCACCTTGATCAACCAATCAGGGACTGGTAGGGCCGAGTAACCCACGTGGGTCTCTGATGCCCATGAAACTTTCATCCAATAAACGAGCTGAAGTTCCTCCAGGTAAAAACAGGCAACACAGAGCTCCAAGACTATTCTAAAGGGAATTCAAAGGAGAATTCCAGGGCTGTGAGACAATTCCAGGGCGGGACGGCCCAGGAGCAGAAAGACTCCCAAGGGCAGAACATTCTCGCAGCGCGCCTCCTGACCATCCTGAGACTCAGCCTGGACAACCACGGAACGGCCAGTGTGTCCGAGTGCCAGAACTTTGCTTTGTTCTAAGAGTCGAGAGCGGAGGTTGCCAGAGAGTAACCAAACGATCCACCCGAGGTTAGCACCAGCAGCAGGCCTCGTGAACAGGTCGGAACTGTGGACAGCTGAATCACTATTCAGAACTATCGCTTCATCAGGAACGAACTGGTCTTCTTCCTGACCTGCTGGGACCCACAGTCATCTTTTCTCCTGTGCACAAACTTCGCTAGTTTCATCCAAAACTAACTAGCTGGTCTTCAGAGAGCATCAGCAGCGCAACGTCGTGTGATCCACTGTCCCAGCCTGAGGAACAGACAGTCAGCCCGTCTCTCAATAATAATAATACGGTGTGGGATCTCCTGTCCCAACCTGAGGAACAGACAGGAGTGAGCCAGTCTCTCAATAATAATAATACAGTGTGTGACTTCCTTTCCCAGCCTGAGGAAAAGACAGTGAGCCTGTCTCTCAATAATAATAATACAGTGTGTCATTTCCTGCCCCAGCCAGAGGAACAGACAGTGAACATGTCTCTCAACAATAATATAAATAAACTGTGTGATCTCCTGTCCCAGCCTGTGGAACAGACAGTGAGCCTGTCTCTCAATAATAATAAAACAGTTTTTGATCTCCTGTCCCAGCCTGGGGAACAGACACTAAACCTGTCTCTCAATAATAATAATCCAGTGTGTGATCTCCTGTCTTAGCCTGAGGAACAGACAGTGATCCTGTCTCTCAATAATAATAATCCAGTGTGGAATATCCTGCCCCAGTCTGAGGAACAGACAGTGATCATGTCTCTCAACAATAATATTAATAAACTGTGTGATCTCCTGTCCCTGTCTGAGGAACAGACAGTGAGCCTCTATCTCAATAATAATAATAATACATTGTGTGATCTCCTGTCCCAGCCTGGGGAACAGACAGTGAGCCTGTCTCTCAATAATAATAATACAGTGTGTGATCTTCTGTCCCAGTCTGGGGAATTGAAAGTGAGCCTGTCTCTCAGTAATAATAATATAGTGTGTGATCCACTGTCCCATCTTGAGGAACAGACAGGAGTGAGCCAGTCTCTCAATAATAATAAAGCAGATTATCATCTCCTGTCCCAGCCTAAGGAACAGTCAAGAAAGAGCAAGTCTCTCGATAATAATAATACAGTGTGTGATCTCCTGTCCAAATCTGAGGAACAGACAGTGAGCCTGTCTCTCAATAATAATAATACAGTTTTTGATCTCCTGTCCCAGCATGAGGAACACTGAGCCTGTCTCTCATTACTAATAATACATTGTGTCATTTCCTGCCAAAGCCAGAGGAACAGACAGTGAGCATGTCTCTCAACAATAATATTAATAAACCGTGTGATCTCCTGTCCCAGTCGGAGGAACAGACAGTGAACCTATCTCTCAATAATAAAAATACAGAGTGTGATCTCCTGTCCCAGCATGAGGAACAGACAGTGAGCCTGTCTCTCAATAATAATAATAATAAAGTGTGATCTCCTGTCCCAGCCTGAGGAACAGTGAGCCTGTCTATCAATAATAATAATACAGTGTGTGATCTCCTGTCCCAGCCTGAGGAACAGACAGTGAACCTGTCTCTCAATAATAATAATAATAATACAGTGTGTGACCTCCTGTCCCAGCCTGAGGAAGAGACAGTGAGCCTGTCTCTCAATAAAAATAATACAGTGTGTGATCTCCTGTCCCAGCATGAGGAACAGACAGTGAGCTTGTCTCTCAATAATAATACAGTGTGTGATCTTCTGTCCCAGTCTGGGGAATAGAAAGTGAGCCTGTCTCTCAGTTATAATAATATAGTATGTGATCCACTGTCCCAGCCTGAGGAACAGACAGTCAGCCCGTCTCTCAATAATAATACAGTGTGTGATCTCCTGTCCCAACCTGAGGAACAGACAGGAGTGAGCCAGTCTCTCAATAATAATAAAGCAGATTATGATCTCCTGTCCCAGCCTAAGGAACAGTCAGGAAAGAGCAGGTCTCTCGATAATAATAATACAGTGTGTGATCTCCTGTCCCAGCCTGAGGAACAGACAGTGAACCTGTCTCTCAATAATAATAATACAGTGTATGACTTCCTGTCCTAGCCTGAGGAACAGACAGTGAGCCTGTCTCTCAATAATAATAATACAGTGTGATCTACTGTCCCAGCCTGAGGAACAGTGAGCCTGTCTCTCAATAATATTAATACAATGTGTGATCTCCTGTCCCAGCGTGAGGAACAGACAGTGAGCCTGTCTCTCAATAATAATAATAATAATACAGTGTGTGACTTCCTGTCCTAGCCTGAGGAACAGACAGTGAGCCTGTCTCTCAATAATAATAATACAGTGTGTGACCTCCTCTCCCAGCCAGAGGAACAGTGAGCTTGTCTCTCAATAATAATAATACAGTGTGTGACCTCCTCTCCCAGCCTGGGGAACAGTGAGCCAGACTCTCAATAATAATAATACAGTGTGATCTCCTGTCCCAGCCTGAGGAACAGTGAGCTTGTCTCTCAATAATAATAATGCAGTGTGTGATCTCCTTTCCCAGCATTAGGAACAGACAGTGAACCTCTCTCTCAGTAATAAAAATACATACAGTGAGCCTGTCTCTCAATAATAATAATTCAGTATGTCATCTCCTGTCCCACCCTGAGGAACAGTGAGCCTGTCTCTCAATAATAAAAATACAGTGTGTGATCTCCTGTCCCAGCCTGAGGAACAGACAGTGAGCCTGTCTCTCAATAATAATAATAATAATAATAATAATAATAATAATAATACAGTTGTAGTGTGCTCTCACGAGGCACCAGTTCTGTAGGGTTTGGGCATTTACTGGGACAATTATTAATTGTAGCAGTAAATAATAAAATGATTCTTTTAATGGCCTTAGAATCCAACCATGCGATATAACTCAAACAACGCATACACACAGGTACTAATACACGAGGAAATATTTATTAATAAAATATTTATACATAAAATATTTATACATAAAATATGCATGTAAACCTAACAGATCTTATCGAGAGGGTTATCAGAATACAAAAGGTATATATTCAATCAGTTACGAAGAGTTACATATATCAAGAGGACATACGTTCAGTATATCATTCATTTAGACCGTTTCGTAAATTAACTTGGTTATAACTTCTACATTAGATACTCAAAACAAGTACATAACTCTTAGGAATTAAATTGATATCAACTGGTTGGAATAACAATTGAATTCTCGAGCTGTGATGCAGTGCAGTTGAATGCTCATCCAATCTCTGGGGATGTAGATATCCTGCGGGCTCTCTGGCTCCGTGCCAGGCTGTGCTGTGTGGCTTGCGACGGTGCGCTGCTGATGCTCACTGACCGGCTAGTTAGTGTTGGCTTTAACTAGCAAAGTTTGTGCACAGGAGAAAAGATGAGTGTGGGTCCCAGCAGGTGAGGAAGAATACCGGTTCATTCCTGATGAAGCGCTAGTTCTGAATAGTGATTCAGCTGTCCACAGTTCTGACCTGTTCACGAGGCTTGCTGCTGGTGCTAACCTCGTGTGGATCCTCTGGTTACTCTCTGGTAACCTCCGCTCTAGACTCTTAAAATAGAGGAAAGTTCTGGCACTCTGACACACCGGCCGTTCCGTGGTTGTCCGGGCTGAGTCTCAGGATGGTCAGGAGGTGCGCTGCGAGAATGTCCTGCCCTTGGGAGCCTTTCTGCACCTGGGCTGTCCTGCCCTGGAACTGTCTCGCACCCCTGGAGTTCTCCTTTGAATAGTTCTGTGTTGCCTGTTTTTACCTGGAGGAACTTCAGCTCGTTCATTGGCTGAAAGTTTCGTTGGCATCAGAGACCCACGTGGGTTACTCGGCCCTACCAGTCCCTGATTGGTTGATCAAGGTGAGATATGAGTCACTTACTCCTGACACTTAGGAATGCAGTCCAGATATCCATCTGGCACTCCCTAGACAGATAGGCGCCAATGGATGACCATTGATCATGATAGCCAGTCTTAGCTAAGTGCATCCCCATTTGGGAGCTGTCTCTTATCAATAGAAAACATCTTTAAATCAGCCTGCATGAATAGCTTCACATTGGCTGCACTACATAGATGAACAGAGAGATGGGGCCTCATTTGGGAAAGCACAGCAACACTTAATTCTGTCTTATTAACAAGCATTGCCGCTACAAGTGAAAGACTGAAGTGAAATAGAGTGGGGACGAAGGCAGTGAAGAGAGAGAACGTGGGAAGAAGAGAAAAACGCAAGGGAAAAAAGCAACGTCGTAAAAGAGGTGACAGAGCTGTCCTCTCTATAAGAAAGGTGCCATTGAGCCCTGCTCTCGCTTACGGCCACACCCCCTTGAGCAGGCCCTCTGACGTCACAGGGGCCGTGGTCAGCGTGAGAGCAGGAAGAAGGAGAGGAATAGACCATTTGTTTGTCTCAAGTAAGACTTTGTTTTTTGTGAATTTTTGTGGTTTTTTGTGAATTTTTGGTTGATTTTTGAAGCCCTCCCCTTCAGCCTAGCGCTGTTTGGGGAGGGGAGAGACTTTTGGTTTTTTGTTGTTGCTTTTTTGTTGCTTTCTGAGTCCTGTTTGTGTTTTAATGGAAGGAAAAAACATGGAGGCAGAGAATGTTATTGTAGTGGAGGAGGAGAGTGGTGTAGGAAAGAGAAGGATGAGGAATTCGGATCGACCCCCCCGGCGGGTTTTTGCAAGGGCGCATACTGTTGTGGTGGATGTGAGCGGTGTGGAGAAACCATCTGCGGGTGCTATTATCGCAGCGGTGCATGGCGTCTGTGGGGAGGGCTCTCTTTTTGCCTGCCGCCCCCAGACGCCAAAAGAGTTTGAACTGACTCTGTACTCAAAAGAACACGCAGACCCTGCCGCTGGCTGGAGCAGAAGGAGGTAGTGGTTTCCTTCCTCCACCTCCCGGCATATATCTCAGACGAGACTATCAAGGAGAAGCTGAGTAGCTGGGGGGTGAGAGTGATTTCGGACATCAGGATGCGCCACTACCCTGGGACCACCATTGCTGATGGCATGTAGCCTCGTTGCCATACAGCACCCGCTTCGCCACGGCAGAGGGGGAGCAGTACTTCAGGGCACATTGCCAAGGACTGCCCCGAGTTCCTCTGCTATGAGTGCAGACAGCCCGGCCACCGCGCCAGGAACTGCACCGCTGCCAAGTGCCCGGACTGCCTCCATGCGCTCATGAGCTGCAACTGCGAGCCGGAGCCGGAAGATCCAGCCGGAGCAGGAGCAGCTGCCCGCAACGCCGAGGGGGTTGAAGATGGACTACGAGTGGCCGCTGCAGCTGAGCATGGAGAGTTGCCAGCAGCGGCGCCCCAGGACCCCAGTGAGCCAGCAACGCCCCAGCCGGTGATGGGGGAGAGGCAGAGGGAGGCCTCTCCAATCCTGGGTACAGCGCAGCAGAAAGGAGCCGGGGACCAGCCAGAGTCTCCACCAGCAGGGGCGCCCCGTTGCCCTAACAATCCTGCTGCATCCCACTCTGTGCCGCAAGAGAAGCAGAGGGAGGTTGCTCCACAACATGCGCCGGTGCAGCGTGGTGCAGCTGAGATCCTACGGGCACCACCACCACCAGAGGCGGCCCCTCAGCGTACCAGTGGGCTTTTGACACCCCAGCCTGTGCAGGAAGAGAGGCAGAGGGAGGAGGGGACGGCACCAGCACCACCACCACCATCACCGTCAGCGGTTCCCCAGCTTACTAGTGAGCCAGCAGGGCCCTCTTCTGGGTCCAGGCATGAGAAGCCTGCTGGGGTCAGCAAAGGCGCTGCTGTGAGGCGTGTGACCAAGCGGCAGCGGCAACAGCGAAAAGACCCTGGCAAGGTGGACATAGGCCCAGACGAAAAGACGCCCGAGGACCCAGAGGAGCCTGAGGGGAAGCGCCCGGTTGCCCTGCAGCGGCCACAAGACACCGGCCTGCCAAGTGAGGGAGCCTCTTCAATACTCGGTCAGGCACCGTTGGCAGAGACTGAAGAAGGGGAGTTGGATATGGTCGTGGGAGGAGAGGTAGGGGAAGTGGTGGAAGTAGGAATGGAGGATGGGTGTCTGGAGATGGATGGGGCAGGGACGGAGGAGGGGTATTACAGGACATGAAGATGGAGGGGGAAGGGGAGGTGGTGGAGATGGATGGGGTGGAGAGGGAGGACAGGGAGGAGGGGGAGGGGAGTGGGCAAGCCGGGGTACAACCGCCTGGGCCCTCGAAGGCTGGGATCCAGTGGCACCACGTCAGGCCTCAGCCCAACCTGAAGCCCAGTTCAAGAGTTGTCCGCAGACCCATCCCTGATGTCTCTGCGGTGGCGGAGACAGGAGGTGGGGAGGAAGCGGCAAGAGTTGGCAATGAGAATGTGGCAGAAAGGGCGGGGGAACTGTCGCGCGGGCCGGAGAATTAATTTCACTCTTATGGCCATATGCGTGATGGCAACTTTCGCCTCTTTAAACGCCAACGGGCTGAGGGACTGAGCAAAGCTGGGGGCAGTGTTAGCTCTGCTGGGGCGGACGGATGTTGTCTGCCTCCAGGAGACCTTCTGGGACGAGGAGTGTGTCCGGAAGGTGCGAGCAGAGTGGGACGGGGAGCTGTTTTACAGCAACGCCTCCAGCCTGTGCAGGAGGGGGGTGGCTGTGCTGGTGAGGGGGGGAGTGTACGAGAGCGTAAGGCTCCTGCACCGCGACACGGAGGGCCGGCTCCTGCAGGTCTGTCTTGGGTTTCCTGGACAGTCCGTGCTGCTGAGCAACATCTACGCCCACAATGGGGAAGCTGAGCGGCTCGCCTTCTTCAAGCAGCTGGAGGCGAGCTGCTTTCAGCAGCCAGGGCTGGTCATCGGAGATTTTAACTGTGCACTGAGTGCGCTCGATGTCGCGGTTGGGATGACCTTTAAGAGCAGCGCTGCTCGCAGCTTCCTGGAGCGCAGTGCGGAAGCTCACTGGTTCGTGGATGCGTGGCGTCAGGCTTATGGTGCACGGAGGGACTTTTCTCGGCGGCAGGTCGTCGAAGGTGTCTTGAGACAGAGCCGGATCGACCTGTTGCAGGGGCACATGAGTCTCTTCCCGTGCCTGAGCCGGATGCACTATGTGTTCACGACCCTGAGCAACCATGCTGTGCTTCACTTCTCTCTAGCAGGGGCACAGGAGGACCGGGGCCCCGGCCTCTGGTGCTTTAATAAGGTCAGAAAAGCTGGTCTGGTGGGATAATCTCAAATACGCCATCAAAGAGTTCAGTATCTCGTATGGCCTGTCCCGGGGGCGGGAGAAGGCCAGGCGGGAGAGAGAGCTTCGGGCTCGGATCACCTCAGAGCTCGGGCTCCTGGCAGATCACGGCGGGGGCTGCGAGCTCTTGCTGGAGCTGAGGGGTGAGCTGCAAGCCCTGGAGGAGGAGAAGTGGAGAGGAGCCAGGGTGCGCAGCAGAGCCCAGTATCTGGCTGAGGGCGAGAAGAGCACGAGGTTCTTCTTCGTCCTGGAGGAGGAGAGGCAGCGCAGCTCCTTCATCAAGGAGCTGGTGGGAGAGGACGGTGTGCGGCTCTCTGCCCCTGAGGCCGTTAGGAATGAGGTGTTTTCTTTTTATAGCGCCTTGTTCCGGTCCGAATGGGTGGATGAGCAGCAGACCCAGGCCATGCTGGCCAGGGTGAGTACCTGCCTGTCACAGAGCGATCGTGAGCTCTCTGACAGTGCGCTGAACTTGGAGGAAGTGCTTGAGGCACTTCGGGGCTCGTCTCCTAACAAGAGCCCAGGGTGGGACGGGCTCTCCTCCGAGCTCTACAGACACTTTCAGCAGTCCCAGGGGCCCCTCCTTCTGGAGGTGTTCCAGGAGATTGCCAGGACCGGCGCTCTGACCCCATCTATGAGAAGGGGGGTGATCTCTCGTCTACAAAAAGCAGGGGGATCCCTCCCTTTTGAAAAACTTTCGCCTGATCAGCCTGTTGAACTCGGACTATAAGATCCTAACTCGTGTTCTCTCCCTCAGGCTCAGGAAGGTTCTGCCCAGGATCCTGTCGCCTTCGCAGACCTACTGCGTCAAGGGGAGAGACATCGCGGACACGGTGTGCTCCATCAGAGATGTCGTGGACCTTATGTGGGAGCAGCCGAAGGGCGGATACGTCCTGAAACTGGACCAGGAGATGGCCTTCGACAGTGTGGAGCATTCCTTCCTGTTTGAGGTCTTGAAGAGCTTCGGCTTCTGCGAGGCCTTCATCTCCTGGGTGAGGCTCGTGTACAAGGGGATCATGAGCTGTGTCAAGGTGAACGGTTCCCTCACGAGCTTCTTTCCAGTGACCAGGTCAGTGCAGCAGGGCTGCCCTCTGTCAGCTCTGCTCTACTCCTTAGTGGCTGAGCCCCTGGGTCTGGCGATCCCCAGTAAGGAGGGGGTGTGCGGTGTCACCTTGCCTGGGGGCACCGCCACCTCGTTGATATACCAATATGCTGACGACACCACACTGACGTTGGCAGAGGTGGCAGAGATCTCGGCCATTTTGGAGGTGGTGCAGGCCTCCTGCGCTGCCTCGGGCGCCAAGGTAAACTTGGAGAAGTCTGAGGTCATGCCAGTGGGGAGGGCAGACCCTGCCCCGCTCCTCGGCTACCCTTTCAGGGTGGAGACGGGTCACCTGAAGGTCCTTGGCGTCTACATTAGCGCTGATGAGCAGGCCACTGGGCTTCTCCTGTGGAAGGAGAAGCTCATTAAGATGAGGGCCAGGCTAAATCAGTGGAGACACAGGTCCCTGACCCTAAAGGGAAGGGTCCTGCTCGTTAACACACTGTGCCTGTGCCTCTTGTGGTACCCAGTGTCTGTGATGCCTCTTCCTGAATGGGTAGAGAACGAGATTAGGCAACTTGTGGTGGGATTCGTGTGGGAGGGGAAGCCTCCACGGGTTGCTCATGACACCCTCATTGGGGAAATCTCCAGGGGTGGGCTGAAGCTGTGTGATGTAGGCCTGAAGCTGAAAAGCTTTAGGCTGAAAGTAGTGAAGAAATTCCTTGACCTGGATAATGTCGGCATTTGGAAGATTTTTTATGGTACGCTACCTCGATGACTTGTGGGGGCTTGGGGCAGGAGACCCTCCTGATGAGGCTGACTCCGGGGCTGGTAAAACATCTGCCCCCCTTTTACATGGAGGTCCTGCTGGCGTGGGGGGAGTTCATGTCCCAGCATGTCTCCTACACGCCGGAGACCCGGGCCCAGCTTCTGGAGCAGCCTCTGTTCCTCAACCCCCTGCTGGGGTCTCGATGGAACAGGCGGCTCTACGAGGCTGGCATATCCAAGGTCAAGGATCTTCTTTATGAAGTAAAGGACAGTTTTCTGCCCACCCAGGCTATTGTCGATGCTGTCCGAGAGGTCGACAACAAGCTGCCTGTCAGTAAGATCCATCAGGATTACGAGCAGCTCAAACTCGGACTCCCGGACAGTTGGCTGGAGAAGCTCCGTCCACAAGACGGGGCAGCAGGCCCAGCCTGGCTGGAGCTGAGGGTGAAGTGGGGGGACCGTGGGGTGGACCTCCTGGAGTGCACCACCAGCATGTTCTACAGGCTGATGGTGGCGAAATGGTTCAGTGTGCCAATCTCTGAGGAGTTCTGTGGTAAGATCTTCCGCCACCTCGAGCCGACATGGATCTGGGCATGTCTGAGGCTGCCTTTCCTGCCCTAGAGATGCAAGCAGCTGGACTTCATCCGTCACAACTGCGTTTTCACCAAGATGGTACTGCAGCGCTTCCATGCTGAGGAGGACTCCCTCTGCCCTGTGTGCAGGAAGTGGACGGAGGGGCTGCTGCACCTCTTTTTTTTCAGTTGTGATGGATTGAAGGATTTGAGGACGTGCTTGACGGATCTGCTGGATGGCCTGTTTCGCGCTGTCCGAGGAGCTGTTCTTGACTTTCTCATTAAAAATAAGCTTACGTATTTTAATTCAACGTGATTACTTTTCGCTCTCGATAAAATACGTGTGATTTTGGGGCAGGGGGATATGGTGGGGCATTCTAAAACATCACAACCATTTGAAAACTGTCTTGAGCTATGTAGGCATGGTTACGGATTTGGAGTTTATGCTTAAATGAGCCGACTTGCCGGTTTTGAAGTGTGACACCTTAGCTGTCAGGCCCCGATATTGACTGCTGCGAAGATGGCTTCTTTGAGTAGTGAATCATCGGATTCCTCTGCTATGCAAACTGAAGAGGTAAGTTGCTAAAATATTTTTTCTGATAATGGAATTGTTGTTTCAATCTGCGCTTAGCGTATATCATTTTCAACACTTCGTCTTCTTTTTAGCAAAAGCTGACCCCGCACTCAGTGGTGTGTGACAGTGGCTGTCATGTGAGCACGTACGGGGAATCTGGTGTTGGTGAACCGTCAACGACTGATGATAAAGAGTCGCTACAAATAGTCAATATTAAACCGCGGCGAGTTTGGAGGAAACGAAAAACTCGAACACAAAAGAGGCATTAAAATGGTAAATAGTTTAGGTAAAAAGCATGCCTATTTATTTTGTTAAGCCTTCCTTTTCTTTTTTCCTTTAATAGAATAACGAAGAGGTCGACGCATCAATCTTCTAACTACCATCGAGCTTGAATGTTTCGTGTCTGTGCATATGTATTCGCCAAAATGTTAATAATGATGATGTTCAACTTAGTTTAGCTAATGATGGCTCTAATGAGCCTGATGCTATGGATCAGATTGTAAAGTCAGTGGAATGTTGCATCTTCAGCCATTGTTTAAAGGGGGTTCTGATTGATGAATGCGAGGCCTGTTTGATTAATCATCCAGGTCAACGGGGTCACACATGCCTGGTTGACGGGTGCGCGGATGGGTACGAAGATGTGTCGTTTGCTGCGTTAGAAATTTATAAGTCTCTCAGTTTAGCCCAAATTTTATCGGCTGTTCTGTACATCGCCAGGGGCCTGGGTGCCTATACCATTACAAATCATACTGAGCGGAGTATAAAACACTTGCTGAGAAACATAATTGACAACCGATCGCCATATGAGTGTGTACGCTCCTTACTTGAAAAGGTAGATGGAAAAATACTAGACGTGACTTTTGGTGCATTGCAAAAGAAACATTATACTTATTTTTACACAAGAGAAAAAAAGATCTATGTAAAACCATGGCTGTGTTTTAGAGACGGGTGAGCCATCGTCCAAAGAATGAAGAATTCCGAATATATACGTTAGAATTCTTACAAAGAGTTCTTTACACCCTTCTTTCTGCAAAGCTTGAAAATAAAATCAATAAACAGAATGCTCATGTCCTTGAATTTGTTAAAGAGATAGATGTGTATGTAAAGAACATGAGTGAAATTACTGTGATTCTGATGTTTTCAGATTAGAATCTGAAGCCTGTCGGATTCAGCGGTGTGTATTCCAAAATACAACGTATTTTATATAGAACCTGTGGTTACACCGTCCCTCTGATCACTCAGGCAAATTTATTTGATCTGTTAGACAGAGTTGCCCAGTTTGGTGTTCATGGCTATAGAAATGGCGAGGGAAAGGGCCTTATGAATGCTTTTTCAGATGCTGCTGAGTTTCTGAACAATGTTGGGGTGATAGCTACAACTGAGTTCTGCACCAACATTTAATTGGTGATTGCAAGCAGTAGTCTGTAACGTGTGTGAAAAGTTCAAAAGTGTATACTGGGATGTTTCCTTTGATGTTTCTGTATTTGAAAACCTACTGATGAAGTAAAGTGGTTCACATTTCACATGTTATTTGTCCTGCGAGTTCTTTCCGTGAGACTTTGTGTGTGTATGTGTGTGTGTGTGTGTGTTTACACACCCTTGCTGTATTTTGAGACTTGCTGTCAGGGTCAACCACACTGTCACCGGACCCTGGCTGCAACAGCCCACACCCCGGGATCTCGCGGCCCACTTTACTCAGTGTGTGTGTGTGTGTGTGTGTGTGAGTGTGTGTGTGTGCGCGCGCGCGCGCTTGATGTTTTTTGAGACATGCTATCAGGGTCAACCAGTCTGACACCTGGCTGCGGCTGGTGCCGCTTACACCCCGGGAACTCGCGGCCCTCACCAGACTCCCCACACACCGCCGTAACGCCCCGATTCCTTAGGGTTATAATAGAGCGCGCTGAAACCTACGGCAGACTTGATCACCTTCCAACCCTCGTCGCTAATACGTGCTTTCATACACTTATTTATAAATTGAGGGGGATGCGATGGTGGGTATTTGGACCCTGAGGCCCAGGGAGTGGAAGGCGGGACAACAACACTCATAATGACACACCATTGGCTCTGGAGGGGGCGGGACATCCACTCGTAATGATGCACCATTAGCCAAAAAGGGGGCAGGACATCTGCCCATGGCGGCCTCCCATTGCCTGAAAAAGGGGGCGTGGTACCTGTCAAAAAGTTTGACGAAAGGTGTCACTTTATTCTACTCCCAGGCCAAAAACAGCCCTCGGCTCATCAACTCAATCCGGAACTCCTGGTCTCACAACCGCATTCCCTCGGTGCTTTCCTACCACCCTAACCCAATTTCTATCCCCAGGACCATCATTAACAATGACTCCATTTTACAGGACGATCCCTCCATCGGTACTCTTTTTTCCCGACCGCCCAATCATCTCTTATCGCTGACCACCACATAAGCTTCTTGTTCACAGCTCCCTCGCACTTGGCACCTTCCCCTGCAACAGCACTCGCTGCATCACTTGCAAATACATATCTAACGACATTCAGGGCATCACAGGACAATTCCGGATTACCCTGACAACATCCTGTATCTCATTTACTGTATCGCTTGCAAAAAATGCCCAGCTATCTACATTTGGGAAACCGAAAGGAGTCTAGGAGAACGCTTCAGAGAACATATTAGGGCTGGGAAGGTTAAAGATTTCTCCAAGCCCATAGTTTTTCTTTTCACCTCAAATGGCCAGGATCTCTCAATGACTGACTTATTTTAATGTAATCTTCTCTATTCTCTTGCAGGTCTTGACTTCATACCTTTCTTCACCTCTCTCCACTTTGCACTTCCTGAGTGGCCTCTCTGCCGCTCCTGCCTCCTCCCCTCTCCCAGCTTTTGTTCTTCTGTGCTATTTAACCTTTGTAACCTGCCCTGTCTTTCTCACACCTGAAGGCTTCACA
Organism: Lepisosteus platostomus; assembly: GCF_059453375.1. NCBI lineage: Eukaryota > Metazoa > Chordata > Actinopteri > Semionotiformes > Lepisosteidae > Lepisosteus > Lepisosteus platostomus. The sequence goes on from NW_028291473.1 coordinate 271,731, forward strand.
GACGAAACGTTGAGTTTTCTCTCTTCTCTTTTCAGTATGGAATAAACCTATTACTTGTTCCTTTGCAGACTACACATGCTGACATAGTTTAGTTCAGGTGGGTAGCTGCTTTAATATACATTTGTAAATGTCAATTTAAAACTGTAAAAATAGTAAGATTATAACTCCACTTTAAAATGTGGCAAGAAATAGACACATGGCAGGCTACACCCTGGAAAGGACACCAGTCCATCACAGGGCAAAGATATAAAAAATAAACATATAGGCAGCACATATCAAGCCTTACAAGAAATCATTAACACCCTCAACACACACCACAGGTCCATTAAACTCAAATACACCAAGCATGGTAGCCTGATAGACTTCCTAGACACCACCACATACAAAGTTTCTTCCTTCAACAACACAGACAAACTGGACATCAAGGTATTTTTCAAAGACACATTCACACGGCTTACTGCACAAGGATAGCTTCCACCCAAAACATACTTTCAAAGGACTGGTAAAATCACAACTCCTACACTTCCACAAAATCTGTACACAACAACAAGACTTTGAGGAAGCCAAATAAACACTCTTCCAAGCTTTATGCCAGAGAAGATACACACAAAGTTTCCTCAAAAATGTGGCACAAACATTTCTAAATAGAAAAACTCCAGATGACAGAAAAATACCCCTCAACACATCATATTTTCAACTCAGCATAAAATCCAACCAAAAACCATGATATTAGAAAACACAAACATACTGAGGGAGCACAAAATCATATCTGCACACAGAAAAAAACAAAAACCTTTAGCATTAATTAGACCAAAGCAAGCTAAAACCTGTACACAACAGATCATATACACCAAGAGCCAAACATTTCATAACAGAAAACAACTATCCAAAACAAAGAAACTAAAGAAATCTTCCAGTTGCAAAGGGCACTCTCAGAAAACAACAATAACGCCATCTACAGCATCCAGTGCAAAAAGTGCGGGGTGACCTATGTGGGGGGAATGGGTAACTCCATCCGAACCCAGCTGACACAACACAGGTACATCAGGAACCACGGGACTGGAAAGCAACCCCAACTGGACAGAGACAGAAAGAAAGAAAAAGGAAAGGGAGTGGATCAAAAGACTTAATACTATCTTTACACAAGACCTGTACATCAGAAAAACCGGGAGGGTTTTAGTCGTTGGAAGGAGAGTCCTCTCCTTGTCCCAGATGGTCCCCTCTCGGATAAAGTCTGGGAGAAGGAGCTTCGTTCCCCTCTCCTAACTAGCCAGATCCTACAGGGACTGGAACTCTTCACCATACTAACACGCAACAAACAGAAGAATAACTGAAACCAATCAGCTATGGAAACTCACACAGCTTGCACAGTCCTACTAGGGAGGAAAACAAAAGACCCTGATTGCCTATTGAGATGTTAATGGTCCATGCATAATCCCCACCAGGGAAAGCAGAAACCCATTCACCAACTGAAACTGCACCTACTCATACAGAAACGTACAGAAGGAACACAGACCATAGAATACAAACTAGCCCCCTAGGAGGAACTACAACACACTGCCCCTTACAAAACAGGATAAAAACAAGCCAGCATGGACACAGTGTTCCAGAACAATGCCTGAAGAAGACCCAGGCAGAAACATAGCGACACACAGAAAGGCAAGATAGTCTTCCTATGGAGCCACAGATTCTACAGAGTTAAAGCTGCCTAACAGTGGAAACCTAACGGTGTCAACAAAGCTTTAGGCATTTAAATGGTAAGTATGGATCAATCCAGAGTTGACAATGCACGCAACCGTATGGTCACCCTCCACACTGCCTACACAACAAACATGTCAGACAGGATACCTTCCACCAAGGAACCAGGATCATCTACAAAATGATCCAAACAGTCCACCATTTACAAAACACAGCAGTTTTATTGGACGGGAGAACCGAGCACCCGCCAGCCTACGACGGAAGACCGAGGAACTCATAAAACCTGCCAAGCCACCTAAACTCACATATCTGAAGCTGGTAAGCAATGCCAAAAATTGGCTTCACACCACACTGCAGATCCTCGAAGAGCACTACGACGAAAATCTGTCATACAACTAGAGGATCTTGAGCTTCCCCACTGGGAGGAAGCTTTCACACTTACTTCCAACTGATCAAAGAAACATTATGGGAGGAAATTGCAGAACACCACCTTTGGACCCTACAGTACACAAACTATCAATACTGGGTTAGGGAAGGACACTCGGGCAGATCAAATTATCACAGCAGTTTTTAAATTCTACAACGACTTCTACTGGAAAGACTGCGAACAAGACCAAGTAAGAGTTAAGTTGTTTTATAAAGTCATTATTTTAGAGCAAGGTATAATTCTGATAAAAATACAATAAACAATATGGTGAAGCTATTGGAGAGAAAATTAAGGCTCGGTTAAGAAACTGAAACAGTCTTGACTTGTTCCTTTACACAAAAGTTATTTATTTTCAAAAGAGACCCATGAGGATTCCTCTGGCGTGCAAGACCTGCCTGAAGACATTTGACCAGTTTCCTCTTCACCTAAAGAGGGTGTGTATGAAATGAGCCTCAGCAGAGGAGATCAGCAAGGTCCTTCTCCAGGCCAGGAAGGACTTGTTGAATCACTTGAGGAATCGGCAGGTCGGGGATTGCAAGAGCATAGGGCTCATGTGTGGTGAGAATGTGAGACTGGCGGAGTCCATGGACTGTTTTATGTGGAATCTTGAAGACACATCAGCAAGGTAAGATATTTAGAATTTATAAGGGTTCTTCTGTTTCATTTCTAACCTTTACCTTTATGTAAGGGTATGTTAAAATGATATACCAGTGGTCCAGATGCCCTGAGCAAGAGGCTGCTGTCCAGGAGGAAGAGATGCCAGAGACTGAAGTGGAAGAGGAAGGGGAAGATGTGAGTTCTGGAGAACTTTCTATTTTTTCCAAATGTATCTTTTGTTTTATACTTGTATTCTAGTTTGTCTTAGAAGTAAAAATGTTTAAATGTGTATTTTGTATTCCTTCTGTCCCCCCAGTTCTTAAAAGCCATCAGCAGGCTTTCAGGAAGATGGTGACCCAGGCTGGACTGGACAGAACGCACTCCCTGGATGCTCCTCACCTGGCTGGGTTTAAACAGGACCTTACCAAGGATCTTGGAGTGGCAGATTGCTCTCAGGAGGTATTTATTTTTTAAAGGCATTTAAAATTGAGCAGTGATATTTCCATAGCACATGTTTTTACTCCTTAGCTTAAAATTCACCCATGTGAAATCTCAGCCATAAACATAGTGACTCTACATTTATCAGGTAGAAAATGTTTCCAGATTCCTGTTTTTATGGATCCATCTGCATCTTCCTTAAACTTTGTAAAGGGCCTATCCAAAACAACAATTATTGTAACCAAATGAAGACCACTGGACTGTCTCACCAAATCATTGCTAATTATATTAAGAACATAAACCATTTTCCGGGCTACATCCTAAATGATATCAGTGTGAAAGTAGAGGATCCCAGCCTGGCTAACCTCATCATCAACTTCCAAAGTATCCTAAAGGATATTCAGAAGAAGAACAGTAAGAATGTTGCCAAGAGATTACTAAAATTAGGTCATTTTCATTATAAAACTTCTTTCAGTTGTACTTTTAATTTGAATACAAAAAAAGTTGATGAGTACGAATTTCTCCCACAGATATAGACAGTTGCAGAGTCCAGAACCAAGTACGAAGGATTGCTGGAAGGTGTTGATGGTTGCAAAGAGAGATGTGTTGCACAGACTGGGCAAGACATCACCTTGCCTGAGCAGCTTCTTGTACTGTATTACCTGCAGGCCTTTCTCCACCTGAAGCACCTGCAGCACCCAGGGGTGGTAAAGAACATGAGAGTAAGGATACTTTCATACAACAAAAGTAATAAATTACATATATGGGATTTTTACAGTTTGGTGTATTCATTTTTATTTTCTCGCTATTACAGTTCGAGAAATGGGTGCAAAGAAAGTGTTGTCTCAACAAGTGGGCACAAAAATGGTCATAATTCCTGTTAAAGAGCACAAAACCTAGAACAGCAGCTGGCTTCCTTTACATTTAGTGAAGAAGGGGAACATGCAAGTTGATGGCTACATTGATATACCCATCCACTCAATTCAGGGTTGTGGTAGAACTGGAACCATCCTGGCAAGCAGTGGATGCAAAGTACTGTATCACTCATAATGTGACACCAGTCCATCACAGAACTCACTCACACCATGGCCAATTTTCATAGAAGCCAATTAAAATCCATGTTAATACCGAACAAAAGACCTCCACCTGCATAGCTCCAATCATGTACAGTATTTAAGAAAATCTGGAATGTACCTTTATTGCATTTTATTTGTGTTTTATCAGCCGTTTCATCTTTACTTCACTAAACTACGCTGTAATGCCCAGGTCAGCAGCTGCGAAAGGAGACGAAGAAGATGGACTGGTCAGCCAATGTATCAACAGTGTCGAAGTGCTAGAGAATTGGAAGCCCAACACAGGACTGCCACCAAATGACATGCAAATTAAAAAGTTGATAAAGTATCAAATCTGGGAAGGCCTGAGCATCACTGACGATCCTGTGAAGGGGAAGAAGTTTGTGACTTCCAGGTGTTTCCAGGAGGGAGAGGTGGTGTGTGATAACAATGGCAAGGTCATCACAAAGACAACTGCTGAAGCTCACAGGGAGAGATGAGATGTCTTTTCTTTTCAGATGAACCTGCACAAAAACTGCATTGATGCTCGTGAAAAACACTGAGCCTGCCTCCTGGATAAGGAGGCAAATCGGAAGATGGATAAATCCATCAAAGAGAAAAGACAATGTAAGGGCTGTAAGAAAGTCATTTATAATCAACGAACAGCCTGTCATAATTCTGTCTGTGACAAAAAGGGACATTGTTGAGGGGAGAAGAGCTCCTCTGTGATTACAGCATTTCCAGGAAATCATTTCAAGGTGAAGGACAAGCTCTGGAGTGGTTGGTTCACTGACCATTTCCAAAAAAGAAACTAAGTAAGTATATTAAAGTTCATATTTTGAAGATATTCATTTTCTTGTACCTTGGAATTAATGTAAAAATTATATTCGTGTTAATTTCTTGAAAATAGCATTTCTCATTCTCATCAGCAAGGATATAAGGAAGGGATATGGGACTGCTAAAAAGATACATGATTTTCAGGAGAGTATAGAAGGCAGATAACTATCCCACTCAATTGTTACTGCAAAGAAATGCCACAGTGTAAACAAAAAGGTGAACCATTCTTGAAATTTATTGACAGAATCTGAATAGCACAGCATTCCCAGACCAGGCACTGGAGTTTCCTGCAGCGTTAGATGGGTAGTTTCTTGGTAAGAGAGAGATCGACAGAGTACTGGACTTCATGAACAACACCTTTCCAATTCATCGAGAACAGAGCCCACAAGATCTAGAGTCTAGAGAACAATTTCTTACAATATTAGTGGTAGTTTCTGAATAGGTTAAGGACAACATAGTTGTAGAGCTATCTTGCAACTTCTTAAAAGTTGTAAAAGTGATTACCATATTGCCAGTGGTTTATATTTAAAACCTAAAGATTTTAAATTGAATCTTTCTTAAACAAAGGACTTTTTTCACAGGAACAGCAGCCTAAATCAGTTGATGACTGTAAATATGTCAAGCTTGTGATAAATTTTAAAGTGCAAAACAAAGTTGTATTGTTTTGGTTTTGTCTTCAACATCATATTAATAGGCATGTTATTTTTAGAGCAGCTGCCTGCCATTCACCACCAGCCAAGATGCCACGAGGTACATGAAATGACCCAGAAGTACTTAATGATACAGAGAAGAGCATATGGGGGGAAAAAAGAAGACAAGAAATATCCATTAACACGTGCATCTAGAAGCCAGAAGACGGGTGATGATCAGCATTTCAAAAGCAGACACTGGAGGTTGAATTCAAGTTTTAACAGTGATTGTCTATGTTTGGCCTCAACACAAATCATATTAATATGCTCACATTATTAATTTGTACAAAGTCTCCAATATTCATTACAGGCGACGTTCCCAGGAGTACACACGACCCAGCCAGAACATGGCTAGCTGACGTGCAGTGGACCTCAGGGAAAGAACTCTTGCCCACACGGATGTCTCTGCTCTGAAAACCACTGGATAAAGGTACATGGCGGTCTGTTCTCAGCTGTTGATTTTGTGAAAAATATTGAATATGAAAGATTGAAGTGTCACTATTCAATGAAGTTCAGACATAAGTATTATATTGAGAAGCTAGATCTGTTCTACTAATAGCTTTAGTACCTCAATATTGTACTGTTTGCTCTGGTTTTCAGACATCAGTCCAAGATTATTGGTGGGTTAATTGATTTCTGGTAAGATTGGCCCCACGTTTGAGTGTGTGTTTACATTTCTATCTGGCATCCTCAAAAGATGGTTTTGTTTCCTTTTCTTAATTGCTCTTGATTACTAGAGTTTATTTGGCATGATACATTTGTGATAAATGCTTTTTCTTTGTGAATAGTCTTATTTTAATGTACATAATGTCAATGAGTTAGTACCTTAAAGAACAAGCAGTAAAAGAAATGACATTTCAGGTTTATTAGCTAAAGTTTTTATAAGTGAACAGATTCCTTTACAGTGCAGAGACCCATCTTTAATATGCTGTGTGTGCTCATAATGGACTTGAAATTTGTTTTTGTCACAATGTAAAGGTATAATAAATAGATAATATACTCTATTTATCAAGACTTGACTATTTTAATTCCATACTTCCATTGACTGCTTTGGAATGCATTCCTTACAATTTTCCTAAATAATAATTGTCTTACAGTGTAGACCTGGGTGACATAACAGGGGTCAGGGCTGTGTTGACTGGAGGTATGTGTAGACTGGCCATTGTCTATGTGAGACTGTGGGGTCACTAGGGGTTCCCCCCCCCCAACACCTGTAACATTGTCAAGTGGTATAATTACCTACAAAAGCTAAAGTTTCCTCCATTAAGGGGTCACTATTTGTTACATTCTGGCGGAACAAGAGACAAGATAAACCTCTCACTGTCACTGACGGAGCAGTCCGGGACACTCTATGCTAGATTGGACTGTTGTCTTTGGAAGATGGGGTCACAGGTGATGAAATAGACCACAATGGCAGTCCTGCCTAGCTGTTATATCACTGACAGACTCACCCAAGTCTGTCAGGGAAAACCAATACTGAGCAACGAGGTAGGGAAGGACAGGTGTTTAAGTAGGATGAGTGTGGTGGTGAATGGGAAAACTGATAGGTGAACTGATGGATAGGGGCTACGCCTACTTCTGCCTCCTCCGTTGCCGGGAGGCAGGGATCGTAACATTACCCCCCCCTCTACGGGCGGCTCCTGACGCCCTAACGGGACGATCCGGGAAGTTAAGGTGGAAGTCTTGGATGAGGTTGGGGTCTAGAATATCCTTCTCCGAGACCCACGAGCGCTCCTCCGGACCGTAGCCTTCCCTACGACGAGATATTGTAGGGATCCACGAGACCATCGGGAATCCAGGATTTTATTGACCGTGTAAGCAGGGAGTCCATCAATTACTCGAGGCGGTGGTTTTTTTTTTTGCGGTTTAGACAGGGTGGATCTGTGAAAGGGTTTAAGGAGGGAAACATGGAAAGTAGGGTGGATCCGAAGGGTAGGAGGCAAGGCCAGTCGGTAAGTCACAGGAGTGATCTGGGCGAGGACACGAAAAGGACCAATGTACGTGGGAGCAAGCTTGCCAGAAGGTTGCTTAAGAGGAAGGTTACGAGTAGATAACCAAACAAACTGACCACGTCGAAGTCTGGGTGGGATACGACGGCGCCGATCAGTCACCTTCTTCCGCTGAGCTGAGGTGCGAAGAAGGGTGGCTTTGGCCTTCCTCCAGAAGGTCTTCAGGTTAGAGATGTAGTCCTGAACCGAAGGTACCTCTGTGTTGGGATGGGAGTCAGGGATAAGAGGAGGTTGATAACCTAAAGCACACTTAAAGGGAGACATGCCGGTAGATGTGGTATACAAAGAATTGTGTGCATACTCTGCCCATGGGAGCAAGGACAACCAATTATCATGGGTAGAGGAGATATAAGTCTGTAAATAGGTCAGCAGTTCCTGATTCATTCGTTCAGTCTGACCGTTGGCCTGAGGGTGATAAGCTGAGGTAAGTGAGACTGAGGCGCCCAGTGACTTACAGAAGGCCCTCCAAAATCGGGAGACAAACTGAGGGCCCCTATCAGAAACAATATCCTTAGGGATGCCATGCAGTCGGAAGATATGTTGTACAAACAATTCCGCTAGTTCTCGAGCTGTAGGTAAGGATGGTAGGGGAATAAAATGGGCAGATTTGGAAAAACGGTCTACCACCACCATAATAGTCGTGTGTCCATGGCTGGGTGGAAGGTCAGTAATAAAATCTACTGAGAGGTGGGTGAGAAGAAGGCACAGGGATGAAGAATCTGTTTTTCTCCATGACGTTGGGAGAGAACAGCACCCACACCATGGCCAGAAGCATCCACTTCGACCACAAAGGGCAAAGTTGGATCAGGGTGTTTTAGGATGGGGGCTGTAGTGAACAGGTGTTTCAGACGCTGAAATGCTTCTCCAGCTTGAGGGGTCCATTTGCCTTGTTTAGGTCCTTTACGGGTCAAAGAGGTTATGGGAGTGACCACCGAGCTGAAGTTTCGAATAAACTTCCTGTAAAAGTTAGCAAAGCCGAGAAATCGTTGAATGTGTTTTAGATTCTTGGGAGTGGGCCAATCAGTAATCGCCGAGACTTTACTCGAATCCATTTCCACCCCCTCCGGCGAGATGACGTACCCTAAAAAGTGAATCCTCGAAGCATGGAAGGTACACTTCTCTAGTTTGACATATAGCTTATTCTTAATGAGCCGGGAGAGTACTTCTCTGACATGGAGAACATGATCCTGGAAGGAATCAGAAAAAATTAATATGTCATCTAGATAAACCAAGACAAATCTTTGTAGGAGATCACGAAAGATGTCATTAATAAAAGATTGAAACACTGCTGGAGCATTAACCAAACCAAAGGGCATGACCAAATATTCGTAATGTCCATGGGTTGTCATAAATGCCGTCTTCCATTCATCCCCCTCCCGAATGCGGATTAGGTTATAGGCCCCTCGTAAATCCAGTTTTGTAAAGAAATGTGTGGGTCATGCTGCTGTAGCCAGGGAAAGCCTAGCACCAGAGGATGTGTTGGGGTCTCAAGGAGATAAAACCAGATGTCTTCCACATGGGTGGCGCCTATCTGCAGGATTATAATTTCCGTTTGCCACCTAATAAGTCCTGGAGATACGGGGGAGCCATCAATAGACTGGACACGAAGAGGGGTAGACACCAGGGTCAAGGGTAGTTTCCAAGCTCGAGCGACGGCGGCGTCTATAAAGTTACCCGCCGCCCCTGAGTCTATAAAAGCAAGAAGAGGTCTCCTTTCATTACCCCAGAATAGTGTAGAAAAAATAAAAAATCCTGAGGAAAGGTGAGGGAATTGAGTATTCTCACTCACCTTAGGAGTCTGAGAAGGTGGGCGGCGCTTCAAGGATGAGTATGCAGCAGGGCAGGCCGCTTTAAAGTGTCCAAATTTCCCACAGTACAGGCAGCGACCCTCTCTTTGGCGCCTCTCACGTTCTTCAGGGGTTACCCGGGTGCGGGCTATTTCCAAAGGTTGTTCTGAGTCGGCAGATCTGAAAGGTGATAGCCGAGGAGCCTCTAGTATAGGGGATCGAGATCTCTCAGCACTCCTATGACGAATTCTGAGTTCTAATTGCCTTACCTGTGAAATAACTTCCTCCAAGGTATTGCCCAATTGCGGCATATTTACCAGATGGTCCTTAATTTCTTCACTGAGTCCTTGACGGAAAAAAAAAATAAGGACCTCATCGTCCCAGTGAGTCTCTGCTGCTGCTACTTGAAAATCAATAGCATAATCATGTACAGACCGATGGCCTTGATGGATGGAGGAGAGGCGGAAGGCAGAGTCTTGACCAACTATGGGACGACAAAAAACCCCCTTAAATTGTTCTAAAAAAAAATCATAATCCTGAATTTCAGGAGCCCCGCGATCAAACAGAGCAATAGCCCATTCCAAAGCGCGGCCGGTTAGCCGTGAAACTATGAAGGCGATCTTGTCCTGAGGAGAAAAAAAAGTCTCCGGGTGAAGCCTGAGAACCAGCGCACACTGTGCTAAAAAGCCCCGACATTTCGTAGGGTTGCCGTCAAACCTGTCAGGTGGAATTAGTGAAAGAGGTCGAGGGGCAGGTGTAGGAGCTGGCGGAGGCGGAGCCGAAGCGGCAGCTCCAGCGTTGCTTCCTCGATTGCCGATGGGCGACATTGCAGACAGGTGCGCAGAGATCTGTTGGACGGAAGCCTGGAGCTGGAGTAAGGCTTGTCCGTGCTGATCCAAAGCCGAGCGAATCTCCTCTTGCTCCACTGTGTCCATGTTAAGTGGCTCAGTATTCTGTTATGGGTTCGGTAATAGGGACCGAACCAGTGAGTGAACCCACTTGCAGGAGCGAACAAAACCAAGTCGTAATCCGAAAGCAAACCGTAATCGTAGGAACGAGCCGAGAGTCCAGGGGAAGCCAGAAATCCGAAAGGGAACGAGTACCGAAGCCGAAGCGAGATCCGAAGTCGTAGTCCGTAGAGCAATCCGAGAATCCAGGGGTAGCCAGTAATCCAAACAGAGCGAAAGTAACCAATCCAAGCCGAGATCCGAAAAGCCGAAGTCCAAAGGGAAAAACCGCAAACCGAAAGCCAAGACGAACACAGAGTAGAAGTAGCGCAACCAGGAAGCTCGAAAGGGAAAACCAATACTGAGCAACGAGGTAGGGAAGGACAGGTGTTTAAGTAGGATGAGACGGGGGTGTGGTGGTGAATGGGAAAACTGATAGGTGAACTGATGGATAGGGGCTACGCCTATTTCTGCCTCCTCCATTGCCGGGAGGCAGAGATCGTAACACTAATGAGTTTTATTGCCCTTGACATCTAACTTACTCCAGCCCCCCTTGTGGAAACAACCCCTAATTACTGTTCATGAGCTCCTGGCCAAACTTGTTCCCAGTGGAACCAACCTGGAGCAGCAGAACAGAGGTTTTTGTTTCTTTAAGTTGTCTGCTGTTGTAAAACAAGTCATCCCTTAGGAATAAAAACTCTCCCTCTAGTCTGGTTGCTATCTCCTTTATTTGCCCTATATTCCCAGGGCAAAGCAGCTGAGTGATCAAAAGCTGAACTGCAAGGAGCTGAATTTCACACTGGGTTACAACAGACCCTGGTGGGAGAATGGGCAGGAGAGGGCCGGTTGTGCTCCTGAACTAGTCCCCTCCTCTCCTACTCTCGTATTTGCATCACAGTCTATAAACTCCAGCCCTATTGCTTTTCTTCCAGTTCATTTTTTTTAATACAGCTCGTGAATTATGTATACTCTTCTGAAGTATCAAGAAAGCACTCTTATGTTTATTTCACGTACAGTATACAACAGACTGCTTGATAGTAACCACAACTCCAATAACATTAACTAGAGGAAGAAACCCAGCTTCTGCTCAAAAGAAAAAAAACATTGAAATCATAAATCTCCAACACTGGCTGGAGACTCTGTGTGTCCGTGCTCAGCGGTTATACAGGACAGGACTCAGCGCGCAGCAGGTGCGGCTCATTGCTCTACGCTCCCCGTGCGGAATGCACGTCTCCTCCTTCCAGACTCGTAACACCGCTGCATACTGTACATCCCTCTTAAATCCCAGAAACACAGAAACTCCGGGGTTTCTGTGAGTCAGTACTGGGTTTCTCTGTTCGAGATTACAAGCAGAAACCAAAAAAGCGCTGAAAGCAGGAAGTTATTTCTGTTCGTAGGCATAAACGTGTAAAAATACATTTTCTGATTCCTAAAACCCTAATAAAATCCATCTAAGTCTCCCTTTCGTTCCCAATGCACATAACTGAATATAAACCAGTCAAGTTCAGGTACTTTTCTGATGTACAGTATCTGAATAGTTCTGGCGCGGCTGTTGTAACAAAGATACTTACGAACTTTTTTTTTCATACGAGCTCTTGCCATTTTTAAAATGAATATTTTTTTGAATTAGCTAAATCACACGAAACACCAGCATCACTTATCGTAAGCATCTGACCAATTACATTGCTGAATGTTAAACCCATTTAGTCTTATATTTATTTTATTTATTTATTTTTATTTATTTTTAACTTGTTTTATTTTTTTTAAATTACACACCTGTTAAAGTAGTCCGGATCGCGGTCACCGAGGACCACTCCTGTCTCCCCAGATGACACTTTTTATTTTTAAGATAAACGCGAGATAAACGTTTGTTTGAAACTGCTCCACAAATTTTCTCACATGCACGTATTCTCCAATATCACCACAACAAAACCATAAAGTTTGTTTCCACAGACATGACACTATTATGCAATAAACCAATAAATTAATGAACTAGCAGAATCCCAAAACACATGGCAACCCGGCAAGCACAGCATGTCAATATCATACATTTTTACCAACAAAACCGCAAAAGCAAAAACCAGCAAATATATATATATCCCATGTTTTTACCTTATTCTGGAGCATGATATATATCCAAAATAACCCAGACTAGTTTATCTCAAGAGCTAGAGACTAGTAAACGTTACTGATTACGAAGTAAATGTTTGAAGAACGAGCGCCAGAAATAAGGCGATTTGATTGGTAAAAATCGCTGTCATTCTTTGTATTTTCAGCCATTCAGAGCCCTTAGGGGGTGAGACTTCCTCTAGAAGCTTCAGGCTGCATTTTTAGCTGTCAATCATTGACTCAGAAGGGATAATCAATCAGTTTTTTATCAGTTTCTTATCAGTGCTCCTTTTTTTCACACCAGAAGGCAACTCTGAGGTTTTTTTTCATTGCATAACAGCAGATAAAGGCTCTCTAGCAGTGTCTTAAGGTTTTTATAGCAATTGCAATGGTTTTTATTCTTATTATTTTCAATATTTTTATGATTTTTTATTATAGGCGTGAAATTTCATTCCAGGTCCAGTCTTCACAAAACATGATGTAGAATTTTTTCTAATTGATCAATTTGTCCCAAATTTTATCCAAGCTAGTAGCCACCTAGAACAAGGTTTTCAAATCATTCCCAGGCCCTTGACATGCATATAGTTGAAAAATCTGACATCTGAAGACCAAAAAACAAAATGTTCGCCAGCTTTTTTTTTTTCATATGTTTGTCTGCTGAGTGGACACATTAAGAAATACAAGACATTTGACTATTCACACTCAAAGCCATGGGGGTTAGCTTCAATTTAAGACCTGAACCAGGCTCCTGCTATGTTCTGCTGCAGAGATATAACAAATGTTTAAGGGGGAGGAAATTCCAGGCAGACATTGGCTAAATATGTCACTGGTAGTAAAAGGTTAAGTATTCTTGCCATTTTTAGCATATTGTAAGTGGATTTTTTGCAAACATTTTATTTTTTAAATCACATGAAACACAATCAACCCCTTGTAACTTCACATTGATAATTCCTGAGCTTTATAACTGTGTATTATTTCTTTTTACCTTGTTTTAATATTTTTTATTATTTTTGCATTTTACAGAGCTTTTTAATATATTGTGAGCATTTTAGTGTCATTTTAAAATAGGACTATCAATGGTCCTGACTTTTAAACCTGTATTTATTCTGACATTATTCTCTCCACCTGCAGATGAGGGAGGTATTTGATTTTAAATTTGTTGATTTGGGGGGAAAATATACATTCATTTCCTTGTATGTATCACCAGTGGGAAACTTGGCATTTTTGGATGAATTGCAATCTTTACTGCAAGGCCTTCAGACTGATATAGAAATGACTGGAGATTTAAATGACACATTTGATAAATCAGACAGGAACAGCATAACATCTAAAATGGCAAAACCCTCTAAAGTACTGAAAAATTTCCGGCACTTTCATAATAAATAAAATTTAATTTAAAGCATAAAATTTGCTTTAAAAAGAAAACCACAATTTTTACGATATCATATTTCACTGATCATACTGATCGACGTTCAGATGAAGATTTTGAGGATTTGAATATCAATGGAGAGTACATTGATTTTGGGACAATGTTTGCATCTGAATAATCCTTCCTCCTGGAAAGAAGGAAAAAAAAAAGTTTTGAGTCTCAGTCTTCAGGATCCCCCCCAAAAAACGTGCAAATTTGTTTCCGATGTATTTTGGATAAGATATAACTCTCATAGAAGATACATTTTATCAGTTGAATGCAGTCGATACTTTCGACTTTTTATATGATGATAGGACCTACATTTAGGGCTCAGTACTGATAACTCTGCTGCTATTGATGGAGTAGAAATATCTGGCAGTTTTTTTTCTGAGGCAAGAAGTCCTAGAACACCTCCTATAAAAATGTTAAGATTCAGAGCAAGAAATATTTTTCCACCTCACCTAATGCTATTGCATTAACGAAGCTGAAGTTGGCTTCTTATTCGCCAGCTGCTGCTTTGCGTTTTTCGTTCCATATTAAATGCTGCTGCTGTGATGTTATGTCATCTTTCGCCTGTAGATGGCTCTCTACAGTCATTTTTAAAAATACTTATCCGGATGTATTACTGTATATTTCCTCAGTAAAGGGGAATATGTAAGTAGAGACTGTCCAAATTGCATTTTTGTATGAAACACATTTCAGAAACACAACTCACAATAAAACAAACTGGCATGTTATACCACGAGTAAATAAGACAAAGGCAAAACGTAAATTCACTGGCACTTTCTGCATATTTTCCACGACCTTGCCTTCTGATCATAAAAAGACTCAAACTCTTGCATTTTACAAGAAATTTTAATATAGCAGTTTTAAATGGGACATTTAGAACATGGTATATGAGACTATATGGTTAACTGAGGATGAGCAGAGGGTGATCGAACCTACCTCCTGGTTATAAAAATGTCTAAAAATTCTGACACAGATGTGTGAGAGACAATGGAAAAGACTATCAAAATCCTGAACTTCAGGACATTGTACTGTACCGTTTTTTTAATACAACCCTCTGAACATGGCATGAGAGAATACATTGTCAAATGGTAAATGCAATGTTTGCTATATTTCTAGGGCCCTCCCTCCCTATTTCTGACATCAAGGTGTGAGACACAATATAAGAGACTGTCAAAATCCTGAACTTCAGGACATTTTATGATACCATTTTAAAAATATGACCCTCTGAGCATGGCATGTGAGAAAATGGCATGTGAGAATGCATTGCGAAAAGATGAATGCAATTTCTGCTGAATTGCTATGGCCCTCCCTCCTGATTACAAACTCGTCTCACAATTCTGACACTGAGGTGTGAGACACAATGTAACAGACACTATTAAATTGTGAAGTACAAGAGATTATACTGTTACATTTTTTTTTAATATTGACCCTCTGGCATGTGAGGACTAAAAATAGCACACATTCTGCGAATTTGCTTTGTCCCTCCTTCCTCGTTACCTAAACATCTTATACCGACACTAAGGTAAATGTCTCTAAATCCAGAAGTTAAGTTGTCAAAGTATATCGGAGTCAACCGATACTGATCAGGTTCTGCTGATGCTGAGCCCGCAGCCTTCACCATAAGGTCCAATTCCCCAAGCCTGCTGACCTTATACAGTGCCTTGCGAAAGTATTCGGCCCCCTTGAACTTTTCAACCTTTTGCCACATTTCAGGCTTCAAACATAAAGATATAAATTTTTTATTTTATGTGAAGAATCACCAACAAGTGGGACACAATTGTGAAGTGGAACGAAATCTATTGGATTTTTGAAACTTTTTTAACTAATAAAAAAATGAAAAGTGGGGCGTGCAAAATTATTCGGCCCCCTTGCGTTAATACTTTGTAGAGCCACCTTTTGCTGCGATTACAGCTGCAAGTCGCTTGGGGTATGTCTCTATCAGTTTTGCACATCGAGAGACTGAAATTCTTGCCCATTCTTCCTTGCAAAACAGCTCGAGCTCAGTGAGGTTGGATGGAGAGCGTTTGTGAACAGCAGTTTTCAGCTCTTTCCACAGATTCTCGATTGGATTCAGGTCTGGACTTTGACTTGGCCATTCAAACACCTGGATACGTTTATTTGTGAACCATTCCTTTGTAGATTTTGCTGTATGTTTGGGATCATTGTCTTGTTGGAAGATAAATCTCCGTCCCAGTTTCAGGTCTTTTGCAGACTCCAACAGGTTTTCATCCAGAATGGTCCTGTATTTGGCTGCATCCATCTTCCCCTCAATTTTAACCATCTTCCCTGTCCCTGCTGAAGAAAAGCAGGCCCAAACCATGATGCTGCCACCACCATGTTTGACAGTGGGGATGGTGTGTTGAGGGTGATGAGCTGTGTTGCTTTTACGCCAAACATATCGTTTTGCATTGTGGCCAAAAAGTTCGATTTTGGTTTCATCTGACCAGAGCACCTTCTTCCACATGTTTGGGGTGTCTCCCAGGTGGCTTGTGGCAAACTTTAGACGAGACTTTTTATGGATATCTTTGAGAAATGGCTTTCTTCTTGCCACTCTTCAATAAAGGCCAGATTTGTGCAGTGTAAGACTGAATGTTGTCCTATGGACAGACTCTCCCACCTCAGCTGTAGTTCTCTGCAGTTCATCCAGAGTGATCATGGGCCTCTTGGCTGCATCTCTGATCAGTCTTCTCCTTTTCTGAGCTGAAAGTTTAGAGGGACGGCCAGGTCTTGGTAGATTTGCAGTGGTCTGATACTCCTTCCATTTCAAGATGATCGCTTGCACAGTGCTCCTTGGGATGTTTGAAGCTTGGGAAATCTTTTTGTATCCAAATCCGGCTTTAAACTTCTCCACAACAGTATTACGGACCTGCTTGGTGTGTTCCTTGGTCTTCATGATGCTCTCTGCGCTTTCAACAGAACCTTGAGACTATCACAGAGCAGGTGCATTTATACAGAGACTTGATTACACACAGGTGGATTCTATTTATCACCATCAGTCATTTAGGACAACATTGGATCATTCAGAGATCCTCGCTGAACTTCTGGAGTGAGTTTGCTGCACTGAAAGTAAAGGGGCCGAATAATTTTGCACGCCCCACTTTTCATTTTTTTATTAGTTAAAAAAGTTTCAAAAATCCAATAGATTTCGTTCCACTTCACAATTGTGTCCCACTTGTTGGTGATTCTTCACATAAAATAAAAAATTTATATCTTTATGTTTGAAGCCTGAAATGTGGCAAAAGGTTGAAAAGTTCAAGGGGGCCGAATACTTTCGCAAGTTACTGTATGTCCATGCCTTTGCAGTATAGAATGAAAAAAACTCCAATAGATATCGGCCACTGTTTGCGATTTTCCTTTAAGATGGAGTGTATCACTTTCACTGAGACCGAGAAGTGTTAAGCTGTACATGAGTCTTTGTGGCTCGGTTGTTAACCAAAAGGGTGGTGGTTTGAGACCTCCGTGGGACGCTATGAGCCTTTTAATGAACACACCCTCTTCACTTCATTTCTCCATGGCCGGTCTTGTACCGCAATCAAATACAGAGCCCGTAGGGGGCAGTAAGCCTGCATATATAGCTCACTGTGTATATAATGAAGAAGCAAAGGTTAGTTTCTCATCTGCATGTTGCAGAGCCTTACGCAACTCATACCAACAGTTGGGGTTTGATCCCTGCACGGGCTATTAGTTGAAAGACCATTGTAAATGACGTGTAACAGATTTATCCAGCTGGCTTTTATGTTTCATACTAAATTGCTATCTTGAAACCAAAATAATTAGAAATATGGAACACAACCGTTGTTCCCCATGAAGGAAAGCTGTTTTACACTGACGTCACTCCTTTTTATTTAATCCAGATTTTAAAAACAACTCCAACCTATCAAAGGAAAATGTTACACAAAAGTTGGAAAGCACACTCTGAATCCATCTGTATATTTGATTTCCGCAATCTGTTCAAGGCTGCCTATGTTAATCGTAAGTGTATAGATGAAACATTTAATATACAGTATTGTTCAGTTTAAATCAAAATGCTTTACTACTACAAGAGAGAAGTATAGTATGGAGGATGCGACAAATGTGTGATTTCTTGGAAGAAAACTACTTTTCTTTGCGTTCGAAATTAATTCGAAACAATTGACACACAAACCCTTTGTCTTTTTTAAAGAGATTATATCTTTAAACAGACAAATGTATAAAATGTGTTTTTTTTACCTAGAGATTTTGGACAGGGGCGATGTATTACTAGTAGAGGCTGCTGACTAACACTGTACTGTCTGGAGATCAGCTCCATTTGCAATAAAAAAACGTGCGTAACAAAGCTGGAGAGCAGCTGAACTTGTGCTCAGTAGTCAGTATGGTGCTGAGGGTTCAATACTGTCGTTGTTGTATTAGCACGAGCTGCACAGGCTCTGAATCAGACCATTTCAATTAGTCTGATCAGTGCAGGACAAGTTAATGTAGAATTATTGCTTTGTCTGTCTCTTGTTTGTATATAAATGGATGTCTCTGATAACTTAATATTAGTTTTTATTTTAGTTTTACGATGTAGGTCATGCGTTGATATATGACATGTCTCATTCCTGATTCAGCTCATGTTCCATAGGAGAGAAGAGATTCCTCCTGTTTCTCGTACAACCATATCAGAACAGAAGCCCATGTCACCCAGCTCTGATTCAAGATCGAGTTGCATCTTCAACATTTTGTTTTTGTTTCTGATCATAATTTTCTTTAGTTATGATCAATATTGAACTTTTTCTAAGTAAAACAAAACTAATCAAACATGCAGGCAGATTTTTGAAAAGTATTAGGAGTTGATAGGGCGCTCCTTCGGAATAGTCGTCAGAAAATGTGAGAAAAGGAAAGTTACGTAAACTCTCACACACAGCATTAAAGACTGGAATCTGATCATAAAAAAACTAGCTGTCTCCCCGTCGGTAATCAAACCCCGGTTTCCCGCGTGACAGGCTGGGACACAAACAACTTTACTAACTAGGAGCGCTTGCTAGCTATTAGGAGGCATTTACTCTTAAATATGTTACTGTTTTGGGTTTCGACTTTAATTTTCCCGATACCAGTTTTTTACAAAAGTAAAGGCACATGGCACATGTGTGGCACATCACGTCCGAGTTTAGTGACAACTACCTCAGAGATTGTAAGCTGGGTAGTTTCAGATCACTTTTTTTTAAAGGTTCAAGCAAACCCGAATACCTTTGTGTAATCGTTTTTCATAAAGTGTCATTGTAATATAGCATGTGCCCTTAATGATTTTCTTGATACGTTATATGTGCTCTTGTTTGTATTGTATGTAGTTTTGTTGTTCAAATAAAACGTAAAAGACACAACTTTCCGGATGCGGCTGCTGTAAAAATAAAATGACATCAAGGGTGCTATACGCAGAGGTCTGAAACCTGCTCCACAGAAGATCTTTATCCAGAGGTGTTAAAGAAGTCGAGATCTCGCCATGAGAGGGGAAGCATCTCAGAAAAAGCAGGTGCAGTCGGTTCCACGGTCATAACGCCACTAATTCGGGCGACAAGAGCAAAACCCACCCGGCTTCCTGCGGGCAAGTAATGAGACAAAGAGACAGTGCACAGCGGGTAGCGTGGCTGAGCGGTCTAAGGCGCTGGATTAAGGCTCCAGTCTCTTCGGGGGCGTGGGTTCAAATCCCACCGCTGCCAGGTGCTTCTGTCGAGACCCCCTTTCAGCTGGCTTCAGACGAAGGGAACTGCTTTTTGGCAGTCCCTCGAGAAACTAAGCAAAGTGTTTAAATATACTTTCTCAGCTTGACATCAAGGCACAAAACAAAAACCTTCTTGCGTCCTCTCAACCCAAAAGCGCTTTGTCACTTTTTGCGTTATGCAGGGAACGATGTCTGCCCAGATCACTTTTGTGTCAATGCAAATCGTAGTGTGCCCTCCGTTTTAATGTTGGCTGTGCTGGCGTGCTGCTTCTGTCTGTGAAACTTGAATGTTCTGCTTCTTCACACCAAATCGTCGGCGGGGGTTGAGCTTGTTAAATCTTTGCGCATAGCGCTCCTTTGGAAGTACTTTGTCCAAGTTCAAAAGCAATCGTGGGATTTACTTCATGCGTGCAAAAAGCATGCCTCGCACGACAGATTTAAATGGGGAATGGAGCCTGCTTCTTGCTGTTTTTCCTGTGGTTGCAGTTACAAAGTTGATCGTGCTTTCACATTCTGTTAACAGTATTCACTGGCTGAGCTTTATCAGTTGGTTCGTAAAGGAATCTCTGCTTCTGTTCCAGAAAAGTCATCTGTAGTGTGTTTTTTTCCGTGCCCATGGCAGTCTTTTAAAGCTGGTAGTAATGGCGGCGAAGTTAATTTTTTATCCTCTTTAAAAGAATAAGGACGGGCTGGGGCGAGCTCCATTTACCACTCTTTCAGCTAACCGCCGAACTCGCGAACTGATTACACTGCAGAGCCACAGGCGCCTCGCTTTTCTCCATTCTCTGGGTTAGGGTGAAAAAATTTTTTTGCTGGTATTAGCTGGCCTGCTGGGAGTACCTCTTCTTCACTGATAAGCAAGATTTGTGTTTCATCTTTCGCAAGCTGTATAGATTTCTTTCAAAACAAGTTGTTCCAGAAAGGAAACGAACACTTGCATTCACCTGAATTAAAAGGCATGGGATTTGCCCATAAGGATAAATTCTGTACAGTAAGACAGGAAGAAAGGCACCGCTGGGAATCGGACCCAGGATCTCCTGTTTACTAAACAGGTGCTTTAGCCAACTAAGCCACGGCGCCGGCAAAGTACTGTCCTTTGACAGCCACTTGGACACGTCTCAACTGCTCTGAGACATCTGCGTTCGGTGTGCACCGAGCCTGCTCGCCTTGCAAGTTGCCTCATTTACATGCGATAGATCCACCACTAAGAGAAAGGATGAGAAATGGCTTTTATCTGTCACTTTTCATGTCAGAGGATCTCAATCTGCTTTCCCTGTACAAGAGGATGTCCAACTCATGTAGCTAAAGACGTAGACGACAGTGCTCCACTGAAATCTTGATCTCACAACCCTCGGCATGACTCCGCTGTGTTCCGCTTTAGACAAAGGGGGGAAAAGACTTCTTTCATCACACGTTTTGCACTGTTTACGGTGTTTGCAGTGCTCTTTCTTAAATGAAAACCAGGAATCGGCACCATATGAGGTGAGACTAGATAATATTGGAACAAGTAGCCTCGCCATTCCATGCGTGACGTGAGCAAAGTGTAATTCCTGTCTTTATAGTGTGCTTGTTAGAGACATAGCTGGCACCCAGAGCGCTTTAAATCCGGGATTCAGCAGCCCAAGACAAGAGAGTTTCCTTCGTCTATGTTTCTTGCGTGAAGGGGGAAAC
Organism: Lepisosteus platostomus; assembly: GCF_059453375.1. Classification (NCBI taxonomy): domain Eukaryota; kingdom Metazoa; phylum Chordata; class Actinopteri; order Semionotiformes; family Lepisosteidae; genus Lepisosteus; species Lepisosteus platostomus. Next base: position 293,086 of record NW_028291473.1, read on the forward strand.
CATGCGTGTGCTGCAAACGATCTTAGTATCGAAGTGCCGTCCCACATAACCGATCCGAACAATCTGCTTTACAGAGGAGCACTGCCGGAGCTTATCGTTGGCAAACTGAAGACCAGGCTGACCTCTTCTGTGACTCTTGAACACTGAGTCTCAAGGTTGTGAATTCAAACTCCACGCTGGCGGGAAATTCCATAGGTAATGATCACATTTTCTTGCATGCTAATCAAAAGAAATATTAAGAAACTTTTCCCGATACCAGTTTTTTACAAAAGTAAAGGCACACGGCACATGTGTGCCACATCACGTCCGAGTTTAGTGACAACTACCTCAGAGATTGTAAGCTGGGTAGTTTCAGATCAGATCACTTTTTTTATCAAAGGTTCAAGCAAACCCGAATACTTTTGCAAGAGACATTTCAGAATCCCAGTCAAATCCAGTAAGATTGCTGGATCCTTTGAATTCGACTGAACTATAGCACAGATCTGCAGTCCACCATTAGAATACTGTGGGTGTGTTGTATAAGCCATACCGCCCAAAATAGTTCTAAAACAGGAGAAGCATCCTCGTTTAGGAATGTGGTATAAAGTGAAATGGTCTGGGAAGAGTCCTACGTTTGAACAGTTCAAAATAGACGTAAAGGGGTATTTACGGACTCTTTCGAAATGTAAGAACGAGCTGTGCGGACCTTATCTTTATTTACCTTGTGTAATCGTTTTTCATAAAGTGTAATTGTATTATAGCATGTGCCCCTGACGATTTTCTTGATACGTTATATGTGCTCTTGTTTGTATTGTATGTAGTTTTGTTGTTCAAATAAAACGTAAAAGACACAACTTTCCGGATGCGGCTGCTGTAAAAATAAAATGACATCAAGGGTGCTGTACGCAGAGGTCTGAAACCTGCTCCACAGAAGATCTTTATCAAGAGGTGTTAAAGAAGTAGAGATCTCGCCATGAGAGGGGAAGCATCTCAGAAAAAGCAGGTGCAGTCGGTTCCACGGTCATAACGCCACTAATTCGGGCGACAAGAGCAAAACCCACCTGGCTTCCTCCGTGCAAGTAATGAGACAAAGAGACAGTGCACAGCGGGTAGCGTGGCCGAGCAGTCTAAGGCGTTGGATTAAGGCTCCAGTCTCTTCGGGGGTGTGGGTTCAAATCCCACCGCTGCCAGGTGCTTCTGTCGAGACCCCCTTTCAGCTGGCTTCAGACGAAGGGAACTGCTTTTTGGCAGTCTCTCGAGAAACTAAGCAAAGTGTTTAAAGATACTTTCTCAGCTTGACATCAAGGCACAAAACAAAAACCTTCTTGCGTCCTCTCAACCCAAAAGCGCTTTGCCAATTTTTGCGTTATGCAGGGAACGACGTCTGCCCAGATCACTTTTGTGTCAATGCAAATCGTAGTGTGCCCTGCGTTTTAATTTTGGCTGTGCTGGCGTGCTGCTTCTGTCTGTGAAACTTGAATGTTCTGCTTCTTCACACCAAATCGTCGGCGGGGGTTGAGCTTGTTAAATCTTTGCGCATAGCGCTCCTTTGGAAGTACTTTGTCCAAGTTCAAAAGCAATCGTGGGATTTACTTCATGCGTGCAAAAAGCATGCCTCGCACGACAGATTTAAATGGGAAATGGAGCCTGCTTTTTGCTGTTTTTCCTGTGGTTGCAGTTACAAAGTTGATCGTGCTTTCACATTCTGTTAACAGTATTCACTGGTGAGCTTTATCAGTTGGTTCGTAAAGGAATCTCTGCTTCGGTTCCAGAAAAGTCATCTGTAGTGTGTTTTTTTCCGTGCCCATGGCAGTCTTTTAAAGCTGGTAGTAATGGCGGCGAAGTTAATTTTTTATCCTCTTTAAAAGAATAAGGACGGGCTGGGGCGAGCTCCATTTACCACTCTTTCAGCTAACCGCCGAACTCGCGAACTGATTACACTGCAGAGCCACAGGCGCCTCGCTTTTCTCCATTCTCTGGGTTAGGGTGAAAAAATTTTTTTGCTGGTATTAGCTGGCCTGCTGGGAGTACCTCTTCTTCACTGATAAGCAAGATTTGTGTTTCATCTTTCGCAAGCTGTATAGATTTCTTTCAAAACAAGTTGTTCCAGAAAGGAAACGAACACTTGCATTCACCTGAATTAAAAGGCATGGGATTTGCCCATAAGGATAAATTCTGTACAGTAAGACAGGAAGAAAGGCACCGCTGGGAATCGGACCCAGGATCTCCTGTTTACTAAACAGGCGCTTTAGCCAACTAAGCCACGGCGCCGGCAAAGTGCTGTCCTTTGACAGCCACTTGGACACGTCTCAACTGCTCTGAGACATCTGCGTTCGGTGTGCACCGAGCCTGCTCGCCTTGCAAGTTGCCTCATTTACATGCGATAGTTCCACCACTAAGAGAAAGGATGAGAAATGGCTTTTATCTGTCACTTTTCATGTCAGAGGATCTCAATCTGCTTTCCCTGTACAAGAGGATGTCCAACTCATGTAGCTAAAGACGTAGACGACAGTGCTCCACTGAAATCTTGATCTCACAACCCTCGGCATGACTCCGCTGTGTTCCGCTTTAGACAAAGGGGGGAAAAGACTTCTTTCATCACACGTTTTGCACTGTTTACGGTGTTTGCAGTGCTCTTTCTTAAATGAAAACCAGGAATCGGCACCATATGAGGTGAGACTAGATAATATTGGAACAAGTAGCCTCGCCATTCCATGCGTGACGTGAGCAAAGTGTAATTCCTGTCTTTATAGTGTGCTTGTTAGAGACATAGCTGGCACCCAGAGCGCTTTAAATCCGGGATTCAGCAGCCCAAGACAAGAGAGTTTCCTTCGTCTATGTTTCTTGCGTGAAGGGGGAAACCATGCGTGTGCTGCAAACGATCTTAGTATCGAAGTGCCGTCCCACATAACCGATCCGAACAATCTGCTTTACAGAGGAGCACTGCCGGAGCTTATCGTTGGCAAACTGAAGACCAGGCTGACCTCTTCTGTGACTCTTGAACACTGAGTCTCAAGGTTGTGAATTCAAACTCCACGCTGGCGGGAAATTCCATAGGTAATGATCACATTTTCTTGCATGCTAATCAAAAGAAATATTAAGAAACTTTTCCCGATACCAGTTTTTTACAAAAGTAAAGGCACACGGCACATGTGTGCCACATCACGTCCGAGTTTAGTGACAACTACCTCAGAGATTGTAAGCTGGGTAGTTTCAGATCAGATCACTTTTTTTATCAAAGGTTCAAGCAAACCCGAATACTTTTGCAAGAGACATTTCAGAATCCCAGTCAAATCCAGTAAGATTGCTGGATCCTTTGAATTCGACTGAACTATAGCACAGATCTGCAGTCCACCATTAGAATACTGTGGGTGTGCTGTATAAGCCATACCGCCCAAAATAGTTCTAAAACAGGAGAAGCATCCTCGTTTAGGAATGTGGTATAAAGTGAAATGGTCTGGGAAGAGTCCTACGTTTGAACAGTTCAAAATAGACGTAAAGGGGTATTTACGGACTCTTTCGAAATGTAAGAACGAGCTGTGCGGACCTTATCTTTATTTACCTTGTGTAATCGTTTTTCATAAAGTGTAATTGTATTATAGCATGTGCCCCTGACGATTTTCTTGATACGTTATATGTGCTCTTGTTTGTATTGTATGTAGTTTTGTTGTTCAAATAAAACGTAAAAGACACAACTTTCCGGATGCGGCTGCTGTAAAAATAAAATGACATCAAGGGTGCTGTACGCAGAGGTCTGAAACCTGCTCCACAGAAGATCTTTATCCAGAGGTGTTAAAGAAGTCGAGATCTCGCCATGAGAGGGGAAGCATCTCAGAAAAAGCAGGTGCAGTCGGTTCCACGGTCATAACGCCACTAATTCGGGTGACAAGAGCAAAACCCACCTGGCTTCCTCCGGGCAAGTAATGAGACAAAGAGACAGTGCCCAGCGGGTAGCGTGGCTGAGCGGTCTAAGGTGCTGGATTAAGGCTCCAGTCTCTTCGGGGGTGTGGGCTTGAATCCCACTGCTGCTAGGAGTTTTTGTGTTACAACCACCAAATGGAGCAATGTGTTAAAAGCTACTTTATCAGCTTAACATCAAAGCAGGGAGAAAAAAGTGCTTCTTCTTCTCAACACAAATTATCGTTTCCACCTTCGGCACGGAAGTTTGTCTACCAAGATCACTTTTGAGTCAGTGCAAATCACAGTGCGCCCTCAATTTTAATGTCGGTTGTGCTCCTTTTTTCTGTGAAACGTTAATGTTCTGCATTTTCAAGTCGAGTCATCCTCAGGGGTAGAGCTGATTATGTCTTTCCGCATAGCGCTCCATCAGAAATAACTTGTCTAAGTTCAAAAGAGATTGTGGGTTTCACTTCAAGCAATCACAAAGCATACCTCACATGTCAGATCTAAATGGGGAATTTGTTGGTTACGAAGCTGAACGTTTTTCCATGTTCTGCTAAAGTATCCACTGGCTTGCCTTTATAAGCAGTCTTGGAAAGATAAGCTGTGCTTCAGGAAAAATCATCAGTACTGTCATTTTATTCTGTGTGTATGGCCGTTATTTAAAGTATATAAAAATCACGAGTTCATAGACTTAATACAATTACACTTCCAAATATCAACGGCACCTTGTAAACCTGTCATTAGAATTCCTTCAATCCAATAGTTTCACTCCAGGGAAAAGGCAGGGAAACATAGAGAATTCTTATTTAAAGACAACATTTGTATTGGATTGCATGTAAGCAGGCACCACTCAGAATTCCTAATATGATTTTGAATTCAGTTTTGCAGTGCTTTAGTGCTTTACTACTTTCAGAGAGTCCTTTATTGACCTTGCTGAAGCAGAGAAGCGACATAATCACAATTGTGACCAGTTTTTCTGCTGTTTCTGGTTAATACTGATTATTATTTTGTATTTTGATTAGTATTTTTCGTAGAGTTCTTCCTCAGCTTTTTAGTTATTTGGTGAGCAAGAACCACTGAGAACGAGTCTGAATCAATCAAGAACACATATGGTACTGCTGTCCTGTGTATTACTGCTTCATCCTAATTGAGCTTTTCAGTGTTGAAGAAGACGTTTCCAATTTCGATTGCTGGTTTCAGAGGATGTGCTACAAGATCACAGATTCATTTGAAAAGATTTGGAGATGCATTGGCTGGGATTCAAACCTGGCTCAATTGCATGAAGGCACCTATACTCAGCAACGAGAGGAAAGGAGAAGGGGCCAGAGGTAGTGTGGCTGAATGGTCTAATATGCTGGATTTTAGGCTCCACTCTCTCAGGGGCGTGGGTTTAAATCCCACTACTGCCCAATGTTTCAAGACCTTACTTCCTGTGATTTGTAATATGGTCAGTAAAAGCACTTTATGTAAGTATCTCTTATGTCAGCGCTACAAGTCACTTACTGCTCCACAGGACCGGGGTTCAATCCCTGGCATCTTCAGGTGTTTTATATAACTGTACTCACATCGAAATCTTCTGTTGAGTGAGAACTCTTTGCTCGTGTTCATGAGAGCCAGGTTTACCTTTTGAATCTCACCCGGGATTTCCTGAGAGATCATTCAGTGAGCGAGTCCTCCCTCTGGACTCCGCACTGAGCTGAAAGCTGCACGAATTCCTCACTGTGTGTCCTGTACTGTTACAGGTGGTCCAGCGTAAATGTGCAGCACAGTGATATGAACAACTTGAATTTTTCTGTATGTGAAGGAAAATGCAAAAGAGCATGTAAAGTATTGATCATATAAAATATTCATGGTACAACTCGAGAAAAAACTGAAGCACAAAACAGCGACTTTTGATGATTACAAGAGATTCAAGAAACACAACCGTCCGCAGATGGGTTCGGATCCTGAACGCTTAAGTCAAAAGAACAAAAGCGAAGTAAACTCTCTTCATTGTCTTATAGTTTATGTAATAAAACAATTTTTTACTTTCTTTATAATTTCTTACTGTTGATAGACGATTTATTGAATTTTAACAGAATCACAATTACAAATATTTGGGGTTAAACTGTTATTCACATACTCTAACAAAGAGAAACGTTAGCCAAACGTTAGCCAATTGTGTGAGCCAATTTCTCAAAACATTAAAAAATAAGTTATAGAAATTGAATTGTTCTACTTTTTAGGCTTGCATAGTCTTATTCATATTTCAGTTAAGCCTTTTCTTCTGTAGTAATTTCATTTGATATTAAAATTAGTCCTGATTTACAAGAATTTTGTAATAAGTTTCAGTTTAGGAAAATCGTGCCCAGAAGCTACCAAAACTGGTAATGTTCACATAATGTGTAATGCCAAAGCAGCAGTTGGGGTGGGAAACAAAAGGCATTTCTTGGTATGAATCCTAAAACTTCATAGATGGCATTCTAGGACTTCTTGCTTCAGATAAAGCTGTCAATACATCATAGATTTCTACTCAAATCAATCAATATTAGCAGTGTTATCACTACCGAACACTAAATATAGATCCTGGCAATAATTCATGAGTTGTTTGTAAGAAAATTGTTTATGGTTTTTTTTAACATATTTTCAATACCAGACAAAAAGTCGAAAGTTTCAATTTCATGCAACTGATGAAATCTCTCTTCAATGGAAGTTATAAGTACAGTACATCCAAAATACTGCGGAATCAATCAAATTTACATGTTTCTTGTGGATCCAGAAGATCATTTTGAGACTCAAAACATGCCTGTCTTTTCTTTTTTCGAGGACGAAGGAGTAGCAGCAGTAGTAGCAGTTATGGCAAGAACGTGTTTAGAGTTCAGGACTTCTCATTTCTAATGCAGAGCCATCGACTCGGAAAGCACCGCCCGCGATAAAAGAAATTGCAGAATTGGTCTGTTCATGCTGCCTACACGCTTTGAATTGCTGGCATTTTCTGCAAGCGTTCCTTTTTGAGGGTTCATGAAATTCCTCACATTTGAGCCAACACTAAAATATTTCATTCGGGGTCGCCTAATTCATAGTGCAAACCGAATCTACAGGGGAATGCTGTGGCACATGAAGCCGTTTGTTATTCTGTTGTGAGGTGTGAGGGGCGGAATGCAAATCGAGTTGGTGAATAGAAAATGAAACAGGAGTCACTTCTTGAGCTACAAATTCCAAAAAGTATGAAAACCTGTGCATTTTAACAGTGCAGAATACTCACAAATTGCACTGAGTTGCTTGCTTTCTTCTGCTGCTTTTATATTTCAGTCATTCACTGTAGCACTGGAACAATTCAAGAGAGGTAAAAGCAGAAGCTGTCAGGAGTGGCATTTGAACCCACGCCTCCATTTGGAGACCAGAACACCCAAGCCAGCTGGAAAGACACATGTCCTTGAGTCTGGCACCTTAGACCACTTGGTCACCCTGACAAGCACAAGCAAGTGTTGTGCTGAATGCACCAGTAGTTGACTAAACTGAGTTTCTTCCCTGAAATTATTTGCTTGCGAAGAGCCAAGTTGCCTTGAATGGATCTTGGAAAACAAATATACGGATGGATTGTTATTCGGTTGTGAGTTTTGAGGGGCGTATTATAAATTGAGTTGGTGAAAAGGCACGTTTTGTTAGTCTGTCGGGAGGTTGCACAAGGTGTTTAGAGGGAGAACTTCTAAAAGGCAGGCTCTCTATGTTTAACATCAAGAAAGATTTTTTTTCTCAATGGAAATGCTCTTTGGCGCTTTCAGCTTTACGTAGGGAACAACGTCTGCCGAGACCACTTTTGAGCCAGTGCAAATGGTAATGTGCCACCAAGTACATTTAATATTGGCTGTGGTAGCGAGCTGCTTTTGTTTGTGAAGCTTTTACTTCTTTAAGCTGAATCATCGGCAGGAGTAGCTTATTAAATCTTTGCTCATAGCACTCCATCAGAAATACCTTGTCCATGTTCAAAAGAGATCAGGGGATTTACTTCATGCTTTCACATGGCATACCTTACACGAAAGATTTAAATGGGGAATTGATTGTGCTTCTTGATGTTGTTCCTGTGGTTGCCTTGGTTACAATGGTGAACGTTCTTCCACGTTCTGCTAGAGTATCCACTGGGTGGGCTTCATCAATTGGCTCGATAAGTCATCAGTGCTCCGTCTCCAGAAAAATAATCAGAACTGTCTTTTTTCTGTGCACATGACCGTCTTTTAAAACATATAAAATCACAAGTTCATTGATTTCTCCAAATAACAACAATACATTTTAACCCTTCAATCCAATAGTTTTACTCCAAGTAAAAAGCATCGCAATATATAGAGAGATGATATTCAAAGATTTCAACGTTCTTATTGGATTGCCTGTATGCAGATATCGCTCAGAATTGCTAATATGATTTTAATTAAGTTTTTCTCTACTACTTTCAGAGTCTTTTATTGACCTTGCTGAAGCAGAGAAGTGACATAATCACAAATGCGACCAGATATGCAGCTGTTTCTGGTTAATAATGATTAATGCGAAAAAAAAAAATAGCTCCTTGCATTAAGAGCAAGAGCAACCAACGCGCTCGCTTGTTGAGTTGGGTATTTTCCGAGCTACTCTTCCTTAGCTGTGTAGAGGTTTGATGGGTTTACTGAGACAATTATTAATTGTAGCAGTAATCACGAGGTGGTTCGTTGTGGCTTTTAGAAAATCAATCGTCAGAACAACTAACAACGCACACACACGGGTTCAATACACGAGATACAGTTATTAATATAAATTGTGCACCAAACATATACCAGTCTGCCTGGATATAAGCGGCAGACCTTACTGTGAGGGTTATCAATATACAAGGTATATAATCTCGAAGAGATGCAAACACAAAGAGATACACAACAAAGAATATATGTCAATATATATCGTTCGGTTACCAAATCGCTAATCAGTGTTATTACCCACTGTTACTCTAAATTCGGAAGTAAATGCAATACTCATGAATTAAATTGATAACAACTTGTGTTGAGGTACAATTGAATTCTCGAGACGCAATGTAGAACATGGGGTTTACTTATCCACTGTGTATGGATTTGGAATTTCCCGGCACGAACACCAAACCAGCTGACAGGCTCTATTGCAGCCTCGGTTCCAGCAGTTGTCCAATGGGCGTTGTCCCGGCGTCCTCTGGCTACCGGCCAACCAGTCGAGGTGCAGCTCAGAGTAGGACGGGTGGAGGAATCTGACTGCGGCGCGCAGGGCAGTCGTTGCTCCGAGGGGATCTACCAGCAGTCCGGCTGGCTAGTAGAAAGTATCTATGCACAGAGTGTGACCGCGAGTCCTCACAAGTCACTCTTTTGCCCGGGAAGAAGCTGGTTCGTTCCCGGTCCAGCGCTGCTTCTGAATAAGCTATTCAGGTTGTCGACGAGGGTCCAACTGTAGGCTGCCGTTGATCAAGCGGAGCATTCACATTGGTAGAATTCTGAGTACGTACGGGATCCTCGGCCTCGCGCTTAGAACAAAGAGACGTGATTGTCTCTGAGGATGCGCGAAAATGGCCAAGGAGAGCCCTGATCTGGGCTTGCACTCCTTTTTTGACCAAGACACAGATGTGTGCTGATTGGTTGAGAGTTTGGCGGGCATTGGAGACCCACGGGGTATTACCACGCCCTGCCAGTCCCTGATTGATTGATCAAGGTGAGATATGAGTCACTTACTCCTGACACTTAGGAATGCAGTCCAGATGTCCATTCGGCACTCCCTAGACAGATAGGCGCCAATGGATGACCATTGATCATGATAGCCAGGCTTAGCTAAATGCATCCCCGTTTGGGAGCTGTCCCTTATCAAAAGAAAACATCTTAAATCAGCCTGCATGAATACTTTCTCTGTGGCTGCACCACAGAGATGGAGGGTGAGATGGGGTCTCATTTAGGAAAGCACACCAACGCTTAATTCTGTCTTATTAACAAGCATTGCCGCTACACATGTCAACCAGGAAGCCTGTGTCATTATGTCTTTTAAAAGAATTTAAAGCCTACAAACAGGATCAAACAACATCACAATCCGATGAACTAATGCATATACAACACAGCCACAGTGTAAAGAATGATACAATAAACATAGTACAATACATACAGATGCAGCCATTCAAAGTGCGCGGCACAGACATGTACCGGAGGTTATTGGCTACGGCCTCGCGCATCGCGAAGCGCGATGATGCAAAATATCGCACCACGAGTGCCACTGTCGGTCAACCAATCACGTACCGCGGTATTTTGCGTCATGATGCGTGAGGCCGTAGCCAATTACCCGCGGTATGTGTCTGTGCCGTGTACTTTGAGTGGCTGCATCTGTATACATATAGTCGTATTTTCGCCGTGATATATACGTATATTCAACGAATCACTGCCCACTTCTTATTTACCTTGTGCAATCGTTTTTCATAAAATGTAATTGTATTATAGCATGAACCCCTGGCGATTTTCTTGATACGTTATATGTGCTCTTGTTTGTATTGTATGTATTTTTGTTGTTCAAATACAAAGTAAAAAGCACAATTTTCCGGATGCAGCTGCTGTAAAAAAATCAAGGGTGCTGTACGCAGAGGTCTGAAGCCTGCTCCACAGGAAAACTTTATCCAGAAACTTTATGTTAAAGAAGTCGAGATCTCGCCATGAGAGGGGAAGCATCTCAGAAAAAGCAGGTGCAGTCGGTTCCACAGTCATAACGCCACTAAGTTGGATGACAAGAGCAAGAGCCACCCGGCTTCCTCCAGGCAAGTAATTAGACAAAGAGACAAGGCACAGCGGGTAGTGTGGCTGAGCAGTCTAAGGTGCTGGCTTAAGGCTCCAGGTTCTTTGGGGGCATGGGTTCAACATTTGTCTTTCATCTTTCGCAAGCTGTATAGATTTCTTTAAAAACAAGTTTTGGAAAAAGGAAACGAACACTTGCATTCACATAAATTAAAAGGCATGGGATTTGCCTATAACGATAAACTCTGTACAGTAAGACATGAAGAAAGGCACCGCTGGGAATTGGACGCAGGATCTCGTGTTTACTAGCCAGCTAAGCCAATTAAGCTAAATCTGTTCTACAGATGTACAATGTGCCTTTCCTCTTGTCGTATTCAAGAGTACTGACTGCGTGAGCTCCTCACTATGTGTCCTGTACTCTACTGTGATTTCATTTAGATCATCTACGTGGAGTACAGTGACACTTCATTGAAGAAAACAGAAGATATCAGAGTGGCCTCATCAACAATCCACTCAGGCAGAGCTCCTCTGTAAAGTGCTGTTTGTTCACATCGATTGGCTTTTTTTTGCCTTCATTCATGCAAGTAGTACAGGCAGATGCCCTATTCTGCCGTGACCCAGATTCGAACCGAGGTTGTTGCGACCACAATACAAAGTACTGACCACTATACAATCGTGGCAAGTTACCAAAACACACGCTGGGGGTGGAAAAGGCTGTGCTCTCTCGTGTGACAGGAGTCACCTGCTCTTGCTTTCCAAAAGATCAGCACCATGTACGAAAGAGATGCATTAAAACCACTCAAACATGTGCAAAACGTGCGAGAAGAGGGGGCTCTTGTTTCCACCTGAAGACTTCTCGCATGTGAGACGAACTGATCATTGCTGCAGCTCGGAAACCTGCAGGAGGTGGGAGGGGTACTCTCGTAGACAGTGCTGACCTTCGGCAAGAGGATTTATACTCTCCAAGATGATATTTGCACTTTCTGGAGAGGAGATTTTCTCCATTTCAGTCGCCCGATTTCGTCGATTGCGTGGAGAGGGCTGTAGAATGTGGCACCGCCTTTCCTGCTCTGTCCATGACAGGCATGCTGGTCTCTGGAGAATGAGCAAGGTCCATCAGCGCACTCCAATAAAGGCACTGGAAGCTGCTGAATCGCATTGGCGAAGCTCGGCACTGGGCCACTGGGAACAGCTTCCCACCGTTTCCGTAGTGTTGTGGTTATCATGTTTGCCTCGCACGCGAGAGGTCCCTGGTTCAAAACCAGGTGGAAACAGACCGGCTTCTTTTGTCGCCACGCA